>NW_023596461.1:16960717-17185889 GCF_011947565.3 Pollicipes pollicipes | reverse complement strand
CCAGCATGCTGAGCATCTTGCAATTATGACCATCTCTTTAGCCGACAGTCTTTCCCATACCGTGAGATGTCCTGAACATACGGGCTCTTTGGTCAAGGCTTTGGCATGCTCCATTTGTTTGGGACGTGCATACCCCGCCGGAAAACCCTTAGGCGGCCAGCTGACTGTCCACCGTGGCTTCCTCCCGAGCACCAGCCGCTGGCGCCGGCGCCCGGGCGCTGGTAGCTGCCTGAGCGCGGCGGCACCGCTCGGCCGCCGGCACCTCCCACCTGGCCACCTTAGGGTGGGTCGCTCGTGCCGCCGCCGCCGCCGCCGCCGCCCGCCCCCGCGCTGCCGAGGTGGGGCGCGCCCGGCCACGGCAACAGCGCCGCCGCAGCCGGCCGAGCGGCGCGCTCCCACGCCGGGACGCGGCGCGGCTGGGAAGCAGGCCTCCCGCCATGTCTCGCCGGTCCGTCTGGCGTCCGGCGGCGGTGACGTCATACCCATGCCTCGGGTGCGCGGCGACCCATCTGGTACCGCCGGTGTGATGTCACGTCCGAGTCCTGTGCACTGGCGCCGGGTTCGGCACATGCCGACGACCGGGCGCGCGCGCGGTGGAAGATGGGGACTTGATGCGCGTAATGTGCCATTCTGATTGGAGCTAAAGGAGACCAAACATTCCCCGGAAATGTTTATGGATGTAGCGAAATATAATTTCCATCGGTTATTACTTTCCTCATGAAGCTGTACTCGTCCGGTTTGGTCAGATAAACTTAACTCACGGGTTTTCAGATTTGGACTTCAATTAGATCGGATCAGACGGAGACCGTCACTCGACATCGTGATGCCCAGAGAAGTGCCATGTCTCCCTTGATATTGAAGGGTGCCTCCCGTTTGTGGTCCGGCGTAGTACTGAGGTCCCCTGTGGCCCGCCTGACGCCGGCGTGCAAAGCTTTATCTTCGGCAAGCTCTCAGCAAACATGACAGAATGTTTGTCGCCTGCCAGGGGTTTCTACGTCTGCGTTCCTCGCAACACGTCCGTTTCGTATCCCGCTGGAATGTTTCAGCTGTTGCAATGAGACTCTTGAATCTTGTTAACTGCCGACTTCACTTTGAAGTACCATTCTCGGAGGCCTTGGAGCGGTGCAAGTTTTTCATATCAAAGATTTATCATCCTGCTGCTCCCTTTGGTTCGGATTTATTACACATCATATGCTTGAGTTATGCGATGGACAAGAATCCTCATCTATTGTGCTAGCTGACGAATAGCGACAAATGATTTCGGGAGTGAATGGGCCTAATCTCCAGAGGCTCGTCACTCTGGTCCTGTGGCCTTGATGCACTTCGTGATCTACGTGGTGGGAAAGCAAGAGTGTGCCAGCCTCTATCTGCCTGCCGCCTCCCTCCTCCCATTGTGTTGTTCTGACCGCCCCCTCCCCCTTCAGTCAGACAGTGTTTGGGTCTGACACGCCTCATGTGTCTGTTGTCCGTCGCTGGGTATTATTGTCTGATCTGTCTGGTCCTGGCTCCCGCCGCTTGTCCGTGTCTGGTTCTGCTATCCTCCGCCCACCGTCCGTGTCAGGTCTCGCTGTCCGCCGCCCACTGTCCGTGTCTTATCCTGCCGTCCGCCGCCCGCTGTCCGTGTCTGGTCCTGCTGTCCGCCGCTGACGGTCCGTGTTTGGTCCTGCTGTCCGCCGCTGACGGTCTGTGTCTGACCGCCGCCCGCCCTGACAGCCATGTCCGCGCCGCCGCAGGTCCGGCCACCGTGCAGATGGTGTCGACCAACTCGTCGCCGCCGATGGCGTACCCGGTGCAGGTGCCGCCCGGCCACATGATGCAGCAGGTGGTGGACGGCATGGGCACGCTCCGGCACGTCATCCTGTCGCCCGAGCCGCGCGCCATGCAGCCGATGCCTCCTTACGTGAGTACCGGCGCCGGACGGCAGCTCACGCTCCGCCGCCAGCTGTCAGGAGGTGCAGGCAAACGCTGGCGCCGACGTTGGCTGCGCCGCCGCTAGTGTTTAGGTCGTCCGATGTTCATCTGGTCTCTGCACTCTGCTCTGCTCTCCTCGGCTCTGCTCTGCTTCCTGACCTCCTGTCCCCTCTCTCCTGTCTCTTCTCTTAAGCCATTCCTCGGTTTTTTGTCTTCTCCCCTCTTTCGGGCCTCCTCTTCTCTCCTCGTCTCTCCTTTCCGTTCTCTCCCTCTTTCTCTCGTCCTCTCCCCTTCACGGGCGCCGTGCTCTGGTGACGTGTGATCTCGCGTCGTATTCTTATGCCTGGTGCCATGTATCCCTGGTCCTGGGGTCCGACTGCTCTCATGTCAACGACTCGCCACCGATCACTCACTCGCTTGCTTCTAGGAGAACGGCTCTGAATGCCGAACTGTCTTAAGTTTTCACAGCTCTTTGTTTATCCTGGCCTCAAGTCTCGCTCCACGTTACATAATGTTCTGGATAAGTATCCTCTGGTTCTGAGAAGCTCCGCTCGACGAGTTAACGCCCTGAGCCCGGCCGGGGGGGAGGTGCGCGCCGGGCCGGGCCGGGCCGGGCCGGGCCGGGCCGGGCCGGCCTCGCCAGGCTGTGTGCACCGCTCTGCAGCCACTCCGCAGCAGAGCCGGCTAGAGGTCGCTCTCCGAATCTGAATTCCCAGTGCCGGACGAGATTTGCTGGTGGCGGTCGGTCGGAGCGATCCATCATACGGCTCGCCAATTTCCTGATGGGGCCGGCCGCTCGCTTCGACGCCCGTCGGCGCCCAGCCAGTCCCGGGAAGAGGGAGTGCGCAAAAGAGTCTCACGGTGTGATAAAGCTGCCGGGCTTCCCCACTTAGGCTACACAATGGACCATTGTCGCCAAAAGGCGGCGCCCCGTTTCGGATCTGTTGCGCTCTCGCGCTTGCATCCTCTTGGCGGGTCTGGCAGGTAGCCTTGCCGTGCGAAAAATCGGGGATGTATTGTTCGGGCAGCTGTGCCCTACAATGCACCGAGGCCTTGCGTCCAGCGCGAGGCGAGGCGGACCGCGACGGCGCTGCGGGCACGGGTGGCCGTGGCCAGGCCCGCCCCTGACCTGCCTCTGGGGGTGCCGGCAATGTAGTGGTTAACGCAGACGCGTTAACCACTGCGCGTGTGGGAAACCAGAGGTTCGGGGTTCGATTCCGCGAGGTGCCTGCCCTTCCTGCCAGGGCGAGAGGCAGGCGACGCCATATCGCCTCCGCAGCTGAGTGCGTCGTAAAGCCCCAATGACACACACACCTGCTCCTGGTCGGGCCGGTCGAACGCGGGCCGCCCCTCGCGTAGCCGTGCTGCTGGTGGGGGCGGGGCGCTCCCCTGCGACCAAGCGCGGGCGTGGCGCTCCACGCCGACGGGAGGACGCGAGTCCGCATGACGGCGGGAAACGCGAGGCTTCAGCATCCGACTCGCTGTGGCGCCGCCGCCGTCTGACGCGGGCTCTGACGCATCGGCGGCGGTTCGGAACCGGTCTGTGGTCGTGTGCTCACCGCGGCTGCCGCGGTACGCGCCGGAAGATGCGCGGTGAGTGACGCCGTGTCGCCTCAGAGCGGCCGGCCCCGCCGCCTGCTCTGCGTCACCGCTGTGTCGCTGCGAAAGACGTCGCCCCCGGGCCGCACTGGTCCTGCTGCGGTGATGCCTGTTAATGGTGCGCTACGTTGCAAGGCTGCCGCGTCGGGGCGGTTTCGTGAAACGTTACGACACTACCGGTTTCGTGAGACGTTACGACGCTACCGGCTTCGTGAGACGTTACGACGCCGTCGGTTTCGTGAGACGTTACGACGCCACCGACCCGGTGTGGTTTGGCCTCCCTGCTGCGGTGACGACGGCCGGATGGATCAGAGGGACGCGGCGGCGCGGTCGCCGGCTCCGTGTTGGGCGTGCCGGGACTACCCGGGACGTCTGCCCGATCCCCCACCTTGCATGCGAGTGCCAATGACGCTCCGTCAGGCTTAGGGTCGAAGAGCTGACGTCGCTCTCGCCTGCCGCGCCCAACGCTCAGCCCTCGGCGAGCTCGGGTGCTGGTCAGCCAATGGACGAACACGTGCTGCGCTCCGCTGGTGACGGAACCGGCGGAGGGGCACACGCGCTGGTCCGGCGGTGGCAGAGGCTTGGGATGGGCCAAGCGGGCCTCAGGCCGTTGATCGTATGACCTCGGCCGGGTCGCGGCGAGGGTCCGACCGGCGGCCGCTTTTCGCGAGACCCCAATCGGGTCTGCGTGGGCGCCTGTTGCCGCCGCTGCCGCAGCCCGGCGAGTTCAGAGGGCCCTAGCCGGTACAAACCGGGCTGGGACAGGAGACCCGTCGGCCGCCACCGCCGGTCGGCCGGTCCAGGCCGCGCTTGGTGGCTATTTCGGCGCGGCCGCGTCCAGGCGCGCGATTTACGGCGACGGCGGCGGAGAACGCGTGGCGCACCGCGCCGGCGGGAGCGGCTCCAGGTCCACATGCGCCGCGGAAGCCGGTCAGTGATCATCTGCGTCGGCACGAGGTCGGACCACTGCGGCACGCCCGGTTGTGTCGTCTCTTGAGCGCTGCGTGGGGTGGGGCGGAGGAGGGCAGATGAAGGTCCCCGCGGGACAGTGTGGGCGGCGTGCTCGTCAAGGAGTGAGGTGCGGCTTCGCTTGACGTCTCAGGGGAGGGGATACTCGGTACGGGGAGAGGGGGGGGGGGGGGGGGCTCCTGGAACACCGATGATGGCGCGCCGGCCTGTCCCGGGATGGTGGCGCTGCCAGTGGCTGCTGCAGCGGCCCAAGGCGTTGTTTGTCTGCTGGATGGGTCATTAATGCGCTGTTTTCTTAAGCAGACAGTGACCTGTGGGCAAACATGGCCAAAGGGTGCTGAGTGCGCTCGGGGCGATGACAGAGGTTGTGTTTCATTCTGACAGCCAAACTGGGCCGCAACAACAGGAAGGGTTGCGAAAAGGACATTGACGAGAGTTCCAATGCTTGCTAGTGTCCGCGCACGAATTTGTTCGTTTCGTGAGACGCGTCACCCGGATGCAGACGAACCGTCGCATTCGTCCGCCGTGCCATGAAATGTATTTCTCATCGTTTCTCGTGCGTTCCCGCGGCTTTCCCTCTTGCGTCCCGCGCGCGCGCGCTCTCTCTCTCGCTCTGCAGGTTTTTGTCTTCTGTTTCGCAACTTTGATGTCAGGTTTGCCCGGGCAATTTGGTCATCGTTTCATCCGTGGAAGAAACGATCACGTTGGCTTTGTAGCGCTAAACACCACCCATAACAAAACAATATGCTGCTGGGTCACCCTTCTTGGAAAGTAATGAGAGGAAGATTTACACTTTCTTCCGATGCCGATATTTTTATTCGGGCCGACATGTGGCTGCTGTTGTTCTGGACGTCACTGGCCGCCGGCTTCGTCGCGTGACTCAGCGGTCGGCCGATGAGCCGCGGACATTGTGGTTATCAGTGCGGCGGCGGGGCTCCTGCTGACACGGCGGCCCTGCAGGCTGTCGCTGGCGGGTGGACAGCGCGCGCTCGCCGTCTGACTGCTGACTACCGCGGCGTGACGCGGCAGGGCCGCTGCGCCACTCACCGTCACTGATGAGGCGCCGCCGCCGAGACGGGCCTCCTCCCGCCGGCCTCTGGTCGCGCGTCGGCGCTGGTGTCGGCTGGTGCCGGCCGGTCTCGGCCGTGACCGGTGACCGGTGACCGGTGACCGTTACTCCTGGTGGTGCGAACACCACCGGCGCTCCCCGCCGACGCCCGGCCCTCCAGCTGGTTTGCGCGGGAATGCCGTGCCCTCTGACCGCAACCGCCCTGGCGGCTTCCTGTACGTCAGACAGTGGTGGCCCCGGACGGCCCGAGCGTCAGCACTAACGAATCGGCCGCCTCCGCCGCCGCACTGCCGGCTCCGCTCCGTGCCCGCGCCCGTCCGGGCCCCCTCGCCGGCCGGGCAGCGGGCGGCCAGCGGCAGTTGGCTGTCGCTCCAGAATTTCCCACCCCGAGCCGAGGGAAAGCTGCCGACACGCAGGCGAAGCTCGCCGCTCACAGCCGGAGCTCTTTCACCGGCGGCGCCGGATGCGCGAGCTCCGCCTGTTGCCGGGCGGCCGCGACGGAGCCGGCGAGCGAGCCGGGCGCCGGGCGCCGGCCGATCGCTCGGGCCGGGACGGCGCCCGAGCTGCCCACCTGACCGTATGGTCTCGGCCGGCCGGCTCCGCTTTCTAACGGTATCTGGGACGCACTGCTCGGAATCGGCGCCAATCGATTCGGCGGCCGGCCGGGCCGCTCCCCGGACGGCCCCGGCGGCGGTGGGAGCACCTTCGCAGCCTCCCGGCGCCGGAGTGGCAGTTCTCAGCAAGCGTCGGCCCCTAGAGCTTCGCTGACAGAAAAGTGACACTCACTGGCTGAAATGGTTGCATAAGCCGGGCCATGCCCCGCGGGCGGCGGCCCCTCTGGCGACACTTCAACAGCCGCCAGCTCCGCCGCGTGCTGCACGGCTGCGGCTGCGGCTGCGGCTGCGGCTGCGGCCAGCTGACCGGCTGGGCCGGGGCCACCTGTCGCCGGCCGGGTCGGCGCGCCAGCTGACGGCGCGCGCCCGTGCGTGCGCCGGGTCAGGGGCCGGGCGGTGACGTCACGGCGCCCCGGCCGGCCGCCGCGCGCAGGCCGGCCGGCGACGGCCCCTGGCGGCGGCCGGGGGAGGGTGACCGAGGCGGGGGTCGGACGACGAGCCCGACGGGGCGAACGGGGCCGGCCGAGTGTTCCCGTCGGCGGCTCGCCCGCGCTCCCATTAAACGATGCAAATGACGGCCGTTAGGCGGGGTTTATTCGGCGTCGGATGCAGTTTCGGGGTTCCCAGAGGACACTGGAATGTACGAGCGCAGATGCAGCCGGCCCCCACCGACTGCCGACGGACATCATTCTATGACGACAAACATGGCGACTCATCTCGACTGCAGGGCCCGCGTAAGCCCAGCTGGGCGCAGGCCGTCGGCGCTGGCTGGATGCTGGAATTATTCCTGCAGCGGACACCAGCTAGCCGCCAGCCAGGAAGTGCATATCAACGTTGGATGCAAATGACATGGATTTTCGAGCGCCAGGCTTTTGATGGCGGGGTACGGACCTTGAATTGACCTTCGCTGTGCATTTCGTCAGTTTGATTATCGCAATGGGGGTTTAAGGTAAATCGGTTAGGAAAAATAAAAAAAAATTCTGTTGGTGGATAACGCAAATTGCAGCTCGGCCGCGAATGCTCACTTAAGTTGTACGAACAACAGAAGCTTACCATACACGCACACATGTCTTCGTGTGGTCACCGAAGTTCTCAGAGGCATCATTTTAGCGACCTTGCACCGTCCTTGTCTGGAGCCCCTATGAGTGTCCCTATGACACCCTATGAGTGTCCTTCCATCGACGGCCCTCGGGTCATGACCCGTCCCCCTGTTGGCCGTCCTCGGGACGACACCTTTCTCTCGGCGACCGCCCTCGTGACAGGATCGTCCGCCTGGTGATCGACCACTCCAGGACAGGGCCTGCCGCTCACCCCATCCCGGGACCCCCTGCACTCGGAGAAGGACCGCATCGGATGACTGTATATACATTTTGACGTCCCTTTGTGGCCGAGCGTATTTGACGCTGCCGCCGATTCGCGGCGCGGGTGCTGGTTGGTGCTGCGCAACCTTTTCCCATTCGCTCCGTGTCCGCGTCTTTCCTTCCGAGGCCAATCCGGCGCCATCGTCCACTTTGTGTCGTGGTGGCTGTCTGACCTTCCCTTAACGGTGATGTGCGGCGGTCATGCAATGTTTTGTTTGGTGGCCTTTCATGCTGGTCCCCAGGTCGGGGCACCGTTAGGCTTGGCGAAGATTTGGGGAATAGAAAGTTGTTCTGTGTCGGGTGCTTTATGCGAGAAAGGAATGGCGTCATTTAAATTCAGCCTTGGCCCCGCTCCTGGGTGCAGTCCATGAGAGCCGGGGATTTGCTCCTCAGGCGTGCATCTGGGATAGTTGCCGGTGCAAACAATTGCTGTCGTTTGATCTTGAATGTGTCTGCAAAGCTTGCGCTCAACAACACCTGGACGTTTCCACCGTCCCGATGCAGAACAGCTTGTGTCGCATGCCCGCTAGACATCGTTAGCTATGAATATCAGTGGAGTCAGGATGATGCGCTGTACGCCGTTTGAATGAAGGGTAGGCATTATCACAGCCTGGATGCGAGCTTCACATAGATACCTCTTCATGACAACGCTCGCCAGAGTCTGAAGCACAGCGATTTGCGGTTAACAACGGGTCCCAATATGTCAGATGCCACACGCTTGTCTGTGGTCGGCAGGTGTCTCGGCGATTGCATCAGAGTGGAGTTGGCGTTTTGTACTACTGATCCGTAGGGAGTGCTGTAATTCTAAGCTGTTGGTTACCGTCGCTGGCACGTCACCAGGGGGATGGGACCGGCCCCGAGTCGGCGGCAAATGAAGCATGAAACGTATAGGGATACATGGAAAGGAACGAATACGAACGTTATAAAACTCCGAAGATTACAAAAGTTTGCTCGCGTGTGGTTGCGTAATGATTTTCTTACATTTTCTCGTTCTTGGCGACATCACGTGATGTGGCAACCCACACAAACATCAACAGCCAGACGCTGGTTGGGTCGTGGGCAGGCGTCGCGTGTAGTTTGCGCCTGCATTGATTCGCCCCGCAAGTCCTCGAACCGAAGTCTTTCGCGGACCGTTTTTGCGCCGTGCTGGCTTCTTCGGACTACAGATATTGCCAGCGGCCTGTACGGACTTGAAGATCTCGATTGATCGCACTAACCGTGTGGCACGGTGCGGCGCCGGCCGGACACGGCGCCGGTGGCGTCAGCCAGACACGGACACGCGCCAGTCAGCAGCGCCGCCCCGCCCGGCACGGCAGCGGCGGGCTGGAGCTGCCGGACCGACCGCCGGCTGCGCCGCGGCGCGTCCCCAGCGAGAGGCCGGCAGAGTGGCCGCCGGCGAGCCCGGAGTGTGCGTGTGTGGGGGGGGGGGGGAGGGGGCGGCGCATTAGGTCTAGCTCCGGAGGTCCCGCTGGGTCAACGGGTGTGGGGGAGGGGGGGCATGAGGTCGGGGTTTCGGGGGTCCCGCCGGGTCAACGGGTGTGTGTGTGTGTGTGGGGAGGGGGAGGTGGTGGCATGAGGTCGGGGTTTCGGGGGTCCCGCTGGGTCAGCCGGTGTTTGTGGAGGGGGAGGGGGCGGTGGCATGAGGTCGGGGTTTCAGAGGTTTTGCTGAGTCAGCAGGTGTGTAGAGGGGGGGGGGGCGGCATGAGGTCGGGGTTTCGAAGGTCCCGCTCGGTCAGCGGGTGTGTAGAGGGAGGGGGAGGGGGGGGGGGGGCATGAGGGCGTTTTTCGGAGGTCCCGCTGGGTCGTTGCGACCATTGGTGTGGACTCCCCCACCGCCGCCGGGAAGCGGGAATTTGTGGCGAAAGTTTTCGAAACGCGGATCCGAATGGAACGGAATAGGGGGCGATGGCCGATAAATGGGTAGTCGGCCTCAGCCTGGGGCTATTTGAGATAATTGCGCGCGGAAGACCGTGGTACAATTGCGAGGAGCTCGTTGGCTGGCTGGTGAAATCGTGTATTGCTCAGACGGTGCTGTACAGTGGTTGTATTCTTATAATCGCGCACAATGGTGTCAACAACGAGTGGGACCGGCGTCACCCCGCCCCCCCCAAAAAAAAACCCTCATGGTTTAATGTTTTGACCAGCATTTGCACAGTGGGCTGCATTTGCAAAGCGTCAGTCGAAGCTCGGCCTCGGCTTTGACGCACGGCCACGTCCTGACGAGGCGGGTACTTGTCACGATCTGATTGGTCGGCTGGCTGCTGAACAGCTGTTGACGGTGGAGCCGGGCCGACCACAGGTGCGGCGGGCCTGTGCGGACTCTGCGCCGCGTCCATGTCGGATGGCCTCTCTGTCCTCTGTCCCATGCCCCTTGGTCGTCACCCCCGCCCAACTGGGCCTCGTCTGTCTCGTGGGATCCTCCACCGCTCGCCAGCGCCGCGGAGGCCGAGTGACGAGCGGGGCGCCCGCTTGCGCCTGCTAATCTGCCGGCCCGGCCGGATCATCAGCCGATAGTGGACAGGTGTCGCCGGGCGGTGCGGCCCCACTCGCCAGTGTCGCGCCCTGTGCCCGCGTCGCGAGCAACGACGCGCATGTGAACGCCGCGCCGTCCGTTGCAGAACACGAGCCAGCCGCCGCCGCCGTTCTACCCGCCGCCGCCTCAGGGGTTCGCGCCGCCCTACCCGCCGCACGCCATGTACGGCCCGGCGCAACAGCCGACGCCGGTCATGCCGGCCGGCACGCCCATGTCGCAAGGTGAGCTGACGCCGTCCGGCCCGGGCTGGAGCGGCCGGGTCGAGCCGCGGCGGCCGGGACGCGTGCCGTCCGGCGCGCCGACGGCCGCCTGTTAGTCGTGGGTGTGCTGGGTGTTGACGAGTCGTGATGGACTGTTTGTTTGATCGCTTGTGATTGTTAAGTGCTCGGTGGGTTGGGCCGGGGCCGCGTTAAGTGCTCGGTTTCGCCTGTGCCGTGTTAAAGACGCCCGGATCCCACACTGAACCGTCCCATGGCGCTGCGCGTGACGCGGTCACCTGCCTCCGTCGGTACCCACCGGCGTCGGCCGCCACCGCTGACGGACGGCGCAGTCGGATAGGGCGCCGGCAGGCGTCCGGCCGCCGCCGCCGCTGGAAATACACGGGGCTCAGGTGGCCGGCCGTTGATGGCCGGCCCGCTCCCACACCAGCGCCTCCCACGCGCCGCGCCGGCGCCGAGCCCGGGCGCCGAGCCCGGCTGCGGCTAGCGCGGGGACCGGGCCGGTGGGCGGGCGGCGGGCGGGAGCCGGATGCTGTCGGGTCAGGTCGGGGCGGCCCCCGGCCGGCCAGCGTGCCGGTGGCGGCGCGGGCGCGCCCGGAGACGAGCGAGAGAGAAGGGCGCCCGCCTCTGCCCGGCTCTGTCCGCCCGGGTTTGCGGGCCTGACGAGCTCTTGCTAAACGTGTGTGCCGGGCCGAGGAGCGGGCAAGTTTGATGAGATTTCTGGTATGTCGTTTGATTGTTATGCTGAAAGCCTGCCGTCGTGGTCTGCAAGTTTGTTGCATTGCTGAGGAGTTTCGGGCTTCCGCATTGATCAACTTGCAGGCGGTAGTCTAGTTTGATCTGATTTGTGACGTTTCGATGGCAGGGCGGACTGTAATCCTTTGTGGCGAACAACCGGAAGGAACAATCTTGTGACGTTAGTTTCAAACCTTTCAAGGGATAGCCAGCCCGGATGAGTCCAGCTTCTTAGATCCGTCAGGCGTCCTCATGGTGTTGGCTGGTGTTTATTTGGACTGTCCTACACCTAGTGCTTGTTTGGCACCCCTAGCTGCTACCAACACTTTCCTTGTGCCCTGCTTTTGCCTGCTGACCGCCCGTGCATCATGCATATGTATCGTGCTAGATGACCCTATAATCGATGCGCCCAAAGCCCCAATCACTATTCTCATGCATCGGCACTGGTGCGCTGCCAGGTCGGCGCCGCGCGCCGATTGCTGGCCAGGCGGCGCCGCTTCCGGCGCGCGTGTCCGGACCGCCACGCGCCGGGCCGACGTGCGTGCGGCACTGCGCAGCGCCGGCCGCCAAGGTCACGTCCAGCGCGTGTGCGGTGCAGCCGGTCAATGACCAGGCGACGGCGGAGCGGCGGCAGCGGCGGCGCCCGTCGCCGGGGCGGCGGTCCCGGCGTGCGGGACGCGCCCATGCCCGGCTGATTCAGCGAGTTAGCGGCGCTCCGACCCGGAAACGGTGCGACGCTGCACTGCGTGGGCCGCGGCGGGCCGCCGCCCGCCGCCGCCGCCGCCGCCGCCGCCATCATCGCCGCCGCCACCGCCGCCGCCGCTCGGCTGTCGTCGGGCGGCAGACGCGGAAGCAGTGGAGATAGGCGGACGGCCCCCGGCCGGATCGGACCCGGAGACAGAGCGGCGGGCGGGGAAGGCGTCCACCTGCCCGCGGAGACTTGTCCGCGCCGGTCAGGGAGAGGGGGGGGGGGGGGGACGCCGCCGGCGGGCCGAGCGCGCCGCGCGCGACGCGTCCCACCCGCCGGTTATCGATTGGAATGCGGCGGCGGCCGCTGCTGCGGGGCGTGAGCGGTCGGCGGCGCCACCCCGGGCCGGCCGGCGACCTCGGCGACCTCGGCCGGACGGAAGGGCCGCCGGCTGAGTCAGCGGCCGGCGCCGGCACCTGGCGCCCGTGTCGGCTGCGCCTGACGTCACCCGGCCGGCCGGCTCGCAAATAGCCGGCGGCTGGCCGTGACCCCCGCTGGCGCCGGCGGCGTGGCCGGCGCTCCAGGGACGAGCCATTCGGCTCCGTGGTCGGAGGTGGGCCTTGCCCAAATCATTAGGTGGAAGAAGGAGTGCATTGGGGCTTTGAGGGTAGCCCTGTGTCCACAACGCCCGTAGACTCCATGTTGAAGTTCAGGAACACTATGGTGAGGGGCGCGGAAGTTCCTCCAAATGCATGGCAAGTTTCACTTATTTTGATAGTTGTTTGGAGGCCATTCGGTCTAGACGGGGCGCCGTGGCTGTCTGGCCGCATGGCTGGGCTGGGGCGTGCGGCGCGGCCGGCGGCGGTCTGGGCGCGGGCGCCGCTCCAGACTGGGTGCTCCCTGTGACCGAGCCGGCCGGACACGCCTCCAGCCGTGGCAGCAGTCGGCGGCGGCTGGGATTCCCCGGCTTTCTGGCGGCCGGGTTCAGACCCAGCTGGTCATCAGCCGCGTGGGCACTGGCCGTTGGCCGGTGCTGGGGCGGCCGGCCGCCGCGCACGGGCTCGCTACCATGGAGCGGCGCGGTCAGACGGCCGCGGCGCCGGCGAAGCCCGCGAGCTGTGGCTGGCGCGGCGCCCGCGGCCGCTTGTGGGCTGCCGAGTGGAGGTTGAGCAGCCGACGCTGTGACGGTGATTCATCACCTCACTGCCCTCCGCTCGCCCAGGCGAGGCAGCTCCGCCAGCAAACCTCCGAGGAGGCCGAGTTCAGGAAGCGGCGCCGAATGCTCCCAACACAAAAACAGGCAGGGCAGCATGACCTCAGCAGTAAGCGCGCTTAACAGCTTCAAGTAAACAACAACTGAAGACGGACAACACCTGCATGTGTCGTGTTCATGGTAGGAACGTAGTTTCGTTGCCCCTTTCCATGAATCCACCTCGTGCCCACCACCCATTGGATGAGTTCGCGAAACGGAACAGTTCGCCTAGGTGGCGCGAAGAGCAGACAGGGGGAGGAGAATTCAAACGAATGCATTCGCCACCCATGCGAAATTACCTCTGCCGGCGTTGCACCCTTGAGGAGATTTACGTCCTGTCAACGGGACAGATGAGGTCGGTGGCGGAAAATATTGAATCGCACGCTCGTACAGTCGGTCTGCTGCCACATCTGAGCAGTTGGCTCACATTTTGTCAGTCAGGGACGACCGCACCGCGCGGAGGTTCCTGGACTTCGCCCAGCCGTTTGCGGAATCCGAGCGCCGGCGAGCTGTGCATGGCTGCAGAGCCCACCGGAAGCGGAGGAATCCGCAGATGTCCTGCATTCCCCAACGCATCGCTCTGTTTATGCACGGTGACGGCACTGTATATTTTGGGTCGCAAGTATCATTCCTGGGGTGACGAAACGCCTTCCGAATCCACACTTTCGTCGGGCCGTCGGTGTTACCCAGCGGCGGACCGGTTCGGCGCTGGCGGGCGCCTGCTCTCGCCCTTCGAGTCGAAGCGCCTGCCGGGCGCTGTGCGGTGCTGCGGCCCGACGGAACGCGGCGGGCGGCGGCGGCGGCGGCGGCGGCGGCGGCGGCCATTCATTGGTGGCCGCCGCCAGCAGCGCCGTCCGTGCGCGTGCACTGTGATTGTGCGCTGCGAGTGTGCACACTGCACTGTGCACAGCGCCGGGCGGCGGTCAGCGGTGCAGCGGCGCTGATCCCCCGGCTACGGGCCGGCCAGCCGGCGGCGCGACAAACACGCGGCACGGAGCGGCCCGGCTGGGCTCAGATGTCCTTCCGCATGCGCGCCAGGCAGACACGAGCACCGTGAACACATAGACGGGGAGGGGACGAGAGTGCAGGCGCGTGGAGAGTGCATGTTGGGAGGGGAGGGCGGGGGGTGGGGGTGGGGGTGGGGGTGGAAGGTTCGCAGAGAATGCCGCACGGCTGGCGATGCTGGAGGGTGGGGGCCGGCACTGCCAGCGGCCGACGGGCGGTCAGCCGGGCAGCGCCAGGTCAGCCTTTCCGACTGGCCGTCTCAGGTGGGCCAGGGGCGCCGCCGCCGCCGCTCGGCTCGAGTGACCGGCCGGGGGCGCCGCTGGCGGCGTCTGGACGCCACCGGACCAGCCGCCGGACCCAGCCGCCGGACCCAGCCGCCGGACCCAGCCACCGGACCCGACCAGCCGGACCCAGCCGCCGGACCAGCCGCCGGACCAGCCGCCGGACCCAGCCGCCGGACCAGCCGTCGGACCCAGCCGTCGGACCAGCCACCGGACCCAGCCCAGCCGCTGGACGCGCGTCCTCATTCTGCGCGACGCGCTGCCGCACGCGCCGTAAGCGCGCAGCCGCGGCTCGGAAAGCTCGCGCCACGCCGCCCCGGCCGGCCGCCGACCTGGCGCCGAGAACGCTCCGGACGGTTGCGTAGCGCGCCGGTGAGCGACGGGCGACGGCTAGCTCTGCCTCGCACATAATGGACCCGGAATTGGCTGTCTGATAGCGAGATGCGGGCGCTGCCGGCGCAAATGCGAATATTTGTCATGGCGGTGGATCGTCCGCCCGCTCACCGGGCCTGTAACGGGCGCGACGGCCGTCCCACCCGGCCGCTGCCGCTGCTGGAAAGCGTCGTCGCCGGCTTCCAGGGAGACTATTCTCGGCGCCACCTGCGATCGGTTTCAGCGGGCTTTGCCGGCCGCGAGGGGTCGATTTGCGCATCGTTCGGCGTACGAGCCTTGTTGGCAGCGTGCCGCCGCGCCCTTTCGCCGCAGCTCGACGGGCAGGTTCTCGGGAGCGCGGCGAGAGGGTCGGCCGGCGGCCCCTGACGCTGCCGGACGTGGCAGGGTCGGCTGGGCCGGGTCGCCGCAGCTCGGCGGCCAGGTTCTAGGGAGCGCAGCGAGAGGGTCGGCCGGCAGTCCCTGACGTCGCCGGACGCGGCAGGGTCGGCTGGGCCGGGTCGCCGCAGCTCGGCGGCCAGGTTCTAGGGAGCGCGGCGACATGGTCCGGGATCGCGGCGCCCAGGCCGCTCGGCCGGCCGGCGGCCCCGGCTGCCAAGTTGTGTCTGGCGCGCCAGGTCGTCGGGTGCCGTCGGGAAGTGGTGCCGCGCCGGCGCCGGCGCCGGCGGCTCCGTCTGGCGGCGCTCGGCCGGAGCGGTCCGCACGCCGATGACCTCAGCCGTCTGGAGGTCGCGCCGTCGCGCGCCGTCAATATTTGCCGCCGTGCGCGAGCGGCGGCGGCGGCGCCTGCAGGCCGGGCGCCGCCGGGCGGGAGCACCCCTGCACGGACGGTGACGGTGTCTCGCCCACGCGGCGGCCGCGCCCACGCCGGGGTCGGCCGGGCGTGAGCGGCCGGCCGCCGACTGTGGAGTGGCTCCCGGGTTACGCTCTGGTCCGGCGTCCGCTGTGTGCGTGAGGTGCGCGGCGCGCAGTGGAAGCGGCAGCCCTCTCCGTCCTCGGTAAAGTTTACTTTCGATCTCACCTGACCTTCCCCAACGACGTGTCCCCCTCCTCCGCCGCCGCCCCGCCACAGGCGACGTCGGAGACGGCGCTCACTGCGTTTGGCCGACGACAGCTCACGCGTGATGTCCTCGCCTTCCGCAGGGCCGTCCCCGCCGCCGCCGGTGCCGCACTACAGCAAGGACCAGCGCTCGCAGAAACGCATGCAACGCATGCGGCGCAAGCTGAACGAGCGCCAGCGCCAGCCGGCGAGCGGCGCGCGAACCTCACCCTCGCAGTCGCCGTCGCCCGGTAGGTGTCACTATGTGCCACTGTCGCGGAGGCGTGTCGCAGCGCCGGTATGCGCCGGCTTGGCGGCGTCAGGTGCGTGAACTTTGATGTCGATGAGTGCGTGCCCGTCTTGGAGGGCGTCCAAACCACAGACGTGATCTCGTCGCCGTTGCTCTGGCTTCGTGACGCTGGCGGGCGCTAGCGGCCGGGCGATGGTGGTGCCGGGCGGCCCGGCCCTCGCCTGGCGCCAGGGTGGCGACGTCACGGTGACGCGCGTCCCGCGCGCCGCCGTCGCCGGACCGCCGCTGACGCTCGTGTCCTCCGTCCGCCGCAGCCGACCATAAGAACGGCGTGGGCGTGCGACCGGCGGCGTCCGAGCCCGAGGAGAACGGCGAGCCGAGCGGCGGCAGCACCAGCTCCGTCTGCAGCCAGCAGGAGGAGGAGGACCGCGCCGTGGTCGAGTTCCTCTCCAAGCTGAGGCCGCCCCAGGTGAGCCTGCCGCGCCGGCCCCGGCCCCGGTGGGCCGGGCGGTGCCGGCGACGTAAGCGGGTCTGTCTCGGTGCTGGCGGCATGTCGGGCACAGTTCGGGCGTCATCCAAGAATGAGCGGGGCGACTGGGTCGGGGATGATGCTGGTGAAGTGTACGGGAGGGCTTGAGGGGATGACCAACGCTGGCTATGCTCTGCGTTAACTGTTACACATCGACTGCGATCCTGGCCGCTGTCCACATTCCGTGCCGCCACGCAGTGCACACCCACACCTGGATGACGTTGGCTGCTGTGTGACGCCGTCGTACGTCTGGCGGCGGCGGGAGCGCCGGCCGGGAGCGGCGCGTGTGACGCCGCGCCGTCCGCCAGGTGTCGGAGGTGGCTTGCAGCAGCGCGCTGGTCAGCTGGGCGCACCCGGACGTCACCGTCGACCACCTGAGCATCCCGCCCGACCAGCTGAGCTACGAGCTGTCGCTGGCCGAGCTGCGGCCCGGCGGCTCGGGCGCCGCGCCGCCGCCGCTCACCGCCTACCGATGCGTGTTCGCCGACAAGGCCGTCTCCACCGAGCTGAGCAAGCTCCGGCCGGGCACCACCTATTACCTGATGTGAGTGGCCGCCGGCGGGCGTCAGCAGTCGCCGGACGGTCGGAGGGGGCGCTGGAGGCGGGAGGGACCCGGGCGGCGCCGGCCTCTCCCGGGTCTGGTGTGCTGTCGAGCTGGCCGCGCGGCTGCCATACTGACGTCTCTGCAGATGATTGGTGTGGTTTTGTTCTGCTGGCCGCGCGGCGCACTGTGTTGCCACCGGCGTTGGCAGGCGGCGGGGGCATCCCAGGTGGACCGCATCCGTTTTTTTTTTTTGTATTTGGAGGCCTTTGTGATTTCTGTGTCGTTGTGCCAGTTCAGTTGGATTTTCAGTGTGCCATGTTAAGCGGCGTGTTTCGATGTGTGTTTTTTTGTGCGGTTCAGCTCCGTGACCCAGTGTGATTCAGCTCCGTAATTCAGTGTGATTCAGCTCCTTAATTCGATGTGATTCATCCCCTTACCTCAGTGTGATTCAGCTCCATGTTTTGGCGTGACTCAGCTCTGTGATTCGGTGTGTCGCTGGCGCAGCGTCTGTGCGACCGCCGCTCGCGCCGCGGCGGTGGCGGCTGCCGCGGTCCGGGCGCTGTTCCGGCCGCCGCCGCCGCGCTCTGACCGTGCCCGCGCGGGCCCCCTCAGCTTGCAGGGCAGCCTGGCCGGCCTGCAGGGCAGCCGCTGCACCCCGGTCAGCTTCACCACCCTGGCCACGGCGCCCAACCAGCCGCTGCCGCCCACGCTGCAGAACAAAACCAAAACTAGTCTTCACGTCAGGTGAGCGGCGCCGGCCGACGGCGCTGGTGGCGGCCGTTGGGCCAGCTGCCGCTCTTTGTCTTCCCACCGCCTCTCTCCCGCTTTGTCTCCCACTTTGCGCGTCAAGGAGCGCCGTGCCCTGCGACAGCGAGGTACCTGCGACTGTTTAGTGCCCCCCAGCCTTCCGTCTCTCCTCGTACCCACGGACGCGTTCGCCGTCGGCCGCTGACCAGTCCCTGCCCCCCTCCCCCTCCCCCAGGTGGTCAGCACCCCACGACAACGGCGCCCGCGTTACCCAGTACGTGCTGGAGTGTGACGACGGCGCCGGCTTCAGCGAAGTCTTCCGCGGCCGTAGCAAGCAGAACAACATCACCCACCTGCAGGCGGCCACCTCCTACCGGCTGCGCGTCAGCGCCGTCAACGAGATTGGCCAGAGGTCAGTCGGGATCGCGGCAGGGGTCAGAGATTGGTCAGAGGGTCACGGACGGCGAGCTGTAACGGGTGGTGTTTTGTGGAAAAATGGAATGCAGGGGCGCAGGCTGGGCCAGGCGTGGATCGCGATGCGCGGCAGAGCCTGGGAGAGGCAGGGAGAAGTCTATTCATGGGCTGAATTAACTACCAAAGCTCAGCCCGAGGTCAAGACCAGAGCAGGCACGGCAGACCGGTCGCAGTCGACCCCCAGCACCAACGAAGTTTTCTCCTCCCCGAAGATGACGAGGTCAGTGGAGCAATCCGCGAACCGCTGAGAGCCCCGCGTTGTTGGCGAGGTCGCTGCAGTGATGCCGCTGTTGGTGAGCCAACGATGCTGACGGCGCGCCTCCGTTGCAGCGCCTTCTCCGAGCCGGTGTCGCTGCAGACGTCGGGCTCGGCGCCGCCGCCGCCGGCGCCGCCGCAGCTGCTGGACGCCACGGCCACGGCGCTGGCGCTGAGCTGGCAGCGCCGGCCGTCCGACGACTCGTTCTGCGTGCAGATGGAGGAGCAGGGCTCCGACTACGGCTTCCTGGCGCTGTACAGCGGCCCCGACACCAGCCACCAAGCCACCGGGCTGCGCCGCAACACCAAGTACCACTTCAGGGTAAGCCACGCGCCGACAGTGGAGGGCGCCGGCAGGCGGGGGCGGCTGCCGTCTGCTGGCAGTGAGGCTGAGCATCCACGTGGGCGAAACTACCCGACTCGGTCCGCTGCAGCGTCATGCGTCGTCTGACTCGAATACCTGAAGTCGCTCCGTGCGGGAGAAATGAAGCAGTCCGAAATATAATCTCTAAGATATTAACCAGTGGGTTAAGGATGTAATCTTAATGAGGGTTCAGGTAGGCACTCGCTAACTTGTGCGCGGAAGGCGTAACAACGCTGGAAAGTGACAGTCTGAGGTGCGGTCTGAAGGTGAACACTGGTCTGGGGAGGTGGGGAGAGGGGGGGGGGGGGGCTTTAAACGCATAGGTGTTCGGCACAGTCAGGAACGTGGCTGCGCCGGACGTGGCCGATCGGTTCGATCAGCAGCTGTCTCTTGCTCCAGCACTGCTCCCGCACGAGGTGTTTTGTGCGCGGTCTGACTTTTCACCATTTGAGGTCGAGACGCTAGCAGGGTTTCCACAGTCTGATTTCATGACGCTGAATGATGGATGCATGCCGTCAGAGTTTGCCACGTTCGCGGTTGAAGCCTCAGCGGAGGATGACATGTATGTTTATGGCGGTGTCTGGCGTCTAGGTGTGCTCATAGCGAGGCGGTGAGACTTCTTCTTTGCAGCGTTCTTCCGCACCTACACGCTTCTCCTGTACTCTAAGGCTGGGGCGTCCTGACCCAGCCACGCCCCCATGAGTGTGTTGTCCGACCTGGCTGCAGTGTTCGTCATCGTGTTCGGACGTGTCCGCCAGTGGCCGCCCCTGCCGTGCAGACCCCCCCCCCCCCCCTCGTCTGCTGGGTGACGGCCGCTCGGCGCCTGTCGCGCCGGTGTCGGCCTCCCCGGAGCTCCGCCCGGCCGCCCCTCTAACGCCGACCCGCCGGCCGGCAGCTGCGCGCCGTGAACGAGGAGGGCGCGTCGCCATGGTCGGAGCCGGTCAGCTACCGGACGCAGTGCGTGGCGCCGCAGCCGCCGGCCAAGCCTCAGGTGCGCGGCCGCATCCACGCGCACCACTTCCGGCTACGCTGGGAGCCGCCGCAGGACACGGGCGGCGCCGCCGTCACCGGCTACCGGCTGCAGCTGGAGCGCGGCGCCGGCTGGCAGGAGATCTACAGCGGCGCCGAGCAGGAGCACACGGTCGACGGCCTCGAGCCGGGCACCACATACCAGCTGCAGGTGCGCACGGCGGTGGGCTGGAGCGTGCCGACGCCCGCTGGAGGGGGGTGGGGAGCGTACCCTGTTATGGAAAGGCCCAAGCTGGCATGGTCAGTGCGTGCCAGCCGGCATTGAGCGCGTTCGTTAACTTGCCTGTGTGTCAATAACGTGTTAAATATCAGACCGTCGCGTCTGCGTGTGGGCGACGCGAGGAGCGCGCGTTGCCGGGACACGTGCGTCGCACGTTCGTTGTTTTGTTCGTTCAAACCGTGTGCCAGCTGAGGCCTCCCGGCGTCTGGTGGAAGCGGGCGTCAGGTAAGGTTCTCTGTGTCGTGAAAGCAGGTGGCTGGATCATAAGCCGGCAACGCCAGGGATTTTCCGCACGGTCGCCCACATCCCGTGTCGGTGGCTCAGCGCACCGCGTGGCGACGGTCGGTGTTCGTGACAGGCGTGCGGGTCGTCCCCAGGTGCGCTGCGTGGGCGAGGGCGGCGTGAGCGGTCCGTCGGAGCCGGCCACGGTCACCACCGAGCCCGTCTGCCCCGGCCGCTGCGCCGCGCCCCGTCTGCACGGCAAGCCGCGCGCCACCTCCTGCCACGTCAAGTGGGGTGAGTGGCGGCCTGCCGCCGCCGCTGCCGCGGCGCCCCGGCCGAGCCGCCCGCTGAGACGAGCGGCGCGGCGCTGCCAGGCGGCGGCCGGCCCGGCGCGGCACCGGCGCCGCGCCGGGTCACTCGGCCGGCTGCTGTGACTGTTGCGCTGCCGTGTCCGCACTGGCGGCCGTCCAGCTGACGGGCTTCGGCTGAAGCGGACGCGGCGTGTGGACTCTGGCCGCTGCGTGACCAGGCTGTGATGCGGACTTGACGTGGATCGCTCGTGACCAAGGCGGACGTTACGTGGGACTCCTTGACCAATGCGGGTGTGACATGGGACTCCTTGACCAAGGCGGACATGACGTGGGACTCCCGTGACGAAAGCTGACGTGACGTGGGACTCTGTGACGGAGGCAGACGTGACGTGGGACTCCTTGACTAAGACGGACGTGACGTGGGGCTCTCGTGACGGAGGCGGAGGTGACGTGGGACTCTCGTGACCGAGGCGGAGGTGACTAAGGCCGCCCGCCCACCGACAGGTTGCCCGGAGTTCTCGGGCGGCTCGCTCGGCTCGCTGGTGACGCGGTTCGAGCTGGACCTGACGCTGCCGGACACCAGCTCCAGTCGCGTGTACAGCGGCCAGGACACCGAGTGCACAGTCTCCTGCCTACTGCCCGGCCGGCCCTACCTGCTCCAGGTGGGAGCGCCCGGGTGCCGGGAGGCCGCCGCGACCTCGCAACGGCGCACGGGCGCGGAGGCCACAGTGGCGGTGGCGCGCCGCTCTGTCAGAGACTCGTTTGAGCTTCGTCCGCTACTGGGCTGTGTGCCCGGCGTGCGTGCATCAAGTTCTCGTTCACTGTTGCTTTCGCCCCGACGCCCTCCCATGAACTCGCTAACGTTAGGTCTGTATGCTCGTTCTCTGTCAGGGATCACCACTTCGGTGGCCCTGCTACACGCTGGGTTCAGTAATTGATTCCTCTCAGATGCGGCTGCGCCACCCGGTGAGACCGTGCGGTGTGTGCCGGCGGGGCGGACCGACGGCGCCGGCGTCTGACCTCCCCGCCGCCGTCTGACCTCCCCGCCGCTGTCTGACCTCCCGCCCTGCCGTCTGTCTGACCTCTCCCGCCGGCATCTGACCTCCCCGCCGCTGTCTGACCTCCCCGCCGCCGTCTGACCTCCCCGCCGCCGTCTGACCTCCCCCGCCGCCGTCTGATCCCCGCCGCCGTCTGACCTCCCGCCCCGCCGTCTGACCTCTCCCGCCGGCGTCTGACCTTTCTCGCCGCCGGCAGGTACGCGCCGTGAACCGGGTGGGCGCCGGCGAGTGGTCGGAGCCACTGCGGATGGTGAGCGGCGCCGGGCCGCCGGACGCGCCGGCGCCGCCCGACGTCACGGCCCGCTCGCCGCACGCGCTGCTCGTGCGCTGGCGCGAGCCGGCCACCAACGGCGCCGCCGTCACCGAGTACCGGCTGGAGTCGGCCGCGCTCTCGCCGGCCGGCCAACCGCTCCAGCTGGCGTACGCCGGCACGGCGACGCAGCACGAGGTGCGCGGCCTGATGCCGGCCACCGCCTACCGGTTCCGCGTGTCGGCGACGAACGCGGCCGGCGCCGGGCCGCCGTCGGAGCCGGCGCTAGCCGTGACGCCGGCCGCCTCGCCGGCGGCGGTCGGCGCCGTCGAGGCCGAGCCGTCGGCCACCAGCCTGGCTCTGAGCTGGACGGCGCCGGCCGACCACGGTGCCGAGGTGCTGCACTACACGGTGGAGGTGGCCGACCGGCTGTGCAGCACGCCCGGGCCGCAGACGCACCTGACGGTCGACCAGCTGGCGCCGGACACGGTCTACAGGTGAGGCCGGGCGCCGGCGGACCGGCCGACACTAGCGCCCCCGCAGCGGCTTCAGCGTGCCGGACGGGAGCTACCGGCGTCGCGACCGGACGTTGGAATGTTGCCGCTGCCTTGCTGTTGGATGTTGGTGATATTGTTTCTCATCGTGATTAAATTGTCGTGGCTTGTCTTGCTTCTGAAGAGCCTGATCCCAGTGCTCGTGCTGAGCAAATCTCAGTTGAAGATATCCCGCGCTTTGACCGGACTGAGTTGGTCACGGGCTGCACGCGGCCGACGTCCGGCGTCCGCGGTACCCGTCTCTGCGTGCGCCGGCCGCTCCGTCGGCGCTGCGCCTCACCGAGCCGCGCCGGGGCCCGCAGGATACGCGTGCAGGCGGTGAACAACGTGGGGACCGGGTCCGTTCAGCGGCGTGCACAAGTGGAGCACGCTGAGCCTGCCGCCGCCGCCGCCGCCGCTCGAGGTTCACGCACACGGCGCACAACTTCGTCCGGCTGCGCTGGGGCGACGCCAAACAGCAGACGGATCGCATCGTTTACTCGCTCGAGTGCGAGGCCAAGAACGGAGAGTGAGTGCACTGCCGCTGCGGAAGCGGGAGGGGCAGAGGGTGGGGAGGGAGTGCTGCGAGCCAGATCTCACCGCCACTCGACTTTGGAGGGGATTGTCGACGGGCTTTTAGCGAGACGTTAACTGTCTGAGAGCTCAGCAGAACTGAGCAAGTTTTTCGTGGAGGCCGGGATCTTCCAAGCAGCACTAAAGCTCGGAGCAGTGCACTTGCCCGGGGCTTCCGAGGGTTACGTTGCCGCGCCGCGACGGCCGCTCAGAGTTGGCGCTCCGTCGATCACCTGAGGTCGTGGCTGCGCGCCTCGGGCTGTGCTTGGGTGCGCGACTGACGCCCGGCGTCGGGCTGGCCGGCAGGTTTTACGTGGTGTATGAGGGCAGCGGCACGCAGTTCAAGATGTCGCGGCTGGCCGAGGACACCGAGTACCGGCTGCGCATCTGCGCGGCCAACGAGGCCGGCGACGGCCCCTACTCGCACGTGGTCAGCACGCGCACCACCCGCCAGCCGCTGCCCAGCGTCCGCGGTACGCAGCTTCGCCGTCCGAGCCGCCCCGTGGCTGGCGGCCGTTGTACGCCTACGGCTGGAGAGCTCGCGGAGACTCACACACTCACACGGGGTGGGAGGCCTGCTCGCCGTCGTAGGCGGCGTCACGCCGACGGAGGGGAGAAGCGGGCAGAAACGCGACGCCGTAAGCTGCCAGGAGGCTCCCACGCGCGCAGGATGTCAAGAGACTTACACGGCTTCAGTATGTCAGGAGACAGATTTGATCACGCTGATCGAAGGCTTGCACAGTAACGCGGTAAGAGGCTGGCATGCTCTTTAGATGATGTGTTACGTAGTAGAACACAGTTCAGGCACCTGTGGGACGTGAGAGGTGACAAAGAGCAACCTGTACACTAACAGGAATGCGTAAATCTGAAAAAAGAAATCACCAGGGCCTTCATGCTACGCCAGGTGCAGGTTCTATCGGGGAAAAACTGCAGACGTAACTATAGCAGAGCGTCCATCACCCAGAGCCCCAAGCGTCACGCGTGATGAGTTGGGTGCCGGTGCCGACGGGAGCAGCCTCGCGGACCGGGCCGCCGACCGGTGACGGCCGCCCTGTGTCGGCAGGCCTGCGGGTGGGCGAGCGCACCGAGCGCACCTGCGTGCTGGAGTGGCTGCCGGCCAAGCCGACCTCGGGCCAGCCAGCCGACCGGCTCACCTACCAGCTGCAGCTGCTGGCACTCAGCCGTGACCCGGAGTTCCGCACGGTGAGGGACGCCGCCGCTGGTGTGGGGGACGCGTGGAGGCGCGCCACTCCGAGTTGGCACGAGCGGGCTGGGGATTCAAGCCTCGGGGCTGTTGTTTTTGGGCTGTGGCATTACTCCTGATTTATGTGGTACTTGTTTTGCTGGCAGTTCTTTTCTTTTAGAAATGGTAGTATTTTACATTGGCATTACAGTTCAGTGGTTGACGTAGGCAAACTACGTTTGTGAACCATCGTTTTGTTTAGAGTTCTGACGGCAGCAAAACTGAGAAGTCGCCGTTGTGCGTCGCTGGAGATGTCGCTGGAGCTTTTTCTCGTTATAGTTTACTTTGTTTTTATTTTTGTTTTTGTTTTCTGTTCGGCGCGATCACTGCGTGTATGTGGGATGCCTTTGCTGAGGGCACTTGTGTGGCGTCCTGCTGTGCCACATGTGGCCGCTGCGCCGCTACGGAGCCTCCGGCAGCGGACCGGCCGCCGCCGCCGCCGGAAGCAGACATCCGGCCGGCGCGCCGGCGCCGCTGACCGGCCGCCTGTCCGCCAGGTGTACTCTGGTCCCGAGGTGACGTACCGGCTGACGGGTCTGGAGCCGCAGCACGACTACCAGGCGCGCGTGTGCTGCCTGACGGCCGGCGGCGCGCACGGCCCGTTCACGGCCGCGCAGCGCTTCAGCACGCCGGCCGGGCCGCCGCCGCCGGCCGCCACGCGCGCCCACGCCGGCCAGCACACCGCCAAGGTGGGTGCCGGCGGTCACGGCTGGGGGACTCGCTGTCCGCTGGTGGCGCCACGGGCGCCGCTGTCGGATGGCGCCCAGGAGGAGACAGGTGGACGGCGCTGGTGATCTGTGGGGCTGCCCCCTCTTCCCCCCCCCCCCCCACCGGCGGTGGCGCCCAGGAGGTGATAGGTGGACGGCGCTGGCGATCTGTGGGGCTGCCCCCCCCCCCCCCCCCACCGGCGGTGGCGCCCATGAGGTGATAGGTGGACGACGCTGGCGATCTGTGGGGCTGCCCCCTCCTCCCTCCGCTCCCCCACTGCCGGGCCGAGCCCTGCCGTGCTTGTGTATTGGATGGGCTCGGGGAGACGGTTCCCGGTGCGTGTGGATCTGAACGTGGCCGGTGTTGCCGCATCCGGGCCCAGTCGCGCCAGCCGTCGCAGCCCGGTGCCGTGCGTCGCCGTCCGGCGGCTAACGACAGCCTCTGTACCAGCAGGTGGTGGAGAAGAAGCCGTGGACGGAGCAGCAGTGGGCGGTGGCCATCCTGGGCGCGTTCGGCGCCATTGCCCTGCTGCTGGCGGTGCTCGTGCAACAGATGATGGTGCTGCTCTCGTAGGACCGACCCGAGACGGACGCCTGCCCTCCCCCAGATACGGTCTATTTTATTACGTGGTTGTACGCCGTCTGTGTGTCTCAATTTTAGCTGGACGCGGGTGGGCCCCCGGCCGGGTCGCCGTGCCTGGTCTGTCCATATCGGGCGCTGCGGCGGCCGCGCCGGCGCTCGCCTCATGCGCGCACGGCGCCCCTCCCAGGCCGCCGCCCGACGACCCGGCCACGCCGCCCCCGCGGAGCGGCGAGCCCCGTTCGTGTCGCGCGCGCGCGTGCGGTGGCGCGCCTCCCACGCGCCAGGAATCCCTATTTAAAATGACGCCGACACGGAAGCCGATGTATATGGTATACAGATAGATATACTTATATAATATACCGCATGCCGTGTGTGTGTGTGTGTGCGTGTGTACGTGCGCGGCCGGCGGGGTGTGTTGGTCCGTTTGATCACGAGCGGGGGCGCGGCCGCGTGCCTGTTGGTGCGCGTCGGCGTGTACATAGTGACTGTGGTTACGCGTTATCTGCGGGGCAGGCCGGCTGCGGCCGGCGGGTGCGGGATCTGTTTTCAAGTGTTACGTAGCTGTGGCGCGGAGACAATCGGCTGGCGCCATGGGTGTGGTCCGTGTGTACAAATTGAACTCTGCATTTAGTGCCGCCGCGCCCGCCCTGGGCTCGGCTATTCGGTTTTATTTTATTCAGGGTTTTGTACGGCTTGTTTACGCTTTATTCGCTGGCCGGCCGGCACGCTCGTCTGTGGTCAGCCGTCATCTCGGCCCGTGCCGGGCCTGCGTCTGACCCCGGGTCGCACGTGCTGGAGGCCACACGGCACTGCGGTGACGGCACAACGTTAGTTTTATTTTGTTTGTCTCGCTCTGAGGGCATGGACGCGCGCATCCATTCCATACAGGCCCAAAATCGTGTTTTTGGAGACAAATTCCCGTTATCAAATAGCTTTACCAGAGGGTTTGTTTATCGAGCGTTATACTGCTATTGAATATATATATTTCTTGTTATAACACTGCTTGACCCGCGCGGCCAGCGCTCCGGCGGCGGCGTTTGGTGACAATCGTGCCGGCCGTTCCTCGCTGCCAGTTAAGTCCCCTCCGCTCTATCCCCCAGCCGCGTGGCGTGCTGCCGCTCTGACCGGCGCGGCCGAACGTCCCCCTCCTCCCCCGAACCGGCCCGCCCACCGCCGGGGGCGCTCTCGCCAAGTATTACTTAGTCGGCGTGGAAACGCGACACACAGACACACACACACGCGCGCGCGCCTACATGTCAACCGGCTATATTCTGTTGTCTTGATGCATTCCAAAATAAACAAGCTATGTTAAGGGTATGTTTGGAGAGCAAGTGACGGTGCGTTCATGCGCACGCACTGTGCCGATGGCCGACGATGGCGGCCACTGTGTGACCTGCGTCGGCGCATCGGAGAAGCGGGTCAACCGCGAGTTCTGCGCCAGCGGAAAGGACGCGTTACTGCGTGCCGCGCTGTGGCCGACAGAGTCGCGGCGAAAAAATGGGGAGCTGGTGACAACGTGGTGATTGGAGCGCACGCTATTGTTCACAAGTTGAGGTCGTCACTCCCCACCGAATATCTTCCAAGGTACCTCGAAGCGCTACAGCCTGGTGCGGCAGCTGTGTGCTGTCCGGCGCTCAGGCGGGATGGCGCGGAGGCGCGGAGACGTAGCCGCCCGATAGGGATTAAGGCAAGGGACGATCTCGCCTTTGAGTATTTTTGTGGAAAGTTGCGAAAGGCGTGAGCTTTGCGATAAAGAATGACGCTGCGGGACATTTCCGCGAATGGCTGCAACCATAGTTGGGGGTGATGTTCGTAGTGGGTGGACATTGACGTCCGCACGTCCATCCACCATGCAAGGCCTGGTTATCCGTGTACGGGAGAGGAACGGGCCGCCTTCATATTCCACGCACCATGGCATTCAGCCGGCATCCGAAGTTACAAGCTGGAATTCTGGTTTGAGCCGGTTAAATCGAAAATTTTGGGAAAATGTCTCGGATCTGCGCCCAACCCCACGGTTGTTCCTTTTCAAGGAGCTGGTAATCCCTGGCTGTATCTTAGCTTTGCCCTGCCACCTCACTGTTGTCCTGCCAAATAACCAAGGTGTTCTGATGAGCGGCAGCAAGAGGGCGGGCGGAGGGACAGCCGCCGACAGGCAAAACAAGGGATTTCACATCTCTGGAAAGTTGGACGTCCACCCCGTGACGTTTTACGAAAAGGAATTCGTTGAAATCACGTTTTCCACCAATTCCAACAGGAATAAGTGGAAAAAGGGGCGCCGGAATCGTAGGAAACAAATCGCTTCCACGTTACGCGACCGGTGATCCAAATAGCCCAGAGAATTCCAATCCCGCTAGACAATATATTCGAATAAAACACCGCAGTTAGTCGACATGCTTGTTTAGAACTTTACAGAAACATTGCGACGAGGTATTAGTATCACGCATCGAATAACTGTTTCGACTACCGTTCCCGTCTGGCGTGTCAGTACTTACACACGTTGCGACCAGCTAGCTCTGCGGCCGTCACCAGGCTGACGGGTGGAGTCCTAATGACCTGCACTGCAGAGGAGTGGTTTCGCAAACTGAATTGGGCGGGGATAGCAAGAAAAAAACAAACCTGCCTCCAAAACGAGTTCCTACCTGGATGACAGTTTGGGTGGGGTAAAGGCGACTGAAAGGGGCAAGGGACGAAATACAACTGGGAAGGACAAACCAAGAACAAAGGAGGACTGCCCTGGGTTGGCTCAATGGGTAGAGCACTGGACACGCTATCAGCACACCCTGGTTCAAGTGCAGGCAATACCAAGGAGGTAATTCGGCTTGCGACGCGCACTACGGCTGGAAGCCAAACACCATCAAGCCCTTCTCACGACTTGATAACGCCCGACGCCGGCCGGACAGCTCACCAAAACATTGTGAAACAAGCGACACGCCAGACGGAGGCAAGTAGTACGATATGTAAGGCACTTGCTGCACAGCCAATAATAAGCCCATATATTAAGCCCCTGACCAATAATGCTCTTAAAACATGTATCCAACGGCTTCCAGTGGAGTGCACAAGGACGTGTCGCGGGCCCAGGAAGCTAGACCATTCTGCCTCAAAGTACGTACCAAATGACGACAAAACACGGCGACAAAAATAAAGGGGCCGAATACCGGTGATATAACAAGCACGGCCAACATCTCTAACAAGAAACGGTTGAAGGGGAGGCTCCCAAAAGCACCTTCCGCATCATCTTGACATGATTACACATATCGCCACCGGTTCATCGGTTAAATCCAACCTTACGAAGGGGAGCGTAAGAGCCTTTCCTAAACGCACGGCATACGTGCCGTGTCCCCCCTCCCCACCACTACCTATAAGTGTTTCTAGCTCCCCGGGCCATGGACCCGCTTCACGTGCTCCAGCAGCAGCCTTCGTTTGTGCCGCAGGAAGCGTGCCGGACAGTGCCGGCAGCGTCGGTCGGTGCTGCCGTGCATCCTGTCGTGTAGCCTGAGCGCTTGGCTCGTCGCAAAGGCCGAGCCGCACTTCTGACACTGGTGCTCTTTGGCATCCGTGTGACGCTTCACGTGCGTGCGGAGAGCGTCCGGCTCCAAAAACGACGCCGCACAGACGTGACAGTGGTACGGCTTGGTTTGCGTGTGAATCTTCTGGTGCCTTTCCAGCCTACATCTGTCAACGAACGCTCGATCACAGACGTCACACGTGTGTTTTTTTGACCGCGTCTTCCCGCACCGCTTCTGGTGATACTTGAGCCTCATCGCGTTGGAGAACGCCTTCTGGCACTTGTCGCACCGTGTCGGCTCCTCGCCGGCCGCGTGCCGCGCCGCGACGTGGCTTCGGAGGCCGTAGCTCGACAGGAACGTCGCATCACAGTGAGGACAGGGCGCCTGGTCCCGGTGCTCGCGCGCCAGGTGCGTCAGCACGTGGCTGTCCAGAAACGCCTTTGTCTTGAATCTGTGGGGACAGTGCGGACAGACGAACTCTCGGATCTCCGAGTGTTTTATCATGTGCTGTCGCAGCAGCTTCGCGGTGACGAACCGGGCGCCACAGCGAGCACACGCGTGCTTCTTCTCGCCTTTGTGGAAGACCATGTGCCCAGTGACGTCAGAGCGAGTGTTAAAGGCGGCGGGGCATTCGGGACATTGGAAGGTCCTCTTGTTCTCGTGGCGTTGCATGTGCACGTTTAGGGCATCTTTGAGCTTGAACCGCGCGCCGCACACTGTACAGGTCAGTGGCTTTGCGTCAGAGTGCACTATCAGGTGTGCGGTGAGCTTACTCTTGGTGTTGAAGGCCTTGTCACACTCGGAGCACTCATACGCTTTGGCGAGCCGATGCGTTTCCATATGTTGGTGGAGGCCCCCAGCGGTGAGTACCCACTTCTGGCATACGCTGCACGTGAACCCAGTCCTCTCCGAAATTGGCTTGTGAGTGTCCTGGTGCATCTTCAGAGCGTACCCGCTCGTAAATCGCCTGGAGCAGACGGCAGCAGACGAACTTTCTCGCTGACTGGTCCATGTGGACGTTACGTCTGTGCGCAGCGATGCACAAACTACTCTTAAACTTCTTGCCGCACAAGTCGCACTCAAGCTTGCGGTCTTCTTGATGTCTTTCCACATGGTAACGAAGAGCAGACTTCGAGACGAAGCCGCGGCCGCACTGCTGGCATTTGTGCGGCTTCGGCAGACCACCCTTGTGACTGCGCATGACGTGGAGCTTGAGGGCAGAAGGGTACTTAAACGCCTTGTCGCAGAGCGTGCACCTGTGCTTGTGCACCACGCCCGAGTGCAGCTCCAGGTGGCCCTTGAGGCTGTACTTGGAGAGCAGCACGACGAAGCACACCGGGCACTCGTGCACCGGCCGGCGAGCGGCGTGAGCCCGCCGGTGCCCGGCCAACGACTGCCGGTGGGGGGTGCTGAACGGGCACTTGTCGCACTGGAAGGGTTCCACTTGGCCGTGGACAGCCATGTGGTCTTTGTAGCCAGACTCCCGCAGCCAACGGCGGCAGTGAGGACACTCGCGTCTGCCCTCCTTGTGCCATTCCAGGTGAGGCTGGAGGGCTTTGGCCGACGGGAAGCGGCGCTGGCACAGCTGGCATTCGAGCACGCACCGGAACTGAGTCATGTCTGCGGCGAAACGAGAGCTCCTTGATGGTGGTGCACACCTACCCGTCCCAACGACAGACGACACGGTGACAACGTAGGACACGATTCTCTCGTACTTGAAAGCATCCTGTCGTTAATATGATGCATCTGTGTGATAAACAAAACACAGGTTTACACATGTCCATGATACAGCGCCACACTCCTCACAATTAGCAATCCATTATCGATCCATCGGTTCGTAGAGTAAGCCGCTAATTGAAAAAAATTAGAGCGCAACGTCTGCGAAAAAGTTTTCAGAGCGTGGTCAGGGCTGCATAAATGTTAAGCTAACCATGAAACTCCCCACGCCTGGCTCCAATCTCACAAAATAAAACCAAAAAAACACGTCGACCTCAACGCTGATCGCATTTGAGATTGGATCCGGAGACAGTCTTGGAGCCCTTCCTCTAAAGTATGGAATTCAGCCACATCATGCTCCTTACGAAGTTCTCACCATGAACGTAAGCACACCAGTGCACTCCCAGTGGGCAGTTCTCACATATTTCTCGGCATGGTCAGACAAAGGCAGCCTGATTAAATTTTTGTCGCGCTGCTTGATGGGCACAACCTAGAACAAAATATCCAAACCGCAGGCGTATTCGTGGGCGGATAATTCAGCTAACTGCATAGGTGCTTCAGTCGCGCAACAGCAGAAGGGCGATAGCCCTCACCTTTCGACAGGTGATCTTCGCTGTACGTGATCGACACCATCTCCTGCAAGTGATCGCGTGCATCAGTAAGTCATCTACACGTTCACACACAGCAGACAAACCGAAACACGTGAGGAGTCCGATGACCGTGGAAACCGACGCCGACGACCGCCAACGGGTGGAGAAACAAAGCTCGCGTCAAGCGGCAGGTTCATCTTCACGTCCTTTTTTTAACGAAATGCGAAAATTAGGCCCGCCCGGCCGCGTCAGCTCCCATCCCCCCCCCCTCCCCCCACGGCCGCGTTATCTCCCGTTCCCCGGGCCGGGCGGCTGGCGGGCGGTGCGCTCACCTCATCCTCGGCCGGTCCGGAGGCGAGCAGGCCGGCTAGCCGCCGCGCCAGCCTGGCCGCCCGCCGCTCCAGTGCCGCACGCGCCTCGATCTTGCCGCGGGGCGGCTCGCGGTCGCACGCCGCACCGCCGGCGAGGAGCGGTGGACAGTCCGCCTGGCCGGCCGACGGCACTGCTGACGCAGTTGACTGCGGCGCAGGGCTGACTTCCGGGCCAGGTCGACCGGTCACGGCGTCTGATGAATCAGTCTCCATGTTTATGGGGGCAGATTCCAGGTTTGCTAGCTCGTCCTCGGTAACGAGGTGCGAGGCGCTACCGTCCGGGTTTGATGGATCGGTCACGAGATCTGTCTGGTCTTCTCCAATGCTTATCGAATCCGTCTCCAAGTCTAGCGAGTCCTTTTCCAGGTCCTGTCCCTCCTTCTCCAGGTTTGGTGGGTCCTTCTCCAGATCTAGTGAGTCCTTCTCTAGGTCTAACAGGTTCTTCTCCAGGTCTAGTGGGTCCTCCAGGTCTTGTGGGCCTTTCTCTGGGTCTATCGGATCCTTTTCCAGGTCTATTGGGTCCTTCTCTGGGTTTAGTGGGTCCTTCTCTAGGTCTGGTGCATCCTTCTCCAGGTCTTGTGAGTCCCTCTCCAGGTCCAGTGGGTCCTTCTCCAAGTCTAGTGGGTCCCTCTCCGGGTCTGGTGAGCCTGCCTGCGGGTCCGTCAGGTCCTCCGCCCGCCTCGGCTGACCTGCGCCCGACGGCAGCGGGTCCACCGCAGGGTCTGGCGCCTCCTCCGTGGCGTCGCGCTGGAGCTCTTGCGCTATCCAGCAGTCCAGCTCGAGCTCGGCAGCCAGCAGCTGGGACTGGGTGCGCAGCTGCTGCCAGCGGGCGAGCAGGGCGCCGCAGTCGGCGCACAGGCGGCCGGCACCAGTCACGTCCAGTCGCCGCAGCGAGAGGACGGCATCTGCCGCCAGGTGGCCGCCGGCCACCGTCAGGTCCCACAGGTCCGCAGGGGCGGCCGACGGCGGCTGGCCGCACAACACACACACGTCCTCTGACATGGTGACCGGCACCTGCAGACAGTGAGAGCATGGTCACAATGACAGACAGACAGTCACAAGGACAGTTCCATACATGACTGGCACATGGCACTCTACTAGATGGCAGAGTTTGCCTGGAGTCTGCTTGGTGTCCACATCAGGCTTATAAGCTTAACTGAAAATAATTGAGCATCCTATCTGGAATGACAAAAAGTTGACATAAATATGTGCCTAAATCCAAGCATGCATCAGCATACCCTCAAGTCCCTAGCAAAGTGTTGAGTAGGCACCTAAGAACCTTGTTTGATCTTACCACTGAAGAGTGAGTGTCTGTTATATACTAGTTCATATACCTGGGCCAAATAGTGATCAGCATGAATAAAAGATAAAAACATATTGGTGGCATCTCACAATAATTCATAGTCTGTTGTCATGGATGATATCCATCCCTTTCTCTAAATACTGTCTATGATCAAAATACATGCTTCTTCAACAGCTGGAAGCCAGTCTACAGCCCATAGATCAAGCATACACCCAATATGTTTTGATGTCAAATTACCCCTTATCAACATCCAAAAGTGCAACAAGATCATTTTGGCATCATAAATGCCATTCAGTGGCCTCACTGGTAGGCCACTGGTGGTGGCCTGAAGTAACTGAAGTGACCTAGTTACTGAAGTGACCTAGTGACCTAGGTCACTTGTGAAGTGAAGTGACCTAGTGACCACTTCACTTCACTTCAAGTGAAGTGAAGTGACCTAGTGACTGAAGTGACCTAGTGAAGTGACTGAATCTGATAATACATGGAGACCTATAACTAGTTTACTTTACAAAGAAGAGATAAGGTACACTGCCCATTACAAACTGGTATCAGTTACATACCTTGACCCACCATTAGCAAAAGCAAACATGATAGCAATAATTAAGCCTCAATACACTGAGAGCAATAGGCTAAACAGTATAAATAACACAACAGTGCTAAAAAATATTTTGACAATCAGCACCAACCAAACAAAATAGTAAGTTTACATCTGATCTTGCTCTCTGGTGAAATTCACTCTGAAGGTTCAAATCTGGCAGTACAATTTTTACCTGGATGAGTGATACAAATACAATAATAGCATGTGCACCCTTATTGGCAACATTCTGTGACTAACACTGGTTGCCTTATACAGAAACAACCAATATATCTAGCACATCATGGTCAAAGGAAGGCTATGTATTTGAGTACAAGGCTAGTGCTGAAACTGCATGTATTTCTCATAAGCATCTAGGAAATTACAAACATGTGACAGTTATCATTTGACAACAAAGGAGTTGTAGAGGAAGTATCATGCACAAGATCAGATCAAAACAAGGGTAAAATTGCTTAGCAGATGAGTACAGATTAACTTGTTCTGGATTCAGAATACCCACACAGACAACCCCAGGTTGGTGTCAAAGCATCACAAATTTCAACAGCTTTTATATTTTTATTAATTTTTTATTAAGGTACATTTTGCAATTAATATTTTCTACCCTGATGTGAGATCAGCAATGTGATGCAAATATCTTCACAGCATTGAAACCCTGAAACACTGGACCATAAGAATTTGTGGCAGCAATGCACAAGACTAGGATTAACAATGGCTCATATTTAAGGGGTGCAAGCAGTGATTCCTTTAGGGGGGGGGGGTATCACTGCCAAGTGGAGCATTTTCAGTGTTACATGCACTTTCTTGTATTTAGCTATAAACTCCCTTCCATTGTGTCAGCTCATACCAATACCAGGTGGCTGTTGTACCAGATTCAAGTGGATCAGATCATTTTAAGAGTGAAGCCCAGAGCAGCAATACCATAAAACTTATTAAAGCACCTTAGCACTTCGGAGAAGGCATGAAAACAATGCTTAGAAAAACCAATTGGAAAACATCCTGGAATTCAGTGATGTTGATATTCTAAGATGCCATGAGGAGAGTTTTGCGCCTTATGCAGGCAGGCTAAATTGGAATTGCCTTTTCAACCTTCAAGACTTCCTATTCACACGCAAAATTGGACAAGAACCATGAGAACCATTTCCGAACCGAAGCCCGGACATCCATGCCCCACACATGAAACTTCGCAACACTGCGGTGCTTTTTAAGCGCAATGCGAAGAAATATCCAACATTATGCACCCCGCGCGTGGGCCAGGTTACATTACCTCGGATCACCTCGGAATAAAAGTGTCAGGGGCCTCGGGCGTATTGTGAGATACCGTCAAGCATATTTATACCGACCTTGAAGAGATGCGCAGAAAACTAAAAGTTGGCAGCAGTACTGAAATTGGCTGCAAGTTTTTAAAACTATCACCACGCACTTGAGGCATTCCTGGTGCAGTACTCTTAAAAAAGCGCGCCCAAGGCGTTATTATGAATTTCTAGGCTGTTGATCATAAACATGCCTTACCTGGGGAAAGACTTGTAATCGTGTTGCCGAGCTTGTAGTGTAAGGAGGTATGCAACATCCCGTGATGTGTTAAGGCTTGTCGCGCAAGTCTCTAAGCAAACATTTCTCGAGGTCGTCGACAGGCGTTCTTCCAGGTAAGTAAAACCAGTTTGGGTGTCATTTGCTGGGGAATGTGAGGTAATTAATGTCATGCAGTTGGCTTGTAAAATTGTGGCACATTGCTCTTTATCACCTCGTCCAAGCCATAAATGTTGCCAATCTTGTTTTGATGCCTTTGGCTTAATTATGTATGTTGCTGTCTTTGTCAGAGTGGTGTTTTGAGACCTTATGTGTGGAAAGACCATATTTTGCAATAGGTGGTGACTTTTTTGAAGGGCAGAGATGACTGCCCATCTTGGGTATACCAAATGCTACCTTCTTACACAAGCCCAAAGGTATTTCAATACAAAATAGAACACATCAAGGTTTAAGTTTTCTAATATACTCTATAATCACATAACTGAACCAATTTTGGCACCTGGCTTCTAAGAGCATGTAGGCTGGGAGCAGGCAACTGTCTTACAACTTTATTTTCTATAATTGGCATCATAACTTCTTGCTGACATGGCCAGAGCAGTTACTTGTGTCATAAAATAAATCCACATCAACTTAGCATCTATGCAGACTTCAGTATTTATTGTGATGTGTGCACAGTTGTAATCCCACCAATTATACTTGGGACCAGGTGTGCTCATCTTTCTGATCTAGTTCTGATCTTGCCCCCTTTTGGGCCTTTGCACTTGAAGACCATGCTGCTTGACACACAGGTGGTTCTCCACATTTAGCTGTGAGAGCAGGATGGAGTTCTCTGCGCCTGTCCGCTGCACTCTGGCTGCTGTGTCACCTGATGGCGCGTACCTGGCCACCACCCTCGGCGTCCGACTGACTGTGTTCGGGGTAGCTGCCCAGCAGGAGGTGGCCTCGTTCACCTGCCTGGATGACCCGCAGGTGGGGCCGGCACGAGGTGCAAGATCGCCACACACTAGGTGGTCCACCACTCCTGGACAGAGCAAGGCCATTTAAAGTACAAATTGTGTGCGGCGTTGGCGTTGGTCAGCGATGATGTATTGACTGGTACGGTGAGGATGTGGGTTAGAGACGCGGGGCTGTGTTGTACCTTCCAACCCTTTCCTCAGCATGAAAACGCGTGGCCTGAGTGATGTCAGCAATGACATGCATCACACAATAAACCAACAAGGAACCTTTGTCCATACATACATCAGCATTTTTGTCCTATAACGGGATCCTAATTGCGCGAAGTGCGAAGTGGGCCTTCCTGACGCCGTCTGCTGCCCGCCGCTGGCCCTGTCCTCCCCCGCACCGCTGACCACTGCGTCGCACCGCCGTTTTGGGCAGCATCTGGAGTGGTCGCCGGACTCGACGCTGCTGCTGACGGCGGTGTTCTCGCGGCGCGCCGTCCAGCTCTGGAGCGTGGAGGACACCGGCTGGCACGGCCGCATCGACGAGGCCGACGCCGGGCTGGCGGCGGCGCGCTGGGCGCCCACATCCCGGCACGTGCTCACCACCGCCGAGCTCAGCGTGAGTACAGTCGCAGCCTGGTGGTATCATGGTAAGCGAATGACGTCACCGCCGTGGGTCTCACAACTGGGCGACGGGAGAGGGCGGAGACGGGCACGTCTCCGAGTTGTGCCAAAATGAAGTGCATGCTTTTTTATTTCCTCTGTAACTAGCAACATTTCAAGCCGGACTATCCAGAAGACCCGAGCCTCTGGAAAAGTATCAGTACCGTCACAGCCCGCCGGTGTCTGGCTAGTGTGAGCGTCGACTCTGCATACCGCCCCCGCGACTGTAGCCCGGCTGAGGGGCGGCCACTTGCTGTCAGACGCGGCGCAGGGGACGGCCCAGCAGCCGGTGGTGGCTGATGGCCGCCGCGAGGTCCCCGCGGAACCGGAGCCGCGTGCGCGCGCCGGCGACGGAGGTGTTGACCGCCGCCGGCACCGGTTTCAGCTGCGTGTGACCATCTGGTCGCTGGTGGACAAGCGGGTCTGTTACATCAAGTACCTGAAGGACGTGGCATCGAGCCTGGCGTTTAGCCCGGACGGCGAGTTCCTGGCGGTGGTGGAGCGGCGCGGCTGCAGGGACCACGTCAGCCTGTTCAGTACCAGCGCCTGGGAGCTCGTCAAGGTCAGTTGCGCGGGCCCATTGGTCTGTCTTTCCGTCGTTAGCTCCTGTGCGGGAATACTCTGGTTCGTATGTTGACGTCTCTGTCCAGGTATTGGTGCTCAGGTCATTTCGTTCTTTTCCTTTTCTATGCTACCTGCTTGAGATCTTTTTTTGCTTTCCTCGTTTGACGAATGAAGCTTAAAAGGAAGTCGGTTCCACTCCGCCTTTACACTTAATGTAAAAAATACCAATACGCCGTTCAGGCAGATGTTGTATAGTTGCCCCAGGCGCAGAAGAAGACATCACGTTTTATCAATGCAGTCATCTATACATGGCTAACCATGGGAGCTTCTCCCACTGCACTAGCGACACACATAACTGAAGGTTAACACGCGATCAAAAGACATCTCATACTGCTCCTTGCGGGTTAAACCGCTTACGGGTGAAAGCAGGAAATAAACTTGCGAGACAGAGAAATCTGACCATATCTCCCGCAGCATAAATGCTTAAGGAAGAAATCAGTAGTCGTGGTCGAGGCCATTATACCACTGCCTGCTACATCCTGAAACAGTCGCGACGACATTTTCACGCAAAGCCAGAGGTGCACTTTGGCAAGGACGGCGCCGGTCGTGTTTGCCTGCAGTGCAGGGCAGTTAGTTAGACCTGACGGGTGTGTGGTGAGCTGTGCCATGCAATCTAACACGCAGGACACGGGGACGGAAAGGCTTAGCCCGTGACCGACTGGTTTATTTAAGATCTTCATGCGTTATGACTTCATACTTGATACGTTATGTCATGCTATGAAAAGCTCGTTGTTCATAGACTGAGTATGTGGGAATGACATAGATGAAGACTGTTCGGTCCATTTCAGTCGGCCAGGCGGGACGGTCTCAGGCATTGAGTGAGGGTGGGGGCTTGTTGGGGACGTGGAGGCCTCTCAAATGACGTCGAAGCTCAGATTTTGTCGGCAGACGCTCAAGTTTGCCTGTAACAAAGTATATTTAATGGCGAAAAAGGTCTCCAGAATCCTAAAACCTCCAGATGTGAACCTCCTGGACCATTTCCACAGAGTTATGGTGATACTCGGTACACCATGAACGTAATTTGCATGTTTTCTGGGTGGCCTGGGTCATTAACCAAGGAATGAAAAGGCACGATAACTGTGGCACAAATCTTTATTGAGCCTATCATCTCACGTCATGTCTAAGTCCTTGCTACTGTATTTGACAACGGGACTGAATTCTGCATTGCATTCTATCATGCTCAAGCAAACGGCAAGTAGGAGCGATTGAATCGTGTCCAAAACGATATGTTAGCTTAACTTGTCAAAGAGACTGAGACACCAAAATATCCACCATTTTTTCGTCATGTGGAACAGCGAAAAATGTCGGTACAAAACTCGGTCTTTGTCATGTAAGGTCGTAATGCAGTTCTTCTAATGAACACAATTCTCTCTCTCTCTCCAAAGTTCAGATGTCAAGGAGATGAGCATGTCGGCGCAATGTTGGAAAATCTGCTCCTGTCTTATCCGCTCGCAATGCTTAAAATCTGCTGTTATCACTTAAGGCAAGGCATAACCTGACCGTAAGCCACGAGAAAAAACAAATTGCACTTCGATCAGAATATAAAACCAGTCAAGATTTAGGTTGGCGGCATGGTGTATTTAAGGCATCCCTCGGTTGCCGTAAACTCGTTATCAAAACTCACATGTCACTGGAAACGTTTTCATCGCGCGTTGAAATCCATTAGTAATGTCACGTTCCTAATTGAAAACCAATTGACAGGCGGAAAAAAGTCAACGTTCAAAATCTGCGTTTATCTCATTCAGATACTCCATGTCAAACTGTATTCAAGGTTTCTGACCTCATAGCTTAAAAGTTCGAAAGGATGCAGAAATCGTGCGCTCTCCTCCGTGCTCAACTACCCAGAAAGTCAACGTTATCCACGGACCATGAATCTGTTTTTGAACGCACGGACCCCGTTCCATCTGACGGGTCACCCCCTTTGGGACCGCTGACCGTGCCCCCATCTCACGGTCCGGACACCGTGGCTTAATGAAGACAATGCCTGCTTGCCTTCCGTCGCACCACCGCTACGCCGCTCCACCTGATCGGGCTACTGGGCTACGGTTCGCCAGAGCTCGTCAGAATGCAGGCCGATCGACGTGTTCAGGCCCCAATCATCTCAGACCTAATCACCGACAACGCACCCAACACAAGACACACCCAGGCCATCCAAAGACAAGACACACCGAGGCCTGTGGATCACACAGCACCACACGTATCACGCAGTATCACGTGGATCACCAATTCACTATGTCAGTCGAAGACCAGTCGGCCGTGGCCACGGCAGCCGAGTCAACTGCGGCCGCCGCCGGCTCGAACGAGCGTAGGCGGGCCTCGGATATGATCGCACCACCGACCGTCTCAGGTAGCCCGTCGCCGGCAGCCGGTAGGCGCGCTGTTGTCCACACCATCTCAACTACTCAGGCGTTGAACTTTTAGTAACTTGTTCAACTGCGCGGCAACTGACTCAACTGGAGAGACCGCAGCGGCCACCGCTGCGAGCGCAGGTGTTGAATCAGCGCCCGAGTGTCATGCCGCACTGCACTGCCCGAGTGCCATGCCGCACTGCACCGCCCGAGTGTCATGCCGCACTGCACCGCCCGGCCACCGTGCCGTCCCGCACCGTGCCAGCGTCCCTCACCGGCCCGCCGCGCACCGAGTGAACCCGCCTGAACTGTCGACAGTAGAAGGCGTGTGCCAGGACACTGCCCTGCCGCGCAGGCTGCGCGCTGCCAATAACTTTAAATAATGTTTTTGTGTCGTCTTGCCACAACAGAACAGGAGCTGGAACATTTTAATGCTTTACATTGATACGCCATGCAACTAGCTGCGGTACTAATCGGTCCGCGCTCTTCGCAGCCTGTTATCAAGCGCAACAAGCGCCACCGTCTGCCGAGAACGTTTTATCGCGAATAAAAATAGAGCGAGTCTTACATCTGCACAGTGATATGTAAGGATGTACTATAATGCAATAATATTCTGAGGATAATAGCGTTTTTCAATAAAATACTTCCGATCGTATATTTTCATTACGTGCTATAGTGTGTAACCTGTGTGGATGCGTATCAAGTTAGACGATGTGGTTGTCATTGTGTATTACAATTTGCTCTTGTTAAATGTTCCCATTGACCAGTGAGAGCAACGAAAATTTTGCACATTTATGGCAAATTTCATGGAAAGGACCTCGCACTGTGATGAAACAAAGTATATTCCACACCAATAAAGATTTCCAGATGTCTTCAGACATATACTCCCTAGAATCCTCATGAGACCCTAGGACGAGAAAAGCACCGGGGGACATTTAACCCTCTTAAGAAAGAGATCACTCACCACGTGCCATTTGTTCCGGCGGAGCGTAAACTATGCGTGGGATCTTAACGTTACTCGGTGCTCCTTTAAAAATCACCCTCAGCACCTCGCCATCCATCTGTTGCATTAGATGGGTCTGGGATCGCAAGGCGATCCTCGCTCTGTGATTGGGCTAGCCGACCACCGCACGATGTCTCACTCGCTTCTCATTGGTTAATTTATCACGTCATTTCCGCAACAGACGACTCGGACTTGTTTCCGTTGAAGGAAGTGCATGAAGAGAACCGTTTGTTACCGTGTATCCTCACACGCTCACTTGTTTTGAGAATGTGAGGCTGCTGTTGGTTGTTGTCATTGAAGTGGTATGTGTACTCGTGAGTGTAAGGTTCTGGCTAATAGAATATCTAGGCAGACAAGATACATCTTTGCTTGACTCGCAATAAGGACTGGACGAGCGGGGCCGTCAGGAATAAAACGGTCATGCAGACAGTTCGAAGTCTGCTGCATTGTCTCTTAACCTGTCAATTATTTTTCTGCACAAGAATAATGAAATACACCGGCATGTTTTGATGGGGTGGAATTAAAAGCCTCCAATGTTGAAAGAAAACGACACGCCTTTCTGGTATCCGGTAATGTTTTGCTAGCCTGTGTGCGCATGCCAAAGCTCCGATTTTGTGACGGTATTCAGCATGCAGTTCAGGCATTTGTCACGCCCGACTACACAACTACCGTGATTATTTCGCACCAGAGAATATCGGCACGCGGCGAACCTTGGTAAATGAGGTTCGTGCGTTGGGTAGCCGCTGGAGCAAAACGGTAGAAATGGTGCCCGTCCCCTGCCGTGAACCAGCCCAGACAGCACCACCGTCGTACGTCCCCCCCCCCCCCCCCCCAGGTCTGCAACTCCCCCGGCGTTCGTGTCCCGTGTCGCCGGTGGTCCGGCCTCCCCCCCACGTGCGACCGGGCCGTGTCACCACACGACCTGTGACGTCACCCGTCCCCGGCCGCTGTATAAAGGCGGCCCCGCCACACGGCAGGCCAGGTCACAGCCAACACTTGGTCGCACACAGTAGCCCCGCCCAGCCACGCAATGAAGGCGTTCTCACTGCTCGTCTTGCTCTGCGCTCTGTTCGCCGCCTCTCTGGCCAGCCCCGGCGGCTACGGCCACGGCGGCGGCTACGGAGGCCACGGCGGAGGCTACGGCGGAGGCCACAAAGGCGGCTACGGAGGCGGCTACGGCGGTCATGGAGGCGGCTACGGCGGAGGGAAGAAGTACGGAGGCTACGGCGGAGGCCACGGCGGACACGGAGGGTACGGGTACCACGGCTAGGTACCGCCGCAGCCGTGTACCACACCTTGTGACAGAGTCGCGGAACAGGCCGTGATGGTGTACGAGTCGGGTCGAAGGCATCCCAGGCTGAAAGTGCCTTAATCTGTGCCGGTGCCTGTCTGTTGCATAACGCAGCACCAGGCTGTCGGTACTCGTCGTACCTGATGGCGTTCTCCTCGACGCAACTTTGTTCCTCCTCTCTATACCTTTGTCTCTGTAGTCATTGACGACTTGCTCTCTCTCCGTGCATTCCGTCCAGTTATACCCATAACAAATGTTGAATGGAACAATACATGGGGCACGGTCATATCACTGTCATGTGAAATAGCTCCTGACGGCATCCCCATTATTATGGTGAAGCATTATGAGGGCCGATGTTTTCTCCGGCGCTGGTTTTTGTCCGGTGCCAACGCCGTTCAATGAATCTCAACGGCTCGAATGGTTCCGTTGATTGTTCTTGCGTTTAAGCGGGTACAATTTCGTCGCAGATGCACTGGAAATTGTCACTCATTTGCAATGCATGTTTTGAATTACCAAAGGTGGATGCAGGGAACATTAAGGCAATCCTGAGAAGACGTAGGCTGTGCGCGCCGAACAGTATGTCTCCTCTTTTGCAAGTTTTGGCCTGCTACCGACCATTGATCCAAAGCTAAGACGCAAAGGTTGCAAAGTCGGATAATTGTCACTGGCAGATCATGAAGAAGCTGTTCGGTACTATCATTCGGGTTTCTCGCTGTCACCGATTTATCACTGTCACTCCCTATTTCTCTGATTTATCACTAGCACTCACTTGCACTCTGATTTCAGTCGGCATAATTCTCTCAACTTGTTTGCTGATAACGGACCCGCTATGTCTTCCGAGCTGAATTCACAGGTGATGCGTGCGGTCAATGAGCGGGACATATACAGAAATGCCAGGGAGAATAAGTTTGTTTTGCAATTTTTATGCATACCGAAAAACTATTTCCCACATTTCTTCCACTATATTTGTGTTGCTGTCTGGAACATTGGTACAGACGAGGCACGTCACATTATCAGCTACATTGAGGAAATGCGGGCATTTGCAGTCTAACGCTTTGCCCAATGAATGTTTTTTTTCTATTCCCTGTGGTCAGGATGTATATACATATACATATATATATATATATATATATATATATATATATATATATATATATATATATACGTTTTCCGCTTTTCTGTTCTGAGTGCGATACTAAAGTTTGTTTTTCCCGGGAAACTGGGCCTTCTAAAAAGCTTGTCCAAACCCCTAGGAACAGGACCACAGACTGAGAGAGGGTGGGGTCATGACTTAACGAACCTGAAACCATCGGCCTTCGTCAGCCGCACCCAGGTCAGCTGGTCGGTGACGTTGGGCAAGGGTAGCCACTCCGGGTCGGGGCAGATGATATGTTAACACATCGTGGTTGAATTAGCTTCGTTTGTTTTTGTCGTTTTGCTTCTTTTGTTTTGTTGTTTTTGTTGTGTTCGGTTTAGTTTTCTCCCTTTTGCTGCATTTATTTAATGACCTTCGTTTAAATGGCTGCAGTTTTGCCGACTGAATTCTGGGTGCTACATGGCTTGGAATACTTCTAAATTATTGAGTCTCAACCTCTTCTAGCGCTCCAGAGCACCCTCGGCAGCCATTTTTTCTCACATTTCCCTGACGAGCGAAACTCATACGTATGCTGTAGGAACAGCTCGGCATTTTGGAGTTTGAAAAAGCGGCGTCGAGTGGCTTACATAGCACTGTGCTGCGTCACGTAGCACTGCACTGCGTCACTTAGCAATGCACTGCGTCATTTTAGGCCAATGAGCGTGATCTTTTGAAAGATCGGTGGGGGCGAGCGGGGGGGGGGGGGGAAGTAGTGCGAAAGTGAATTTTATCTCGAGGGCTAAGTTTGCTGGCCTGTAAATGAAGCGTTGCTACTCAGTTGTTGGCCAACTTATGCTGTGCTGGCAGAAAATCACTAGTAGAGCGACCGTGGCATGTCAGATGAGGCCATGGCGGTCAAGTCAAATCGGCACATGCCATGCTCGGTATGTCAAGAACCAAGCTTGGTACGACAACGTAAACAGAAAAGCTTTAGGAACATAATGTACAGATAATGTATCCCGCGTCAAGCAAAAGCTCTGAAGCAAGGCCCGCTATTCCACTCCTGAGGATCACTTCAGCTTGTGTCCAAATGAGCACCGCGGTTGGCGAGGCATGCCTGGAGGCGATTTGGCGTAGACTCGACCGCCTCCCTTCTCTTGCTCTCTACTTTGTTTTCAAGGCGTGGCTGTATGAAATGAGTATCAGATCCACTTTATGTGTTCGCAGAGTATCACCTTATATGTGCACGTTAGTATTACCTTTTGATGACCGGTGTCGCTGTATTTTCTCAAGTCTATGCCCTCACGTTTATGCGGCGTGTAATTGATTATCTTAACACCCTGCATCCGATGTCATGGCGATGAAGCATTTCAACTTTTTCTTTCCGCTGGAGAATCTCAGTATCCTTTAATCGGTTACGGTTTGTGGCACAGGCTGCATTTTGGGCATGTGACTAGGTATTCAGCATTTGTGTTCTGACATTTTATTTAACTTGAATATTTTGTAGGTCATAGCGCAAATCTTGACGGACTACACGCAGAAATGAGCTGGGTTAACACCATTGGTCATCAGCATTGCCACAGTCAAGCATTAGAGCTGACAGAAGACAGTAATGCAAAACAATTAAGAGGTACTGAAAGAAGACGGTAATGCGAAGTAACTTAGGGGAAGACAGGCATAATCAAGTGCAGGTCTAGGACCGTGGAGACCTCCGTCCAGCTGGGGGACACAACCACGGCACAGTGCTGTACTCTTCGACAGACTGAAGTGCACGGTGGCAACGGTATAGTTGTACGGATTAAAGCACTTGCAGGCTTGGGGAGGCCTCTGATCAGCTCCTGAACACCACCACGGCTTAGTCTCGTACTCTGCCACAGGCTGTGGTACACGACTGCGGCGGTACCTAGCCGTGGTACCCGTACCCTCCGTGTCCACCATGGCCTCCACCATAGCCTCCGTACTTCTTCCCTCCGCCGTAGCCGCCTCCATGACCGCCATATCCGCCTCCGTAGCCGCCCTTGTGGCCTCCGCCATAGCCGCCGCCATGGCCTCCGTAGCCGCCGCCGTGGCCGTAGCCGCCGGGGCTGGCCAGAGAGGCGGCGAACAGAGCGCAGAACAGGACAAGCAGTGAGAACGCCTTCATGGTGTGGCTGGGCCGGGCTTCTGTGTGTAACCGAGTGTTGGTTGTGACCTGGCCTGCCATGTGGCGGGGCCGCCTTTATACAGCGGCCGGGACGGGTGACGTCACAGGTCGTGCGGTGACACGGCCCGGTCGGCCGGAGGGGCCGCACCACTGGCGACGCGGGACACGAATGCTAGGGGAAGGGAAGGGAAGGGGTACAGAGGTGGGGAGGTCGCATGGGGGGGGGGGCGAGCCGGGGGATGTTATGATCAGCTGGAGGGCTGAATGGTGGGATGTGTTGCCCGAGCTGATTTATGAACTAAGTGAATGCAAAGTGACTGAAGACACCACTCACCCTTGAGTTTCGTATCCAACGGTTACTGTTGATGGACGTTGCTGACTCCTCCATTTGCTTATACGTTCTCAGGAATTTAAAGCTGAGGTTTGTGTCCATCGAGAGATCTGCGATGTTATATTGCAAGCATTGATTGCAAACATGTTCCAAGTGAGTTGCTTTCTAGTGAAATGTCTGGATATATGACTGGATGTTGCAAAAGTGGTCTATTTCAATCGTCTGTCACAATAGTTTGGGCTAATTTGGCGCTCATTCTGTCATCGTACTCATGCTATTTTGCACAGTTTACATTTGCAAGTATTACAACTCTTTAACCCTCGCAACGTAGAGAAGCTAAGCAAAGTTTGGTGTGTGCTCCTGGAAGCCGCTACTGACCGCCACGAATCGCGAGCCTAGTTCAGCGGGTATCGCGCTATGGTCCTGCGCTGTGCTAGCTGAAGTTTCTCCGGTCACTTGCCGATGCTGCGTCATTCTGGTAAGCAGGTATGACACTATCATCATTGCTGGGAAAACGTATTGCATTGGTTATTCTTAGTACGGCTGTTCTGATTAATTCTGGCGCCATTTCCGTGCTGGGAGGCTGAAATGCCACCGTTCAGGATTTCTGGCTGGAATTTCTAAGGCAGAGTCTTAGAACTTCGGAGACGATTTCTGCACGTCCTTTTCACGCATATCCGAAGTATGTCAAGTCAGTAGTTAGAGTAATAAAGGATCCAAACTGGAGTTTAGCGACGAGCTCTAAAAATCGTTGTGTGTCGGTAGCAGATGTAAAATTAATGACGGGTATTGAAGGGATGAATGTCTAATTTCCTTAAAATGGCGTGTGCGTATGGTGCAGTGGTGCCAAATTGGTGCTATGGAAACGGTGGTATCGAATTCAGGAAACAAAAGACGGTGATAATGTCTTGACCTAATCGCATTGAACAGATCAAATCACGGGCACTAGTTTCCTTGCTTGTCATGTTTGTTTTATCACCAGCCAGGTCGCAGCCCTCTTGAGTCTTGCTCGAACTCGAGTGACTCGCGAGGGAGTCCTGAGTGAGTCTTGCTCTTGATGCGTGTGTTGTGTGCATTAGTGTGCATTTGCATGTAAAGCCTGTGGCCAGCCAGTTTTTCGAGCACATTGCAATACCACCGCGATTCGGCTCACGCCACCTGGTGAACATGGACTTGAGATCATTCTCAGATTGTAAAGGAAGCTGAACAACACTGGTCTTTACCATGCCCAGATCTCGTCAACCTGGTGTCGTATCAACTTATTTTGACTTATATATGTTTATAAATTATATATATATATATATAAGCCAAAACATTATATATGATATATAGTATATTATATTATGTATTATATATGATATGATATTATACATACATATATTATATATAACTTATAAGGTTTATATATTTTGTCGGAGGAGAACATGGAGGATGGTATAGATCAAAGTGTGAATCGATGCGAGAAAACAGTCACGTGTTGCCGTGTGCTAACCATGGACCCAAGCCGTTTTTGTCGTTTTTGAGGGTTTGTCAGATCTCGGCAGCTAGAGGCATAAGATGAAGACGAGCGGCCAAGTGGATGTAGTAAGCGAATGTACCGGCTGCAAGTCCCCGGTGCTTCTGAAAAATGACCTTTCCATAAGGTCGTCCGAAATCGACCGAGAGGCGTCCATTGTCACCCAGCCGATCTCGAGGACAGGACGCTGAGGTCTAAACCGAGAAATACCGGCCCTGCAAATCGTGCAGACGCATAGCCCTGTTTACTGTGATCATTCACCCGAAACAATCGCATTTTTAAGAACTTTGATTATCATTGACAAAACCGCCGATCATTTCGGATTCGTCGATGTCCTCAATCGAAATTACCGTGTCTGACCAGAATCGCCGTCACTCATTTTGCTATTAGATTAACTGTGGATTGTTGCTCGAATGCCGCAGCAGTGGACAGACTTTCCAGCGCGTTGATGAAAGCCGTTGGCGTTGGTTCTGTAAGGTATCTGGCTCCACTAGTCTAGGTTTTGTCACAATCTGCAAAGCATTTGGCAGCCTTGACATCTGTTATCGCCTGGCTCGTTCCACGCTTGACAAGCGTTCTCCACTGTCGGTTTAGTTTGATGTGGTTTAATATATTTGAATATCACCTTTTTGTTAAGATGAAGTACGCTGATATCTTGCATTTTGCATTCGGTCGCCTAACTTTTTTAATTGTTCCCGCTTTCTCAACTGATAGTTGGTGAAAGTCGGTTTGTGTTATACATGGCCATGGTAATTTGTAAACATTTTACGGGCTGTCAACTTGGTGGCTTAGAAGCCTCAGAGCGGATGGGGCCCCAGAAGAGTGTGTTGCATGATAACAGAGCCCAAAGCCACATAATACAGAGCTGCGCTTAATTTTCGTGTTTTTTTATTGCCATTGACAATGTATGACACACACTATGTACATACGAAGGTACCAAATAAATATGGATTCGAGCATGCAGAACAACGAACTACCGTAATACCGAAGACCATCTGTTACATGGGCTATCGGAGTTTGCTCTAGATGGTGATACAGACAGTCGAAGATGAGTTGTTTAGATTAAAGCATCAGCAAGCCTGGTGAGGCCTCCGGCCAGCTTCTGAACACCAACACGGCCTAGTCCGGTACTCTGTCACAGACTATCGTACACGGCTGCGGTGGTACCTAGCCGTGGTACCCGTACCCTCCGTGTCCACCATGGCCTCCGCCGTAGCCTCCGTACTTCTTCCCTCCGCCGTAACCGCCTCCATGACCTCCATAGCCTCCTCCGTAGCCGCCCTTGTGGCCTCCGCCGTAGCCGCCGCCATGGCCTCCGTAGCCGCCGCCGTGGCCGTAGCCGCCGGGGCTGGCCAGAGAGGCGGCGAACAAAGCGCAGAGCATGGCGAGCAGTGAGAACGCCTTCATGATGTAGCTGGACCGGGCTGCTGTGCGTGACCGAGTGATGGCTGTGAGCTGGCCTGCAGTGTGGCGGGGTCGCCTTCATACAGCGACCGGGGACGGGTGACGTCACAGGTCGTGTGATGACACGGCCTGGTCGGCCGGAGGTGCTGCGCCGCTGGCGACACGAGACACGAGCGCTGGGGGAAGGGGGTGAGGGGTATAGAGGTGGGGAGGTCGCACGGGGGAGGGGAGGGGGGGGGGCGAGCCGGGGAATGTTATGATCAGCTGGAGGGCTGAATGGTCGGATGTGTTGCTCGAGCTGATTTGTGAACTAAGTAAATGAAAAGTGATGAAGAATGAAGTGATTGAAGACACCACTCACCCTTGAGTTTCGTATCCAACGGTTACAGTTGATGGACGTTGCTGACTCCTCTATTTGCTTGCACGTTCTCAGGAATTTAAAGCTGAGGTTTGTGTCCATCGAGAGATCTGCGATGTTATATTGCAAGCACTGATTGCAAACATGTTTCAAGTGAGTTGCTTTCTAGTGAAATGTCTGGGTGCACGACTGGATGTTGCAAAAAGTTGTCTATTTCAATCGTCTGTCCACAATAGTTTGGGTTAATTTGGCGCTCATTCTGTCATCGTTCTCATGCTGTTTGGCACAGTTTACATTTGCAAGCATTACAACTCTTTAACCCTCGCAACTTAGAGAAGCTAAGCAAAGTTTGGTGTGTGCTCCTGGAAGCCGCTACTGACCGCCACGAATCGCGAGCCTAGTTCAGCGGGTATCGCGTTATGGTCCTGCGCTGTGCTAGCTGAAGTTTCTCCGGTCACTTGCCGATGCTGCGTCATTCTGTTAACCAGGTATGACATTATCGTTATCGCTGGGAAAACGTATTGCATTGGTTATTCTTAGTACGGCTGTTCTGATTAATTCTGGCGCCATTTCCGTGCTGGGAGGCTGAAATGTCACCATTCAGGATTTCTGGCTGGCATTTCTGAGGCAGAGTCTTAGATCTTCGCGACGATTTCTGAACGTCCTTTTCACGCGTATCGGAAGTATGTCAAGTCCGTAGTTAAAGTAGTTAAGGATCCAAACAGGAGTTTAGCGGGGAGCTTTAAAAATTGTTGTGTGTCGGTAGCAGATGCAAAATTGATGACGGGTACTGAAGGGATGAATGTCTAATTTTCTTAAAATGACGTGTGCGGGTGGTGCCTGGTGCCAAATTGGCGCTGTGGAAACGGTGGTGTTGAATTCAGGAAACAAAGGACGATGACAATGTCTTGACCTCATCCCGCTGAATAGATCAAATCACGGGCATAGTTTCCTTGCTGTCATGTTTGTTTTACCACCAGCCAGGTCGCAGCCCGCTTGAGTCTTGCTCGAACTTGAGTGACTCGCGAGGGAGTCCTGAGTGAGTCTTGCTCTTGATGCGTTGTGTTGTGTGCATTAGTGTGCATTTGCATGTAAAGCCTGTGGCCAGCCAGTTTTTCGAGCACATTGCAATACCACCGCGATTCGGCTCACGCCACCTGGTGAACATGGACTTGAGATCATTCTCAGATTGTAAAGAAAGCTGAACAACACTGGTCCCTACCAGGCCCAGATCTCGTCAACCTGGTGTCGTAGCAACAAAATGCTTATATATTTTATCGGAGGAGAACATGGATGATGGTATACATCAAAGTGTGAATCGATGCGAGAAAACAGTCACGTGTTGCCGTGCGCTAACCATGGACCCAAGCCGTTTTTGTCGTTTTTGAGGGTTTGTCAGATCTCGGCAACTAGAGGAATATGATGAAGACGAGCGGCCAAGTGGATGTGGTAGGCCAACGTACCGGCTGCAAGTCGCCGGTGCTTCTGAAAAATGACCTTTCCAAAAGGTCGTCCGAAATCGACCGAGAGGCGTCCATTGTCACCCAGCCGATCTCGAGGACAGGACGCTGAGGTCTAAACCGAGAAATACTAGCCCTGCAAATCGTGCAGACGCATAGCCCTGTTTACTGTGATATTCACCCAAAACAATCGCATTTTTAAGAACTTTGATTACCATTGACAAAACCGCCGATCATTTCGGATTCGTCGATGTCCTCAATCGAAGTTTCCGTGTCTGACCAGAATCGCCGTCACTCATTTTGCTATCAGATTTACTGTGGATTGTTGCTCGAATGCCGCAGCAGTGGACAGACTTTCCAGTGCGTTGATGAAAGCCGTTGGCGTTGGTTCTCTAAGGCGTCTGGCTCCACTAGTCTAGGTTTTGTCACAATCTGCAAAGCATTTGGCAGCCTTGACATCTGTTATCGCCTGGCTCGTTCCACGCTTCACAAGCGTTCTCCGCTGCCGGTTTAGTTTGTTGTGGTTTAATATCTTTAAAGATGACCTTTTTGTCAAGATGAAGTATGCTGATATCTTGCATTTTGCATTCAGTTGCCTAACTTTTTTTTATTTGTTACCGCTTTTCTCAACTGGTAGTTGGTAATAGTCGTTGCGTGTTAAACGTGGCCATGGTAATTTGTTTGTAAACATTTTACGAGCTGTTAACTTGATGGCTTAGAAGTCTCAGACCGGATGGGCCGCCAGAAGAGTGTCTTGCATGATAACAGAGCCAAAGCCACATAATACAGAGCTGCGCTTAATTTTCGTGTTTTTTTATTGCCATTGACAATGTATGACACACACTATATACATGCGAGGGCACCAAATAAATATGGATTCGAGTATGCCGAACAACGAATTACCGGAATACCGAAAGCCATCTGCTACACGGGCGATCGGAGTTTGCTCTAGATGGTGATACAGACAAGTCGAAGATGAGTTGTTTAGATTAAAGCATTAGCAAGTCTGGTGAGGCCTCTGGCCAGCTCCTGAACACCAACACGGCCTAGTCCGGTACTCTGTCACAGACTGTCGTACACGACTGCGGCGGTACCTAGCCGTGGTACCCGTACCCTCCGTGTCCACCATGGCCTCCGCCGTAGCCTCCGTACTTCTTCCCTCCGCCGTAGCCGCCTCCGTGACCGCCATAGCCGCCTCCGTAGCCGCCCTTGTGGCCTCCGCCATAGCCGCCGCCATGGCCTCCGTATCCGCCGCCGTGGCCGTAGCCGCCGGGGCTGGCCAGAGAGGCGGCGAACAGAGCGCAGAGCATGACGAGCAGTGAGAACGCCTTCATGATGTAGCTGGGCCGGGCTGCTGTGCGTGACCGAGTGATGGCTGTGAGCTGGCCTGCAGTGTGGCGGGGCCGCCTTTATACAGTGACCGGGGACGGGTGACGTCACAGGTCGTGTGGTGACACGGGCCGGTCGCCAGGAGGGGCTGCACCGCCGGCGATACAGGACGCGAACGCTGGGGGAGTTGCGGAGGTGGGGAGACCGTGCGGTGGTGTCACGGACGGGGAACGCTATTATGAGGTGAATGGCTGAGTGGTCGGTGAGCTCGCTGGATCTTACTTATTGGCGTGTCGATTGCATTTTCTCTTTTATAAAACACACACAGCCTTACACTAGGTGTTCTCGTTAGAATGATTACGTTTGCTACAACGAATCTTTTCTCCCACTTCTTTTGCGTTCAAAACCCAAGTTTGCCATTTTTTCTTGAAAACAGGTTTTAGGCAAAGCATTTAGCAGGAGAATGTCTAGATTTACGACTGTGTCTTGCAAAAACTCATCCGTCTTATCATGCCCTCGCACACGCATTTTGAAATGGTTCAGAGAGTTGAATAAGAAACTGCGTGCAATAAGAGTTTGGCAAGCAGAAGGTTGTTGAGGAAGCGTTCCACCATTCCTCGATTCACACAAATCGCATCACTTGAAATTTGTCTCTTCCTCGTCGACGTTCCCGACCGTTGCTGTCAGATATTTGAAGTTTTTGACTACACATGTTTTTGATGGCCGCGGCCAAGCGCGGCAACATGTCCAAGTGTTTTTGATGGACGTTGCACATGGTGAACTGAAGTGTGCCTGTTTTATTGCGTAGTTGCATGAGTCGGATCTCTCTTGAATTGGGCGACAGCCTGTATTCGTGTCCGATTTTGGAGAAAAAAAAACCGGCGCCGACCGCTTCCCGGCCGATTCCTTGCGCACCTGTGCATTAGACTGTTGAGATCGCTGGTGTTTTGTAGGCGGTGCATTCGAAGCCGACCGCTTCCCTGCCGATTCCCTGTGCACCTGTGCATTAGACTGTTGAGATCGCTGGTGTTTTGTAGGCGGTGCATTCGAAGCCGACCGCTTCCCTGCCGATTCCCTGTGCACCTGTGCATTAGACTGTTGAGATCGCTGGTGTTTTGTAGGCGGTGCATTCGACGTCGACGCTGAGGTGGTTTCACGTCCTTTATGAACGGCCAGTATCCGATACATCTATATAAGTGTCAACACGTATTAGTATTTTCACTCGCCTCCAACACGGGCGGATCTGTGGCTTGTGCACGAGGGTTTGCGGCTGTCTGTTGGCATAGGCCGGCGCTTTTGCTTGCGTGATCAGCCGTCTTCTCTTTGTTCAATGCGTGATTATCTCATATCATGGTGACGCTAGGTCAGCGATATTCAGGCATAACATGCATGAAACTGTGTTATTGTTAACTGTGTTATTCCGTGCTATTTTTTTAATTTGCTTTGTTCTTCGAACATTTTGTGTTTCTGAATTTGGTCAAATTGGGGCGCTATATTTTTTCCTCACGCTACTGTACTGAATACTGTGACATCCGCTATATCGCACGTGATATAGCAGATGTATATGCAGTGTCTTGAAAGACCTCAACTTCTAAAGAATTGCACTTGTTGCCGAAATCTGCATGCTTTTGCAACCAATTTGAAGTCCGAAGTCTGGACAAGCTGTTTAGAAAATGTGATGTTTTTGGGCTTGGCAGCGCTGCTCAAGTTGAGAATGTTCTCATTGTTGAGTGAATGCTCGCCTGACGCGCACCTCGTTCCTAGCCATCCGGTTCAAGCAAAGCCTTAAAATTTCAAGCCCATGATGTAGTCAATGGAGGGTCCGAAGAAAGATGTTGGGAGGCGCTTATGCTGATGGGTGCTGGAATCTATGCATTTCAGTAGCTAGAAGTGTAGCTTAGATAGCACACACGTATAAGTGAAAACGTCGACCTTCTTTCAAGTGATATGCTGGGTGATTTTGATGACACGTATCGATGATATTCAATTTAAGTCAAGTTAACAAAAGGCAATCGTGGCAACTGAGTGATATCACATGTGAGATTACTAAAATCACAGGTAAGCTGGCTCATTTTCATTGCTTTTGCAATGTTTCTCGCCTTGAGGGAAATTTCAGCTATCTTGAATCACTTGTTCACTTGTGTAAATAAGCTGATTTTGAACTTTGGAAGTAAAGAAAGAAACTTTTACTTGTCCCCTGGAAAAACTGTTTTGCTGTAAAATATTTCCGTGCTTGTAGTGGTAAGCTCCGCGCTAGTTATGAGACCTAGGGGACCCAAACACCTTTTTTCGCGTCATGTAATGCCTACCTAATACCAGCCTATCCCCATCTTTCCCAGATGCCAGATGACCGTCTTTGAGGAGCCAGATGTCGGGCATTGCCTGTGACGCGAACTCGCGTGCCAGCGTAGTGGGGAGATATCGGGCACTCCATCAGTTGAGCCACTGAACTGGTGATAGGCGTAGTGCAATACCAATGACGCCATTAATTGAATAAATTAAAAGTTGAGCATTTTATGACAGGAATTTTTAAAATCGTAGCGCCGCCAATTACGGCTTCAACTTTAACATTGAATCATTGTACTACAAAGTTAAGCATTTAGATACCTGCATTTAACAACTTTTTTGACGTTAGGGATTGTAACATAGCGCGTCTGATAAAGTTGATTGGAAGGGTATGTAGATCGCAGCTTAGTGAAAGAGGTTTGACTTCCCAACTTCCTTCTCAGCTGCGGAAACGGTATCAGTTTGGTACCAATGTTTCCTTCCCATGCGGAAGGCTTTTGGGTTTGTGTCCTCTTATCATACTGTTGTTCTAATTTTCGATGTTTATTATCGTGAACAATCAAGAACATGTAACATAATTACGGACCTCAATACGCTCAACAGCTAGCGTGTTAATACCATTTGACACTGCTGGCATATGCGAGTAGACAGCGCACTAGGATTCAGACAAGCACAGGGACGAGCACAAACCGCGGCTCATGGCTTCTGCGGCACCTAGCCGTGGTACCCGTACCCTCCGTGTCCACCATGGCCTCCGCCGTAGCCTCCGTACTTCTTCCCTCCGCCGTAGCCACCTCCATGACCGCCATAGCCGCCTCCGTAGCCGCCTTTGTGGCCTCCGCCGTAGCCGCCGCCATGGCCTCCGTAGCCGCCGCCGTGGCCGTAGCCGCCGGGGCTGGCCAGAGAGGCGGCGAACAGAGCGCAGAGCATGACGAGCAGTGAGAACGCCTTCATGATGTAGCTGGGTCGGGCTGCTGTGTGTGACTGAGTGATGGCTGTGACCTGGCCTGTCCGTGTGGCGGGCGCCGCCTTTATACAGCGGCCGGGGACGGGTGACGTCACAGGTCGTGTGGTGACACGGCCGAGTAGGCAGGAGGGGCTGCACCGCCATTGTCACGGGACATGGACGCCGGGGGCATTATAGAGGTGGGGAGGCCGTACGGCTGGCACTAGCCTGAAGACGTAATTATCAGCTGGATGAGTTCAAAAGCCGCAAGGCCTTACACTTCCTAGTGCGATCGTTAGAATATCTTACGCCACTAACAACGATCCCTTTTCGCGGTTCGTCGGTAATCCAAGGCTACATTTGAATACCTGTAGCTTCGTGGGGTGTAATTGGCAGTGCTACAAGAATTTATGCTCCAAGTAAGCCGTTTTCTAAAGAACAATATTTACGACTGTATCTTACAATAACTCACGCGTTTTGTTGCATTGTTACACGCATTTTAAAATGACCCACATGGCTGGATTGGAAAGTCCGTGTTTAAGAAGAGTTTGGCTGGCGGAGGGTTGCCAACGTAGCCTTCCAACATTCCGTGATCACATAAATAGCATCACATTAAATTTGTCTGGTCCTTGTCCCTCGACGTTCCCGACCATTGCTGTCAGATCTTTGAAGTTTTGACTATGCTTGTTTTTGATGGCTGCGGTTAAGCATGCTAACATGTGCAAGTGTTTTTGATGGACGTTGCTCAGGGTGAACTGAAGTGTACCTGTTTTATTGAGTAGTGACACGGCTCAGGTCTTCATTTATTTGGACGGTAGCCTGTATTCGTGGCCGGTTTCGAAAAATATTTAGAAAGATCCTGATTTTTACACGCGTCCGAATGTCCGGTTGAATGCGACGCGCTCGGTCGTGGGGGGATGGGGTCAATTTGACCACCCCGAAATCTCAAAGAGGAAGGGGGCTATACACACTAAATTCACAGGGTTGGTAGGTCTGTAATTAAACTAATTTCAGATTATGATATCCGTAGGTCACGGCCGGCTCAATTTCAGTTAAACAACGTCAAACTCCAGATTGGTGTCCGAAGTGCCCTCGGACCTCCCCATGCTGGCGTCTTCAACTTGTATACCTTTTCTAAGAAAAAGGTCACCGGCATTCAGTTCACTCCAGCGACCTTATTAAAACCTTTAGAAAGTTACGGTGACCAAAAACCTGCGAGATAGTTTAGGTTGTTGCATTGAAATAAGCGTCAAGGACTATGCCTGGTGGCATGGCCCTCCCCCCCCCCCCCTCTCCAAATCGATCTGGGTCATTTAGGGACATTGATTTCCTCTGACTTTGACACAGTCTCAATAATATATCTGTTGGCGTCCCTGAGATCAAGGACTTTGTTATGAACGTCAAATATTACCTTTCGCAACTTTTTCAAAAAGCTGCTTAGTTTGACTTCCGCGTGACCTACGTACCTAATCCGAGTTCCATGTAATTTTTCGTGATCCTATATTCAATGGTCCAATTGTCTAAGAAACCAGCTCAAAGATGTGTGACTTCGTCTAACACTCAGTTGTCGCATCAGATGGAACGATGCCTTCGGGAATGCCTTTGCTGAAAACCATGGGCTGAATTTAACATATCATAGACCAATTATCTTACAGGTGTATCTTATTTTGTTTTGTCAAAAGATCGGCTAGTCAGTTGCCTACAGCTATTCAAAATTTGGCGCGGCCACGACATGCTTTTGGGAGGTTATTCTGGAAACACCTGGGTATGACGGGGATCTAGTGGGCATGTGCCCGTGTTAAAATGATATTTATATTCTCTTGTTGTGTTGCTATTTGCACATTTTGTGTTTCCGATGTTAAATAGAGTGTTCCACCTGTGAGCATTTTTTAAAAAAAATCTGGTGTAATCTTGGGTCCCTTTAGTCTAATAGCACTGGGCAGTGCTACTGCGGCACCATCGATATGTTAGAATGAGATAGATATTCATTATTTTGGGGTTCAAATTACGTTGTCAACGCTTTGTAACAGCATTACACTTCTTCCTTTCTTGGTAGCCTCGGAGTGTGTCCCGAGTCCGCGACAACTACAGTTCTTGCGACCATCGTCGTCATGATAACGGCCGTCGTCATGACGACGGCAGAATCTGCTGGGCGCCGTTGTCAGCTGTTGTGGATTAAAGGTACTTTTTTGGAATATTTTACCCGCGCAGTGAGTAATTCCCGCGCAACGGGATTAAAAGTGGCACATCTGCTTGTATGAATGACGTCAGCACAAACCAGCGTTTGCGATTGGCACAGCGGGCGGCAAGAGCCGCTTACAGAGAGGCGCATTGGTTGAAGCTTGAACCAGTACGTCACTATAGACCGTGTGATGCTCGGTTTCCCAAAGCGAAAGTGCGATTTGAAAAGAGCCATTGCGCTAAACACTGCAGGGAAACATCACAGTCATCACATCATAGCAAAATACTTCGTTCAGTTCGCTGTATAAGAGCCTAATGTTTGAATATCTTTTTCTCTAGAATGGGTGTTTCCTGTTTTCGTAGCATTTATTACATCAATGTTTTTACGAATCAGTGTGTTCCCAATATTACCGAACACAGAAGTCGGAAAAACAAGGCAAATTAAGTGCATAACTTTTGTAATGATGGACACGGAGCCCAATGAGATTTCTCCCGCATGGGCTGCTTCAACCAGAAATTCTGAGCTATTCAACCAGATTTCGAGAAAATTGTATTACCGATCATATCGGGCGCGTCTGATGTTACATTAAATGGAAAGTACAAAAAGGTGGTATATCCCCTTTAATTAACTTGGGACTGCTATCCTCTGCTCACGCTGTGGTTTTGAAGGAAGACCACACCTGATGTAGCCGATGCACATGTCATGTCTTGAGAGTTAAAAAGTACGACTTCCGCTTCTATGTCTGCTCTTTTCACATCGATGTCATCAGTTTTCGCGTTTTTTTTATTGTGAACAATCAAAGTATGCATAAATGTGGACAGCCATGCACGCAGCGGCTAGCGTGCTGATACCATTGGACATCGGTGAAACATGCCAGTTGAGTTCATACATTGATACACAGAAGAGCAGAGACGAGCAGAGAAGTGTTCGTGGATTTCAGAGCATTTGCAGGCCTGGGAAAGCCTCCGACCAGCTCTTGAACACACCGCGGCTTAGTCTGATACTATGTCACAGACTGCAGTACACGGCCGCGGCGGTACCTAGCCGTGGTACCCGTACCCTCCGTGTCCACCATGGCCTCCGCCGTAGCCTCCGTACTTCTTCCCTCCGCCGTAGCCGCCTCCGTGACCGCCATAGCCGCCTCCGTAGCCGCCCTTGTGGCCTCCGCCGTAGCCGCCGCCATGGCCTCCGTAGCCGCCGCCGTGGCCGTAGCCGCCGGGGCTGGCCAGAGAGGCGGCGAACAGAGCGCAGAGCATGACGAGCAGTGAGAACGCCTTCATGGTGTGATTGGGCCGGGCTGCTGTGTGTGACCGAGTGTTGACTGTGACCTGGCCTGCCGTGTGGCGGGGCCGCTTTTATACAGCGGCCGGGAACGGGCGACGTCACAGGTCGTGTGGTAACACGGTCGGAGGGGCTGCACCGCCAGTGGCCCGGGACACGAACGCTGGGGGAAGCGCAGAGGTGGGGAGGCCGTGCGGTGCGGCACGGGCTGGGGAGTGCCACGATCCAATGTGAATTTAAAAAAAGCTCTCGAATGCAAGCTGACCGAGGAATCCTACACACATTTGAACACCGCATCGAATAGTTGCAACTTGCGGGGTTGCTAACTTTTTTGTTTTCCTCTGCGTTTTTTTCTAAAAAGGCATCAGGCTGGTTGATGGATGATATGCTGCAGCCTTTGTGTTTGGTATGTCGTCCACATTGCCATCGCATTCACAGTTTTTTTTCATGGTTTGTATCGGGAGCTAACGAGAATGGAAAAGAAAAAAATGGGATCGCAGCATGCAAACAAAATTTGGTTCGTGCATCCAGGAGCCCCACCAGTTAACGTGAATTTTGATCCAAATTGAGTTAGGCACCCCGTCACATTGTCGTTCTGCACCGTGTCATCTGGAATTCTGCTGGTCAGTTGCCGATGCTGCCTTCTGTTATTCAGTGGCCATGACACGATCATCATAGCTTTGGGTAAAATGTATTTCACTGTTGTATTCTTAATGCGGCTTTCTTGACTACCTAAAGCACCGTTTCCTTGCTGGGGGGCTGAAACACCGCGACTCGAGGTTTCTGGGCTTTAGCTCTGACTCGTTTGAGAAAAGTCTTGAAATGTCCCGACTACCTGATCACCTTTTCTAACCGTGCGTTACTTTTTTCAAAGCTGCAACGCAATAAGTGGCGGTTCCAGAGAAGGGCGTTGTGAAGCATGATAATGGTCCATTCAAGCGTGTGTTTTTACGATTGTCAGACCTGACCTGTGCGCCTTAATAGCCTCAAGCGAAAAGCTTTCTGACGGCCGACGCCATGCCTTCACTGAAAGTGTGATACACTTCGACAGCTATCGCCACTGCGTACAGGATGGGCCTTCTTCCATCTTTTGTCTGGCCACGCCTTGCATGATTTCTAGAGCAGGGCATTCCAAGTAATTTCGGTCGCATATTCGAATGTCTGGTGCGGAACTTTTTGTTTTCATACCTGAAAACGGCTGACGCTTTGTTATGGGTTGCAGCCTTCTTGTATGCATAAGTATTTAAGATTATTTAAGCGGACATTTGGCTCTCTTTGGCTCTCAATGCGCGACTGAAGCTCACGTTACCAGAATAGGAACTATATAACATAAGAAAATGGGAATAACGGAAATGGAACAAATTTCACGCGTCTGCATCGCGATAAGCCTGGTTTTCAGTGAAACGCTTAAAACTTTGTCCCCTCCATGGCGAAATCCTGCGTGTGGCCGTCCTCGAGCACGTGTTATGCACGCGTCCCCCAATTTTTGACGACTGCACCTGCTTTTGGAGCTCTTCCAACGCTCATGGAAAGCTGCCCTTGTGTACGGTCAGTAAGAACTGGCGTGCGCCGGTAGGGCATATACAATAAATGGCCCGTGAACTTCAGGGTGAAATGTCTGCCTCTTTAAGATGCCACGTTCAGGCAGTACCTGCTGACATGCTGATACGATGAGGACGAGTGGTGTTGATTCAAGAAACAATCTGCTGACATGCTGATAGGATGAGGACGAGTGGTGTTGATTTAAGAAACAATCTGCTGACATGCTGATAGGATGAGGACGAGTGGTGTTGATTCAAGAAACAATCTGCTGACATGCTGGTAGGATGAAGACGAGTGGTGCTGATTCAGGAAACAATCTGCTGACATGCTGATAAGATGAGGACAAATGGTGTTGATTCAGGAAACCAAATGCGATCGCTCTTAGCCTCACTCTGCGATCGCTCTTAGTTCTCGCTCTGCGATTGCTCTGGCGTCAGCAATATTACAGGTATTGGTATTTTGCCTTCACGCCTGGTTTTACTTGTATTGACCTTAATGCGGTGACAGCGCTTTTAGACTGATGTTTGGTCATCAAAAATAACAATTCCCAGTTATGTGAACACGAAAAGTGGCAAATGCTTTTTATGCTTGTTAAGTTACTTGAGTGCATTTGTCAGATCGCATAGAGCATTTCCTTGCGACTTGTGTTAGAATATGCACAGCATTTAAGAAATTGCGATGGGGTTAAGTGTTTTCTTACGTGTACCAACTGTTGTTTGCCTGTCGTTTTCATTTGCTTATGCCGCTTTTCCTTAAGTTGTTGTCCGGCGGAGCCGTACGTTGGTAGACAAACAAGAGCGCATTAAGCGGGCAGGCACAGGGGTCCATGACCCTTCCCCTATCAATTTTTTCACATACACTGACCGATTCGCATGGGAATGTAGACAACTAGAAATCGAGATAGCCCCGTAAAAGTAAGAAGATTGAAAATGTTCTATGCTGTACGCCACACAAGAACGTTCATGCGTCTGCGGCCTGCTATTTTCAGAAACCTTGTCAAGTTGTGTCCACATTGGGATATTCCACATAGGCTGTTAATTAAGACCGCGGAAATTCGTCTGAGCTAACTTACGACACAGTCCGTCCACTTGGCTTGAGGATCTCGGGGTGGTTGGGGTACCAGAAAGCCCGTGGCACGCATCCAGGTCCTGGGAGTCGGGAGTCGCGCAGGAATACAGCTGACGTTACCAGCCGCCCAAGGAGACGAAGCCATAGTTTTTTATTATGCAGCCAAGCGCATCTAGAGACTCTTGCGGAGACGACAAACAAGATCAGTGTTTATCTTTCGGAAGATTAAAACAGCGTAAAATTCGAATGGGCTTTGAACGCTGCCGTATCTGGTACTGTCGATTGTTGAAAGGTCAGTCACTTCAACACCAAACTTCGCGTTGTTTGATTGAAAACCCCCTTCAACACGAAGAGACGAGACTCATATTTACTGAACACGCCAATTCTGCGCGTGTTTAAAACCTGATCGAATTTATGAGTCGGTTAGAGATCGAATTAGCCCAGGCTGCCGCTAAGCATGGTCCGCTCAGAACACCCTTAACCCAATATACCAGTCAAATTACTCCAGCTGACCGGCACCGCCACCCGTCGCCAGTCTGACTCCGTCTTGTCCGGCTCGCAGTCGACCGTCTTTGGCAAGTCAAACATCAGGAACTGTGTGGCACGCGAGCGCACATGGCTTCCAACTGAGTGGTGACGTATCCGGCGTATGGCCGGTCCAGTTACCGCCACCGCCATTTATGCAATCCGATGCACAAATATTGACAACAGGTGTCGAATATTGTAGCCAATCACATCATTTCATTTAAAAAGATACTTGAAAGTCACCAATAAGTTTTTCAAGTTGTTTCTTGTTTTGTTGATGGTTATTAACACTTTCCACCGGGCTTATTAGGAGTGGCCCCAGCTTTGCAAAACAAAGCCAGTTGATTCGCTGTTACCCTGTTCAAGCGGCACCCTCGTTTGGTACCAATATTTTCGTCCAGAAGGTTTTGAATCGCCGGCGTTTTTTCACAGCTGTTCTAATTTCTCGAATTGTTTATTGTTGTAAACAATCCATGGGAAATACCGCGTAAACACGGATAATGCAGAACAACAAACTACCCTGGTACTGATTGCCATATCTGTTACGCATGCGACCAGCAGTTGTACTAGACAGTGATCAGAACGGGCTCAGAAGGAGATGTACAGATTAGAGCACTTTAAGTATGGGGACGCCTTCGACCAGTCCCCGAATACCACCACGGGCTGGTACTCTGCCACAGGCTGCGGTACACGGCCGCGGCGGTACCTAGCCGTGGTACCCGTACCCTCCGTGTCCACCATGGCCTCCGCCGTAGCCTCCGTACTTCTTTCCTCCACCGTAGCCGCCTCCATGACCGCCATATCCGCCTCCGTATCCGCCTTTGTGGCCTCCACCGTAGCCGCCGCCATGGCCTCCGTAGCCGCCGCCGTGGCCGTAGCCGCCGGGGCTGGCCAGAGAGGCGGCGAACAGAGCGCAGAGCATGACGAGCAGTGAGAACGCCTTCATGGTGTGACTGGGCCGGGCTACTGTGTGTGACCGAGTGATGGCTGTGACCTGGCCTGCCGTGTGGCGGGGCCGCCTTTATACAGCGGCTGGGGACGGGTGACGTCACAGGTCGTGTGGTGACACGGGCTGGTCGGCCGGAGGGCCTGCACCGCCGGCGACACGGGACACGAACGCTGGGGGAATACAGAGGTGGGGAGACCGTACGGTGTGACACAAGTTGGGGGTTATAATAATCAGTTAAATGACTGATAAATTGCATAACCTAATGAAGGTGACCTATGGACTCATTGAAAGCAAAATGATAGTAATGCCTCAAACACCATTGAATTTATGCGTAACGGTTGCAGCTTGGTGTTATTAATAGCAAGCTTCTCTGTTGCGTTTTCTGTATGATAAAGTTAGGTTTCACAGACCTTGAAAATTTTATACTACCGAATTGCCAACGTTGATAATGCATCCATTTTCGATTAATTGTTCTAGAGGAATGCCTTGAGTCGCCTTTGCATATTGCAGTAAGCTGTGTGGCGTGCTCAAGGCTATCTAGCGCCGTGCCGTGCACCACTGTTCTTAAATCCGTAGGATTTGTTGGCGTTCATGTCATGGCAGCCACGTTTGTTTTCAAAGCTCACGTTGGCGACGTACAATGACTGCATGGTGAACAGTTTGTTGTGTGCATCCTGTGGCCCCTACCAAGCGCCACGGATCGCGATTTCAGGTAATAAGAGGTATAACGTGATGCTGTCGTGCTGTACCAAGTCATATTGAATTCCCCTGGTCAGTCGCCAATTTAAACGATATGGAGTCTTCAGACTTTGCGTACGTTTTCTGACCGTGCTTTCTATACGTACCCTCAATTTTCTAAACCCGCATTGCGATCAATAGGGACAGCAAACAGTGGTTTATATCTTGTCTTTGTAGTGACTGCAAAATGAGCAGCTCCGGTATTTCGGGTAAAAAGTCCAGTTCGTTAAAGTGATCACCCTGGGAGACATTATGACAAGGGGAGGACGGAATTGAGTCCAGAAAAAAAACATAGGGATGACCTGGTTTTATCGCATAGGTTGAACAAAATCACGAGTATAGTGCGCTGGTTTCTATATGTTCTTTTTACGAGTGGGACCGCCAGCCAAGTTAGCCTTGCTCGAACGATGTGAAAATCATGAGCTTGTGCGGCCCGGCCAGGCCGTCATGCTTTCTAGAAGGCAGTATTTTGCAACCACTGATTGCAGGTCCGTGCGATTTTCAGCAACACAGACCGATTTTTCGAAGGCGTTGTGCTCTACGAATTGTTAGCATTTGCATGCAGGCTGTTCGACCAAGCGTCGCAAGAGCATGAAAATGGGGCCAGATTTTTTCATTGCGGAAAAGCCGAAGAGCATGGTTTGAAGCCTGGTCCAGACTTTCATTTTCCGGTGTCGCCGCGATACGGGCCCATCAAGTTTTGGCGGAGGAGAAGATAGGTGATCACATAGACAACAATATGAATCGATGTATGAAAACAGTCACGCATGCTCGTGCGAAAACCATGAATCCCCCGTTTTGGAGTGTTTTAAGGATTTATGCCATATCTCAGCAACCAGAGCAGATGAAGGCGTGAAGCGTCTTCACGACGTAGGTGAATGTCCGTCTACAACTAGCCATGGGATGTCGAAGCTGTCTGGCCCAGCAGTTCACCCATAATCGGCTGGAAGGCGGCTGATGTCACTTCTGGCCCAGCAGTTCGCCCATAATCGTCCGGAAGGTGGCTGATGTCACTTCTGGCCCAGCAGTTCGCCCATAATCGTACGGAGGGCGGCTGATGTCACTTCTGGCCCAGCAGTTCGCCCACAATCGGTTAGAAGGCGGCTAATGTCACTTCTGGCCCAGCAATTCGCCCATAATCGTCCGGAAGGCGGCTGATGTCACTTCTGGCCCAGCAGTTCGCCCATAATCGTCCTGAAGGCGGCTGATGTCACTTCTGGCCCAGCAGTTTGCCTATAATCGGCTGGAAGGCGGCTGACGTCACCTTCTTCGAAACCAACCTTTAGCCGAACGGCTCTGGCTTAAACCGATGAAGATTGGATGGTGAAAACTGCTCAGGCGTGTAGCTCTGTTTGTTGGGGGCAAATATTCACCGAAAATAGTTGCGTTCTTGGGAACACTTTAGTCACGATTGCAGAAACTCGCAATCACTTCGCTTCCATTGATGACATGACTATCTGAAGTTACCGAGCCTGACTGGACTTCCTGTTAGTCCGTTTTAAAGCAGTAAAGTTGTGTCAGTTGTTAAGTACATTTGCCAGGAACATTATGCAGATATATGGGATAATCAAATAGCCTTATTGTTGGTAGGATAAACGGGAGAATGGAAAGATCGATGTGATATATCGGCTACTTACCTTTATCGTAACAAACATCAGTAGCGAATATCTGTTTATTCTACGAGCAATGAGGCTATGGATAGTGTTTTGTCAACTTAGTCGTGGATTGATGCGCGCACGCTGCACGAGTGGCGACTCCCGCGTTTTTGATGATGATGGAATATGTACTTTTCATTGCGATGATGACAGCAGGTGCTACCGGTTACCAAGGGCGTATGGCATCATGCATTACGACATGACTCGTGTATGCCGCAAAAGCATCGGACCGGATCGTTGTTTATCTTTAATGTGATAGCAGGAAATTAACTTTCTCTTTTTTGCTGGCATGACAGACGTTTGAGTGGCACGTGGAAGTGAAAAATGAGATCCTACTTCGTTTTTTTACTTTGAGAGAATTTACCTAAAATCATGCGTCAGAATTCACAGAGCATTTTTGCTCAGTTGTGTGAGAATCTTTGCAACATGCATATAGTTAAAGTCGTATCGGCTATGAGTCTAATAGAAATCCCATCCCTTTTCTTCCCTTTCCCACGATACCTTTTCTGAAGTTATTGGTTCCTGTATGGTTACCCAGTCTATAAACCACGTGAACCTGGCAACCATTAGCGTCCTCATAGGGACCACATTTTCTACTGGATACAGTGTCTTATCGGCTTAAACGCTGGGCTATTGCAGCTTTCCTCAATAATATGGCCTCCTTGAAAAATTAAGGTCATAAAATCCAAGAACGTAGCTCATGCTGTAAAGTATTGACTGACTGTTGCTGGTTTGATACAGAATAAAGGTAAACCAGAGCAAGTTAGTAGATATTTTTGTTGTATGCCAAACATTTCAGAAACGCTAAATTTGATACTTGTATAAAATCCATGGTTGTTATCGTCATGGTTACATGCATCCACAAGTTTCAAGCACTGTATGAGTTCGCGGAATAAAGTTGAAGGCGAATAAAAATTATCTGAAGCCGATTCACATCGCTTGAGGTAACCTGTGCAATCTCGTGCCGCAGTGCACCGTGAAACGAAAGGACGGCGCCCACCACTCCGTTGTCAGTTGTCAGTGAAATGAGACAGGACGTGCAGAACGGCATGGTTTCGTGCCTGCCGACATCAAGCGCTTGCCCAAGATTTTGGGAGCCAGGGTTCGTTGGAAGCATTTTATTGCAAAAGGGTCCAAAACGCGATTTGAAGTTTGAACTGCTCCATCCTGCGACCCACATTCAATCCCTGCGCGCAAGCCCGACGTAAACGACCCAAAAGGAAGTAGTCCTTGTGGCGACGCCGGTTCCCTGGGGAAGCTTTGATGGTGAGGCGGGAGCTGGCTATTTAGGCAGATTCATGGCTATAGCGTATGCATGCTTTTCCTTCCATGCGCTCTCAAACTAATTAAGCTTCCCCTGGTAGGAGGTTCGATGAGGCTAACTAGGCTAAAGCTGAGCTGGGCTTACACCACTTTCCAAGATATTATAGGCCCGAACTTGAGGTTCTCAAAAGCTTGGGCCATGTCTACGAGCACACATTTTGAACTCCAATCAAGAGAGTCCGCGCTGATTGGCCTTGACCTTTGATCTATAATATCTTGGGCAGTTGCGTATGTTCTTACCTGTATGAGTTTTGAGATGGATAGGCAAAATGTTATCAGCCTACCAATTTTGACGTCACGCAGTGACGTCACGACGGGGTTGCCGGACCAACGTTGGGGCAGGCGAATTTTTGAAATCGTCAATTGTTATATAAGAACACGGATTCGTTTGCGACCAGTTACACAGCGATCCGTGAGCTAGATGTGAAGAACTCAGGAAGAATAAGATACGAAAAGAGCTCTTCGCATGAGCTCAGATCCTGGAATTTGCGTGTGAATAAAATGCGTAATTTCTTTTTATTCAAGCGCATCTCAAAGCTTCGGTGAAGGTGACCACCATTATTGCCTACCTTTTGAAGGGTTTGGGTGTTGTTAAATCTGAATAGCTATTGAACATCGCAGTATCTTTTGTTATTGACTGTAATACAATTCAGTCACGTCGGCACAAAACGTCATGCCTCGCAGTCAGTGTTTTCTTTCAAAGCGAAGCCACGTAACGCATGTTTCCCCGGCGCGGATACTCCGTTTTTTCTAAGGTGTGTTAATGTGCGACAGGAGTCGCTTTGAAATCAAATTAAACCAAATTATCTGCGTTGTGCGTAAGGCCCAGATTTCCTTCAATCAACTAGGCCAGCCGAGCAATCCCAGTTCACCAGCTCCTTTCCTCATTCACGCTTCATCCTGCACCCCCACAACGCTTCATTCATCCGCTGCAAACTGAAGCTGCATGCGTCAGCCATGTGTGGGCTGAAGAGCCCCCTGTGGGGCCCCCTCCGAGTGCTCACACCCCGCAGGGGGGTCCCCTTGCGGGATAAGCCTAGGTGTCGGAGGATTCCCAGACGCATGCGGTGTTGCACCACCACTGTCCACTCCTCCCGTAGCCCTGAAATGGTCACGACTAGCCTAAATGCCTCCAATCTAAACCAAACCCAATTGCAGTTTGACGGATGCTTTCTGGGCGAAGGGGGAGAGCAGTATCTGCATGAGCCAAGTAACGGAATAATTTTTCTTGTTGCGCGATGCCTCGGGGTTGGAGGTCCGTCGTTCCACCGACTTTGCCACCTGAACGGGCACAAGTCTAATGCAGCTAGAGATTGCAGCCAACCGTCGTGAACGATAGAACGACAAGTTAAAAACTGATCTTGGTGCAATCACCTGCTTAGAAGTCGTTAGCCGTTTCAAGTGTGTCTGGCTACGCCTTCAGCGATGTTTAAAAGAAGTGGTTTGTCGATGTAAAGCTTTGTAAAGCGGTCTGATCCCTTCTGATTCTCTCTTCACCAATGACACGGTGTCACAGTTTGGCGCCGTTGGTTTATTACCATGAGCGGTACGTGTGGGGTGTCACATAATTACAGACACAGTTATCCTCAACAACGCACCACGCTGATCGCGATGAGTATCTGCGACACGGGTGAGCAGAATTTGCTCTAGACAGTGATGCAGGCAACTTGGGAGTGAGTTGTATGGGTTAAAGCACTTGCAGGCTTGGGGAGGCCTGTGATCAGCTCCTGAACACCACCACGGCTTAGTCTGGTACTCTGCCGCACACTGTGGTACACGGCTGCGGCGGTTCCTAGCCGTGGTACCCGTACCCTCCGTGTCCACCATGGCCTCCGCCGTAGCCTCCATACTTCTTCCCTCCGCCGTAGCCGCCTCCATGACCGCCATAGCCACCTCCGTAGCCGCCCTTGTGGCCTCCGCCGTAGCCGCCGCCATGGCCTCCGTAGCCGCCGCCGTGGCCGTAGCCGCCGGGGCTGGCCAGAGAGGCGGCGAACAGAGCGCAGAGCATGACGAGCAGTGAGAACGCCTTCATGGTGTGGCTGGGCCGGGCTGCTGTGTGTGACCGAGTGATGGCTGTGAGCTGGCCTGCAGTGTGGCGGGGCCGCCTTTATACAGCGGCCGGGGACGGGTGACGTCACAGGTCGTGTGGTGACACGGCCCGGTCGGCAGGAGGGGCTGCGCCGCCAGCGACAGGCGACACGAACACTGGGAAGTTGCAGAGCTGGAGCCTGCAGGGCTGTGATCTAGACTGAGTGACATGTATGTGGACTAAATGACTGATACTAGCATGTTGGAGTTGACTTACAAAGGTGTCAAACGTGATATGGACGCCACACACTTTTGCACCACTCATCTTACGGTGATGACTTGTAGCTCACAACTCACTGTTCTTGAGCGTCTCCAACCGTAATCGCGGAGGCGTAATGACGGGCTTGGAAGGGGGCGAGGGCATTATTTCAGGTAGATGGTTTGCTTAAGTTAATGATGATTGTCAGTTGTGTCAACCCCCCAAAAAAATTGCCCTCCGACATGACAGTGGGGATGAACATGAATTGTTCAGGAGTTTTAGACCAAAGACTTCAAACTGAAACAAAGGAGAATTTCAAACTTCCTTTGTCAAGGTCGATAGGAGATAGAGATTTTGGTCACTGGTTAGGCGCTTTTTCAAACTAACGGCTCTGCAACTGGTCCTTCATTGCATCAAAATAAGGTTGGACATGTTTCAATAAATGATTGCAGTTACAATATATATAGATATATTAGAAATATATATATATATATATATATAGAGAATATGTCCAGATATCATGTGCATATGTTCACGTCTATATATATATATTATATATATATATATATATATATATATATATGATGTTGTGATTTTATGGTTATGTTGAGGTTGTGGGTTCAGAAGCTGAGCACAGATCGCTGATTTTACCCTGAAGCCAACATTCAAGTTGTCGCACCCGGCAGAGCCATGGCACAGCCGCGAGGTCCTGGGTTGACTCTGTTTGGCCAGCTGCCAGCTGTCCTTTCCATTTCAGTGGGGCGAAACGACGCGCGCGCTATGGGACTCGTACCCCATACTGCTGAGTAACGAGTTCAGCACCTTTCCTTCACAGAGCGCGGAGTTCGGCTCCACGCCGTATCGCCGCTCTGTTCTCCCGTTGTCTTTTGTCCCCATTTGTATTTTGTAACTATGCATCGGTTGCTATAATGCCATTCATTAACACACGATTATGAGCAAGGTGGCGGGCTGGTCGAGACTTAGTTGAACAATGTGAAATCCCTCAACTTCGAAATGCTTGCCTTCAACCGCCCGACCCGGCTCTGACCGAATGTTGCTTTCCTGGGCCATATTCATGTAACAGCTGATCGCAGCGTCAGGTGGTTTTGAGCGACATGCGCGCTCATTGAAAAAAAATGTTTTGTATCTTGCTAGCAGTTGTGTTTATAAGCTTTTCTGTTGGGCGTTCGGAAAAGCCGAACAACACGAGGCTACCAGAGTCTGAACTTGACCTGTCGTTACAGCGATACAATATCAGTAGACACATGCTGAAGAGAGAACGAACAATGGCAGAGGAAAAAATAATGAGCAATGTCACCATCCCTGGTGTCCGATATCTTCTCATCCAGTCCCATATTTTCCATCACATTCTGCACTGCCTCTCTGTTTGGGGCAGGGCTGCAGTGTGGCACTGCGGAGGGAGATCATCTTTGGGGCCATGATTCAGTGGTGAGATTCAATGGCGGCGAATTTGCAATCATTGGACGGACGCGGTGTCGGTGACCCTATCATCCACCGTGATGGCCTCGCCGTATTCAGGGCCCGTAATGACTCGCGTGCTCCAGTGGCGATCCGGGCCCCGTTCACCCCACGTGCCGTTGTACGCAAGCGTGCCACCCTGGCGGCAGCGGCGGGCGCCCCTGATCTGCCAGCTCTGCCTGTCGATGACACACGGCTTTTCCACATTGCGCCGCCTCGTCCTGGAGCCGCCTGCCGCCGACCATTACTGCCTCCCGCACCTGCAATGAGTTTCGGACCAGGCTAGATGATTTAGACAGTCCAGTTATGTAATTATTGTTTGCAGGCTGTTGTGTGACATGTGCTGACGATTCAGATTTCGGTGAATGATTTTTGTGAGGAAGTAGTGTGAATGACAGGACGTTTGGTGACGTTCGAATGTGATCGTGCTGTTGTCTTGCGATATTGTTTTCATACTACTTTTGTAATGGTGCCGAATCAAACAGTGAGCCACTTGTGGAAAAAATGCGTAAGTGCAACGAACTGAACAGTGAACTGAACTTTGAATGGGTTGCTGTGGGTGTTCGGTTACGCTCTTTTCTGCGTGAAGCGTGGATCCGCCCGCTCCGCCCTTTCGGACCACGACATGTTTGTTTTTTGATCCGTGGTATTGCACATTACACAATCTTTGGGCAACCATACTGGTTATTAGTTATATTTGAACGGAATGATCGAGAGGAGATATTATTATTACAGATGGACTAATCTAGCAGGCTTTCGTGTTCGCCTGATGTTTAGTATGTACATCATGTTTCGGCCAGTTAATTCCTCGACCGTCGTCGGGTCTTATTATTTCCTGAGAGCGACTGGATGGCGTTGAGCTGTCGGCCATGCACGCTCACAATCCGAATTTTTATTTGACGTTGCTGGGATTCGAACCAGACCAAGCATCAGCAGACGCCGTTTGGCATTCCGGCAGCCCCGTGAGGAAGCTCGTGCTGTGACTCGCGCGTGGCTGAAGGCCGAACACCGTCCAGCCCTTCTCACGACTCAGTAGCACCTGACGACCGCCGGAGATGAACTGGACAAAACGTTGTGTACATGCCAACACGCCGGACGATGAGCATAGCCCGATCTATGATTCTTTTAGTCACCAGTGGTTCTGTCCATACGGTACCTCAGCCGGCTACTCCACTGGCCCTGTCGGCGGTTTGCTGCTCCTGAGAAGCGCGTCGGTATGTTAGGCGTGCTGCCATGCACGTGTGTTCCCAGCGGGGCTTCAGCTTCGAGCCCCCACCCACAGCCCAGCAATTGAAATACTGGCAGTCGGTCCCAGGGGCGTAGCTTCGCAAAAGGAGCTGGGTGGGGGTCAGGTGGGGTGCGGGGTAAGCAGTGAACAATGACGAAACCTGCCCGTAGAATACGCCAACACGTAGACCTCTCCACGGATTTGGCCCACATTCTTCTCAATTGAAATCCCCTCCCCCCCCCCCAAGTGAACAGGAAAGCTCACCCCTGGGTGGTCCTTAACAAGATCTCTTAAGGGTATGTTATGCATTGCCGTGGATAATCACAACTTTGAAAGTTTTCGGCGTATTTTAGTTTCAAACCTACTAAGTTGGGATTGTTAGACTAACGGTCTACCACTGAACTGTGCGTGGGAAGGCTCCGTCTACGGAGCTCTAATCATTCTTGCTATCTTTCTTAGAGAATGGAGGGAGCAAGACCTCTTGGATGTTGTAGTGTTCGAGCGCAATGGTACGAATCGCAAGGTCTTGGAATGGAGTCTTAAGCTGCCAGAAGCTTACGGAGTTGTGATACAGGCAGTAGTATTCACCAGTCGTCCTCAGGCTTATCTCACGACCAACTCACATGTGATACCGACTGGAGGGGCAAGCGGCCGAGACGTTTTGTAAGCTGTAACATCATTGGCGGGAAAATTGTCGAAAAGAACTGCTTCATCCTTACCAAAACATTGTACCAAACATGCCGTAAAACCCATGTCGTTTATTGTTGTAATCATTCCGTATGGGAATACCACATAAGTACGGGCATGAAAACGCGCAACAGCAAATGGTACAACAGCGAACTGCTCCGGTACCATAGGCCGGCGCCGATGCAGGAGAGAAGAATACCTGATGTCAGACAAGGATAAAGGCGAGGTATAGGGAGGGTTGTACAGATGACAGTAGCACCAGGCCGGAAACTCTCTAGCCAGCTCCAGACGCTACCACGGTGCAGTCTGCTTCTCTGCTACAGGATGCAGTACACTTCTGTCGAGGTACCTAGCCGTGGTACCCGTAGCCGCCGTGTCCGCCGTAGCCTCCTCCGTGACCACCGTAGCCGCCTCCATGACCGCCGTAGCCGCCTCCGTGGCCTCCGTAGCCGCCGCCGTGACCGCCGTAGCCGCCTCCGTAGCCGCCTCCGTGGCCCCCGCCGTAGCCGCCGCCATAGCCTCCGTAGCCGCCGCCGTAACCGTAGCCGCCGGGGCTAGCCAGAGAGGCGGCGAACAGAGCGCAGAGCAAGACGAGCAGTGAGAACGCCTTCATGGTGTGGCTGGGCCGGGCTACTGTGTGTGACCGAGTGTTGGCTGTGACCTGGCCTGCCAGTGTGGCGGGGCCGCCTTTATACAGCGGCCGGGACGGGTGACGTCACAGAGCGTGTGGTGACACTGGCCTGGTCGGCAGGAGGGGCTGCACCGCCAGTGGCACCGGACACGAACGCACGTGCTGCATGCGCGACCATTAAGCAATCAGTCGTGGGTGATTTGCATGCCGTTTGCCTCGCGGCCGACTGGTTTGTCATGATTGTTGGCGACTGTCACGGGCCCGCTGATGCGGAGAACCGGCACCGGGGGTGCTTGTAATGCAGGCGTTTCATTTTTGCTTAGCACAAAGTGTAAACCTCGCCCTGATTCGCCGTTTTAGTGTAAACCTCGCCCTGATTCGCCGTTTTTCATGACGCGGACTGATCGGAGCGAGAGGGTCGGTGTGGCCCCCCGCTGTTTCCAAAGTAAGCGGGGTACAGCTCAGTGGAAACCACTAGTGGATTGGTCTCAACGATCTCTCGTGTTTGTAATGCGTTTTGTGTTGATTGTCTAATAATTGATCCCAGTATGCCAGATTAAAGGTAAAATTTTCCCGTAAATCGAACCATTTTAGATTTCCATGCGCCTATATATACCAGACCATGCCCTGAAGTAACGCGAAGCCTAGCCAGGCGTGGTTTTTCGCTTCCGAGTTCAATTGTGCCCAGTTTCATCTGTTTAAGCTGTACCTTTGTGATGTGTGGCTCCGCTAATGTAACGGTGCGGCATCCCTCGTCCGTTCCGCGGCACCCCTGGTTCCCACCCGCCGTCCGCGCTTACCGTACAGTGTACTCCCCAAAAAAGGCCACCGCTCCGAAGCCAGAAGCTAAGGACACATGTTCGGTTTCCAAAGACACGCAGTGGATGCCCCACAGGCTACTGAAAATTTGCGAGAGATTGCACCACACGCTGTAGAGATGTTCTCGAAAAGCTTAGTTGGGGGTCGCATCGACTCTTCTCGGTCCCGCCCCCTCCCCCCCCCCCCCCCTCCTTTCAAGGCAAGAGTTAAGACGCCCCCGGGTGGCCGGTTGAACACCCTTTGCTCGAGTGGTGAGTCAGTTTGACCCCCCCCCTCGCCTGGGATCTGGAAAATTAAGATAGTTAGAGGCACCAAATTGACAGGGTGGATTAGCATGTACGTGAACTCGTATCCAAATTTGAGTGTCTGTGTCACATGTATGTATGCGCCCTTCAGACATCTGGCGCGTTCCTTGCGGCGCCTTTCGGGCGGTCTAGGAAGCTCCCAAGCGGTCCTGGGGCTCTCAAGGGGTCGGCTCCCAGGTGGCCCAGGGGCTCCCAGGCGGCCCTGGGCTCCCAGGCGGCCCATCGGAGATTGGCCTTTTCGCCTACCCCGTGGCAATGCTCTTGCTTGAAAGAGTCGGGCGCCGTGTGGATCCGAATCCTCGAGTGTTACGACAGAGCAGGATCACGACATCTAGCAGCTACCGTTTTTGATGTCTTTCGTGATATGGCAGATGATACCGATACAGTGGCATTTAGACCTTTGATAAAAGAAAGACACGCCTTGAGCTCCTAATTTTTCCGATATTTTGAGTCTGGAGTTGCAATTCAGACAGGAGTCAACCCTCAAACTACCAGAAGGTACTGGCAAAATACATGGACTGGTCGGACTTTGTACTTCCGGAGTGGCCTGGCGGCTATCTCGCCACCGTTGGCTGGTGAAGGTTTGCTTCAATCCTCGACATTGTGACGACCATTTCACATCCCTACGTGACTCGAGCGGGCTCCTTCACATTCTCACGTAACCATTGAATTGGAACAACGAAACAGGCCGGCTGTAAGATCATCACCGTTTTAACGTATTCATATGGCATTTGCTCTGTGCAGCAAGACGAGGACTGATAGCAGCCGCACGCCGGCGCAACTCGTGTCCGACAATGCGGCAGGCGGCCCGGCCTGTGCCGGTGATCATGCGACGCTTCCGTCTTAGTCTGCTGGCCCGTCAGGAGCGGCCTTCCGCGTGGTGCCCTGTCTGCTCCCCTGCCCTGCGTCTGTTCAGTCTGTTTCCCTGTCTGGTCCCCTGTCCTGCGTCTGTTCAGTCTGTTCCCCTGTCTGCTCCCCCGCCCCTGTGGCTGTTCAGTCTGTTCCCCTGTCTGCTCCCCGGCTCCTGTATCTGTCCAGTCTGCTCCGCTGTCTGCTCCCCGGCCCCTGTATATGTCCAGTCTGCTCCGCTGTCTGCTCCCCTGCCCCTGTGGCTATTCAGTTTGTTCCCCTGTCTGCTCCCCGGCCCCTGTATCTGTCCAGTCTGCTCCGCTGTCTGCTCCCCTGCCCCTGTGGCTGTCCAGTCTGCTCCCCTGTCCCTGTGGCTGTTCCGTCTGCTCCCCTGCCCCTATGGCTGTTCAGTCTGCTCCCCTGTCTCTGTAGCTCTTCATTCTGCTCCCCTGCCCGTGTATTTGTCCAGTCTGTTCCCCTGTGTCTGCTCAGGCTGCTCTCCTGTCCCTGTGGCTGTCCAGTCCGTCCCCTGGCCGCGCCCGCCCGTCGCCGGGCGTCCGCGCCTACCGCGGGCAGCGCTCTCGCTCCGGTCGCACAGTGACCCGCGATGGGCGTGGCGGCCGTGCCACGGCGGGTCCGCCGGCCGCGTGGCTGGCCGGCGTTACGTGGCGTGTCGGTGGGGTTCTGACTCCCCGCTGTCGCAACGCACCAACAATGCACGACTCGCGAGCTGTGAGCTGGCGCCGAGGCTCGAGGGTTTCCTCGCACGTGCCCTTCGACTTAAGGTGTGACCGCGTTTAGGACTGGTTGTTCAGGCCAAATCGGCTAGTCATGACCGTTTCGGGGCCATGGAATGAAGGATAGTGTATAACGGTGGGGCAGAGCTACACGTACCTGAGGGCCCATCTGCCGAGCACAAGTCCGCAGAGGGACTCCCATGCGGGTTATGTGCTGGGCGCTCGGACGTGCCCCCGCCAGGTGGCCCATTCATGGCTGGTGTGCGTAACTTGCCCCGGATTGGCGGGGTGTTGGGGAGAATCAGAATGAGACGATAATAGGGATGGTCGGGCGGGAGCATTCAAGACCTGTCATCACTCGTGGTTCTCAACGCGATATTTGGCTGACGCAGCCCTAAGTCATTTCCAGAGTGCGTCGTTTAACGTAAACTTTGACCTGCCACTGTGCGTGAGCTGTGTAGATTCAGGAGGTTCTTGATCTTCACTTCGCAGCACGTGGACGCGGTGGGCCAGGACCTGGCTGGACTGGCATGGAGTCCAGACTCTGAGCTTTTCTGCGTCTGGGACGGCTGGCAGCGATTCCGTCTGGCCGTTTACGATCTCACCGGACGGCAGCTGGGCGAACTAGAACTTCCCGACAGCTCGCTAGGTGTCAGCGCCGTGCAGTGGTGCCCCAGTAGCCAGCTGTTGGCCGTCGCCGGCTTCGATGAGAAGGTAAGTTCCGTTTTGCGGCCCTCGCGTCGTTTAGGAATTCACCACCTTCGTTACATGGTGCAGAAGGCGCAGAACACGACGCTTGCTCTTCCTTGGCGTATTACATCCCACACGAGCGTATGAGCGCATTCTGAGTGAGGGTTGAGAAATAAGTTCTAGCGTACCCCGTGTAATGGGCGAAAACTCAACTGATCTGGAACTACACGTGCGCTTGTTTCTGTACCGGTGCAGGCTACCATCGTCCTCACGTCACGTGGTGTAGCACCTTAGTGTCCATGCTCCCGTCGTACCCGCCGTGCTGCCGCGCCGCGTGCCCACCAGCCGCTCGTCTGATGCGGCCGCCGTCGCCGTCAGGTGCACCTGGTCAGTCACGTGACCTGGCGTCGCCTGACCTCGCTGCTGCACGGCGCGGTGGTGCGCGGCGCCGGCGGGCCGCACGTGTACCGCGAGCAGGAGGTGCGGCTGACCGGCTTCCGTCTGGACCTGGCGCTGGCCGCCGGCGCCGACGGCGTCACCGACGTCACCTGTAGGTGGCGCCACTGGCCGGGCCGCGCCGCGGCCGTGGGGAGGGGATCCGCTCCACGTGGGTCTGACGTGCGGGGGGAGGCATCGTCCAGCGTAGGTTGTGCTCCGCCGGGAGAGGTGTCGGCCTGTTCTGTGAAGCTGACCATGCGTTTGGAAAGTGGCCCTGAGTCGTGGGAGGCGGTGCGTCATCAGCCCGCTAGGTGGCCCTGCCAGCGTTGGCCAACGTAGGCGGCCGAGGAGGCCACGTTGGCCTCCTCGGCCGCAGTGCTGGTGTTGTATACTGCTCCTTGGTCTCCGAAGCTACTCAGACCTGCTCAACGCCTGTGGAGTCGCATTTAACGGCTGTGTTCGTTCCCTTCGCTTGCATTGTTGTCATCATGTAAGCCGGCGATCTTTCACCCCGCTTTTTCAGCGAATGTCCCGCGGCTGTAGTGCTGCGACCCGCAGCGCAAGGGCCGGAGCTGATGAGCGGCGACCCTGTCGCCTTAACATGACCCGGCATGGACCCTCAGACGAGCTGGTGGAGTCGCGCCCGGTGACGCTGCGCCACCCCAGGTCGGCGGCGGACGGCTCGAAGTCGCGTCAGGGTGTCAGCCGACTCCTCTTCTCTCCGGACAACCTGTACCTGGCCACGCGGTGGGTCTCCGGCCGCCGCGCGCTGGCCGGCCGGGGTGAGGTGAAGACTGCGCAGTGTGCTGCTCCGGATGGACAGTTCTGAGGGCTGAGCGGTTGGGAGAGGGACGGAATACAGGGAATGGTGCTCCGGAGGCGAACCTGTGACGTCGGACATCGAGGGCAGTCTGCAGTCTGTGCGAAGGCCTTGCGGGATGTCTGGTGATGCATTACACAGCTCACGAGCAGATGGCTACAGCTAGCAGCATATCCGTATAGTTAGTGGTCGTTGGTTCTTTTAGAGGAAAAGAGGACGCCTCTCCCCTCATAACCCCACACGAAATTCGCACCGAGCTTGTTCAGCGTCCGACGGCACCGCCCCGGCCGCTGTCGGCAGGTACGACGCCAGCCCCGAGTGTGTCTGGATCTGGAGCATGGCCAGCCTCTCGCTGCACACGCTGCTGATGCATCGCAGCGCCGTCAGAGGTGAGCCCGTCCCGGCTCGGGTGTCAGGCTGGTGAGCCCGTCCCCGCTCCGGTGTCGGAGGTGAGCCCGTCCCGGCTCCTGTGTCGGAGGTGAACCCGTCCCGGCTCCGGTGTCGGAGGTGAGCCCGTCCCCGCTCCGGTGTCAGAGGTGAGCCCGTCCCTGCTCCGGTGTCAGGGGTGTGCCCGTCCCTGCTCCGGCGTCAGGGGTGTGCCCGTCTCTCCCCCGGTGTCGAAGGTGAGCCCGTTTCTGCTCCGGTGTCAGAGGTGAGCCCGTCCCGGCTCCAGTGTCGGGGATGAGCCTGTCCCGGCTCCGGTATCGGAGGTAAACTGTCCCTGCTCCGGTGTCACAGGTAAGCCCGTCCCGGCTCCGGTGTTGGAGGTGAGCCCGTCCCCGCTCTGGTGCCGGAGGTGAGCCCGTCCCTGCTCCGGTGTCAGGGGTGAGCTCGTCTCTGCTCCGGTGTCGGAGGTGAGCTCGTCCCCGCTCCAGTGTCAGGGGTGAGCCCGTCCCGGCTCCGGCGTCGGAGGTGAACCCGTCCCCGCTCCTGTGCCGGAGGTGAGCCTGTCCCGGCTCCTGTGTCAGAGGTGAGCCCGTCCCGGCTCCTGTGTCAGAGGTGAGCCCGCCCCGGCTCCGGTGTCAGAGGTGAGCCCGTTCCGGCTCCGGTGTCAGAGGTGAACCCGCCCCGGCTCCGGTGTCAGAGGTGAGCCCGTCCCGGCTCCTGTGTCAGAGGTGAGCCCGTCCCGGCTCCTGTGTCAGAGGTGAACCCGTCCCCGCCGACGAGTCCGCGGCACTCCCGACCGCTCGCCAGGCTCCGACCGGCATTAGGCTTGTGTGGCAGCTATGGGAAAAACTTCTGCCTTCTACCGATGACGAATGAAATGTCTGCCGGTGTAGTCGGTGTACTGACGCGTGTGACAGTTGACACGGAATGCCGCCCAGATGGAATTGAGGGCCTGCGGGCGTGCGCCGGGCTCTGCATGGCGCGCGCGTGGCTTATACTGTGTACCATGTGATTGTGCTGTGCTGTGGCCAGACCTAACGCGGGTGTCGTGCCACTGGTCCCATAATCTGCCTGTGACATGGACGCCCGTGTGTATGATGCCCGTGTGCATGTGATGAGCCGGCCGTGTACCCTGGCCAGACCTGGTGTGGGAGCCGTGCCACTGGTCCCATAATCTGCCTGTGACATGGACGCCCGTGTGTATGATGCCCGTGTGCATGTGATGAGCCAGCCGTGTGCCCTGGCCAGACCTGATGTGGGAGCCGTGCCACTGGTCCCATAATCTGCCTGTGACATGGACGCCCGTGTGTATGATGCCCGTGTGCATGTGATGAGCCAGCCGTGTGCCCTGGCCAGACCTGATGTGGGAGCCGTGCCACTGGTCCCATAATCTGCCTGTGACATGGACGCCCGTGTGTATGGTGCCCGTGTGTATGTGATGAGCCAGCCGTGTGCCCTGGCCAGACCTGATGTGGGAGCCGTGCCACTGGTCCCATAATCTGCCTGTGACATGGACGCCCGTGTGTATGATGCCCGTGTGTATGTGATGAGCCAGCCGTGTGCCCTGGCCAGACCTGGTGTGGGAGCCGAGCGGCTCGCGCCTGGCGGTGTGCGCCGGCTCGCGCTACCTCTACCTGTGGAGCCCGGACCAGGCCAGCACCTGCCGCCTGCCGGCCGATGTTCTCGTCACGCAGGTGGGTGGGTCGCGCCGTCCGCACTGCTGGGCTGCCACTCTAGCCAGCAGTCACTGGTCGGGGACAAGCGGTGCGTTGTTTCAGGCGATCTGATTTGGTTGTGGTCTGAAGTGCGAAATGATATCGTTGAATCCGTATGGCCGGCGCGATGGATTGTTGGGATAGTTCTTTTTTTCAACGCACACCTCTGTTTCCAACATGACGATTTCTAACCCCATGAGGGGAGCTGGTGGGCGACCGTTGCCGTCAAGGCCTGTCCTTCGTTGCAGCTGATGTGGCCGGACGAGTCCACCCTGCTGCTGCTGGGGAAGGACACTCTGGTGTACTGCCGCACGGACGCGACCGAGCCGCAGCCGGCCGGCCCTGACTGCCCCTGAGTGGGCGAGCCCAAGAGGCACTCTCGGCTCGGTCCATCTCGTGATTGGGCTGGCGTCGTCCCCGGCGGAGAGCCGGCGTCCCGGGTGCTGCCGCGGTGACCGGCGGCGCCGCGCCCCAGTCGTGCCCTCCGGTGTCTCGGCCGTGCTCAGTGCCAGCGGCGCCGCTGGGCCCGGCGGCCGCCTGGCGGCGAACTGTCCGCCCCAGGGAGGCTGGTGTCTGGGGTGATAAATTTCGGCTGTGATAATGTGGATTCGGCTGCGCGAATGGGGCCCACAGCCGCTGAGTCCCTGATGTGCTTGTCTGTAAGTAAGTTGCTCAGACGTGCACATATTCAGCTTTGTGGTGGGCAGACTCATCGCGTACTCGCGTAAAAGCTGCCGTTTTAAATGCCGTGGTCTGATGAAAACTTGGTTGGTTTCTCTCATTTGATGTCTGCAATCGGGTTTGATTGGTGTGCGTCTTTCCGAAAATATACGTGCATGTTCGATTGTTTTCATGCGCCCCCCCCCCAAAAAAAAACAATTACATGAGCTGTGCAATACTCTGCTGGAGCCACTTCGGAAACGTTCATCGGCAGGGTGAGCTCTCACCATTATCATCTGATGTCTGCTGCATCACATTAATATGTCTCCCCACCCGGGTTTGAGCGGGACGTTGGCACTAAGGCTAATGAAATCGTTGATGGCTTTCGTTTTATATGAGTCTGGTTGAACGTTTTGAGGTGAAATAATACATCGTGGCCCAAGCGTGCCAAGTTTAGTGCGTTGGCGCATGACAAACTCTTATGCCGCCTTTTGCTGAGGTAAGGACGTGAATCTTATTTGTACTGCATCGTCCTACACTGCCGTAAAGGCCAACAGCAACGAAACACATGTAGGCGATAGGAAGCTAGCGACAAGCAGATTCAGGGCATACGTCAGAATCACACAGGCCCTCACTGAGACCAATCGGGTCAATTATCGCCCATTTAAGCATGAATGGGTTTTTCCGATTAGTAAATCACTAGTTACGGGCAGGGCTATTGCAGAGGAGTCTGGCTGTCGGAAGCAGTCGCCTAGCCCCCCTCCCAACGCCGTAGACAAGTGATCTACGAACGATATTTGTGTGAACCACAGTGGGCTGGTCTTGCTTGATTTTCTTATGCTGTCAGTAAGAGGGGTGTAGTTCCTGTTCGACTGCGTATCCAGGCCTCCTCCCCCAACTTCTACCCCCCCCCCCGTAAGTTAGCAGCAAAAGTGGGACAAATTCAAAGCGAAACCAGTTTATTGGCATAGCTTGGGGTAGGTTGGACCGCTCTCCACTACTCTGAACTCCGCCCCCCTCAAGTCATGTGGAACTACGCCTTTGGACAGGCTTATTTTGCCGACGGGGCAGAATGCCGGAGAGTAAGGTCCCTTGATTGAGTAGCAGCAGTCCACTAAGAAGTTAAGAGGAGGATACAATTTGTACACATGTATTCGGCCGGTCCCGCACCAATCTCCGCCATAGCCGCCGCCCACATACCTGACTCACTAGAGGTCGCCCGCGCGTGATCGGGGACCAGCTGTTGGGGTGACAATAGGTGCCAACAAAAAAGAATACGCATCTGGCGTGGCTTGGACATTCAATGGCGCACCCAATTTTTCTCTAGCACTCATTGCGTAAGGTAATACGCGTAACAAGTGAAGGACGCTGTTGCTCATTCGAGGGCTTCCGCCCGACCAGTCCTGTTCTTGGAGTTACGATCCATGTGATGACGCGATCTCGGGGAGCTCCATGGTGGGTCTTCTCAGGATCCATCAAGAAGGCTGTCATTTAACGGCCGATGTCTGTTGCTGGCCCCCATGCATAGGTAGGCAATGTTTGATATTAAATGGTGGCAGCTGGTTGATGGTGGAAGGGCTGAGTTTAAGCCTGTGTGCGCCAGACTGCTCTGAATGTGATCCATTCAAACTAGACCATTGAATCTTGTGTTTAGATCTCCAGAAATACTTCAAATTTGGCATGTTACAACTGCTCAGAGTTGGGTACCCACATACTCTTCAATGATGTATATTGGCAGCCTGATAAGATTGAAAACAAGGCCTGATATGATTGAAAAGAGGCTGTATGTGTTTTTCCATCTACATCAGTATGTGCTTGATGTTTTATGTTTTAAATGCTTTGAATGGCAAAAGCTGGATGTTTGTGTACTCTTGTTTGGCAAAAGTCAAAGGTCATGTATGGTAACAGATGGAAGCAAGCAAAATTGGTTTCCACAAATAGTTATGCTGTGACTATGTTGTGAAGTAATCATTCCACTTTTTACAAGGCAGGAAGGGGTGATTATTTTTGTTGTGAAGTAGTCTTTCCACTTTTTACAAGGCAGGGAGGGGTGATTATTTTTTACTATTAAATCCCAGCAGTGAAGAAATGGGATTGAATATATTATGGTAAGTTGCTTGGAAATCTGTTGTCAGTACCACTCTAGCAAAAGACTTTGTGATGTATGATGAATGAGATGCTAACACGCATGATTATCACAGTGCAGATGATACCTGAGACTGAGAAAATGGAGGCTCTTGTATATGGGAACCCATATGGATAGGAGCTATCAATGCAGTGGAAGGTTCTATTGTTTTAAGTCAGCTGGTCAAAGTGTGTCATTATTTGATGGCCATCCACAAGGTGAAGATAGCAAAAAATTGGCTGGTCATAGACCTGTCGAGGTATAACATTTATACGGATGGCATGCATAAGCTTGAAACAATGATTGTTTTTGCTGATTGGTGAAAGAATGGAGACATTTTAATATTTTGGATACATGTGGATAGTCATGACAGCCCAGTTTGTAGTGACCCAGTGCTTTCTATTTACCCTGACAAGACTAGCAGCCAATGTCAGTGGACATTGGAGGTCACATTACATCAGAGGATAGGACAGACCTTGCAAAACATTATAACATATTTAACTTCTGCTTTATTATGTACTATTGACATTAAGTTTCACACTCAATGGTGGTAGTGTTTTAAATCTCATCCAGGTTGGTGTGAATTGTTAAATATAACATCATGCTGCCGGACTTCTGACTTCCTAGCAGCTTCCAGATGCACAATTTGTTTGCTGCTAATTTGTTGCCACACCAAGAACCCTGACATGTGACCTACCCAGCTGATTTGCCAAGTCTGAAGAGCCTAGATACAAGGTTGAATCCTATCCAGCTTGCTGCTTATTGGCCAATCCTGAGTGAGAGCTGGAGCAACAGGTAGTGAATCCCAAACCTGAGGTGTGAGAGGGTGAAAAATTTTGATATCTGTGCCACCATAACAGCTGAAAATGGAAAGAGTTCAGACTAAATCTTTAAAATCTGTTAGTTGTGTTGAGCTGCGCCACATACCTATGACGCTGTATGGTTTGATCTATCCTGACCTGTTACAGCATGTTGTATTTGAGGCTGGTTTTGGGACGAGTCATGTTGACGTCCCTGTGTATTGCTAGGGCATTTACAGGTAGAATGGCGTCGCTACTGGGGCACGTATGGGTAGAACAGTGTCGCAACTGGGGGGTGTATGGGTAATACAGTGTCTTTACTGGGGTGTGTATGGGTAGGTAGGACAGTGTCATGATCGCTGAAGGATTCTTAGATGGTCAGCTCACCCTCTTTGCACCCCTGGTTTGATATCTCTACCTGCTTTGGTTTCCCAGACCTGACGTGGATCCCTAAAATTGACAGCGACCGGCGGACCCATGCCTGATCCACGATTGCACGAGCTGCACGCATTGGCCCACACCTTCGCCCATATGATTATCCAGTCCCCTGCCAGAACCTGTTAAGTCTTCTGTCGATGGGACGCCTGTTGGCCATGATCTGCATGTAATTCCTACCCACAGTGACCAACTTTTTTGTTAATTGAATGCTATATGGTTTAACATGTTGATGGAAGAGAAATATGAAATACTGGTGATATTGCGGCCATGTGAAATATTCCTCAAGCGATTGTGCCACAAGTAATTGTACTAGTGCAGAGATCGGTTGTTGCAAAGACAACCCCATTAAAGGTGTTACTGGTTTGGCCGGGCCTGGTCGAACTGCTAAGCTACACAATCAGTCATCTGTCCATCTTTTTATATATTCAGTCATCTGTGCATATTTTAATATATGCATCTGTTTCAATATATATATATATATATATATATATATATATATATAATTTTGGTCAGTCATCTGTTCATTTTCGTCCCTCCTTGTACTATCTGCCTAAATGCTGGGGTTGTAAACATGTCTACTCTGCGCATAAAGGCAAACATCTTGTTTGCAGGCCCAACATTAGAAAACGCAAGGTCAAATAAGATGTTTATATAGACGTTTGAGTTGTGACTTTTCAAATTGATTCAGGCAGGCTTTGGATGCCATTAAGCTTGAATGCCTTGCACCTGTTGTGCTTGCTGCATTGTGTTGTGTTTCCTTGTTATACTGGCATATACATTTAGGATATAGGTACTTTGTGATAATATGGTGTAATGTGTTTCAGTTATATGCCTGTTAGCCCTTTTTTCCTGTTGTTTTTTCTCCACCATTTTCAGAACACCGGTTTCAAAACTCTTTAGGCACTTTTGAAGTTAGTTGAAATGTTTATTCATTCAAGAGAGGGCTGTATAACACAATTGTACTGTTGTTATAAAGGATTTCTCCAGTCATGAATCGAAGCAATGCACTTTTCCATCTGTATTTACAGGTGGTGAGTAGACAGCTGGCAAGGGTCTGCTGCCAGCCATCATGCTGTTGTTCCTGCTTGCCGCGCTGGCCGCATCAGCGCTGCTGGGCGTGCTACTGGCCAATGCCCTGGAGCGACGTGGCAGGCCCATTTCCAGCCTGCTGGCGCCGCGGTCCGCCGCCAGCACCGCCCAGCGGCCGACCAACATGCTGCTAGTGCCGCAGACGGTCGACGCGGCGCTGGAGCGGCTGCTGGACAGCGTGCTCGGCGAGTATCTGGCGCCGTGGACGCGCGAGGTCAGCGGCGACCCAGCCTTCCTGCACGAGGTGCGCGAGCTGGTGCGCTGCGCGTGCGTCGAGCTGGCCCGGCGCGCGCGACGCCTCGACCTGTCGGAGCTCATTCTGCAGCGGCTGATTCCGGCCGGGCGTCTGCCACGTCGACTGCTGTGTGTTGGCGCGCCGGCTGCACCGGTCCGGCTCGCTGTCCGACGAGGCCGCCTGGGATTACTACGGCCGCGACGCGCACGCGGCTGTGCTCTCGGAGGGCCGCTACTTGCGCTGCCTGGCCGGCCGGCTGGCGCCGCTGCTGCTGGCCGGCCGGTCGTGCCGCGGCGCCGCCGCTGGCGCGCTGCTGCGCGAGCTGCTGGCACGCACCCTGCTGCTGCCTCTGCTGGACCTGGTGGCTGACCCGGACACGGTCAACCAGCTGTTGCTGCTGCTGTTCTCGCCGGAGCCGCTGGAGCCGTGCCCGGCCGACAGCTCGCCGCCGGTGGAGCTGCTGCGCGCTTGGACGCTGGCCGGCCGGCCGCGGCCCAGTTCGGCGCTGGCCGTCGACCTCTCGGGCGTGCTCAAGTCGGCCGATCTGCTGTACGCGCTGATGCAGTGTCTGAAGGAGCGTGGCGATCTGCACCTGGTGCAGTTCTGCCTGGCCGTCGAGGAGTTCAACCAGCGCATGCTGAACCCGGAGCTCAGCGACGAGCAGCTGCGAAACCTGTACACGGAGGCGTCGCACATCTACAACTCCTTCTTGCGGCCGGAGTCGCCCGACTTCGTGGGCGCCGACGCCGCCGTCTGCGCGCAGGTGCACGAAGTGCTGTGCGGCCGCGTCGAGGATGTCACGCGCCTGCGTCGCATGAAGGCGCTCTTCGAGGCATACGAACAGGCGTACAACCGGCTGGAACAGGAGTGCATGATAGACTTCCTGAGCAGCGGCCACTACCTGCGCCACGTGTGCCGGCGGCAGTCGGCCGGCGCAGGCGCGGCCGGGCGCAGCCGCGTGTTCCGGTCGGTGACGGCTGTGGCGCGGTGGGGCCGCCGGCTGCGCGACGCGCTGCGACCGAGCGCTGTCGACGGCCGCCCGGACGAGCAGTTCGAGCTGGGCGAGGAGTTCGTGCCGGATGAGGACGAGGACGAGCTGGGCGCGGAGCCGAGCGCCGCCACCGCCTGCGATCTGTCCGCGTGGACGATCGCCATCCCGCGCGTGTCGATGGCGCCCGACTTCAGCGGCAAGCAAACGATCGTGTTTGTGCTGGAGGTGAGCCGGCCGGAGCCGGGCGGCGAGCGCGACGCCCACCAGTGGCAGATGGCGCGCAAGCTCAACGAGTTCTACGTGTTGGAGAAGAAGTTGATGGAGTTTCACGGCGACCTGGGCGACGTGCGGCTGCCGCTCAAACAGAACCTGGTGTCGGCCAGCTTCTATACGCAGGACTTCCTCGACTGCCGCAAGGAGATGTTCGTCTCGTTCCTCCGCCGGCTGGTGCAGGTGCCCGGCCTCAACAGCTCCCAGCTCGTGTGCGCCTTCCTCTCCTCCGACCAGATGTTCGTCGACGACTTCCAGCAGGACATCAACATCGGCCGCATGATCCGCACGGTGCCGCGCAAGTTCCGCAAGGAGCGCGGCCAGAACCTGGACGCCTTCCTGGCGGCGTTCGTGGCGTCGACCGAGCCGCCGGCGGTGGCGCGGCCGCGCGCGCGCGCCGACTGGGCCGAGCCGGAGCCGGTGCTGGCGGCGCGGCGCGGCGGCGGCAGAGCGCGCGAGGACGGCGCGCGCCGGCCCCACACAGTGCCGCGGCCGGCCGCCGAGTGCCGACTGAGTGGCCTGTACGACACGCTCGCCTTCCTCGCATGCCGATTGTTCGAGGCGCCGCGCTGGCTGCTGGCGCTGCTGCTGGGCGCGCGGCCGCTGTTGCGCAGCTCTGCCGACGCGTTGGCCGACCGGCTGCTAGCCGCCGCGCTGGCTGAGGCGCTGGCACCGCCGGTACGCTGGGCGCGCCTGGCGGCGCTGGCGCAAGAGGCCCTACTCACGGCGCGCGCCGCGCCGCGCACCGACGCCGAGAAGGCGGCGCGCGCCGAGCGGACGCTGGTGGCGCTGCGCGCGGCCGTGCCGACGCCGCTGGCGCTGGCGCTCGGCGCCCATTTTGAGGACGGTACGCGAGCGCTCTTCTCCTGCCTGCAGCTGCCGCAGCTCAACAAGCAGCTGGCGTACGTGTTGTTGGACCGGATCGTGCTCGAGCTATTCCCAGAACTGGCCGAGGAGCCTGAGGCGCCGCCGTGAGGTGGTCCGCGCGGCGGAGGTGGCCGTGGCAGGTCCGCCCAGTGGTGGCGGCCGTGGCGGGAGGTTCGCCCTGCGGGGGGTAGCTGAGAGGAGGTCCGCCCTGCGGGGGGTAGCTGAGAGGAAGTCCGCCCGGTGGAGGTAGCCGTGGGAAGGTCGGCCGGCAGGCTCTGGCCTCAGAGCGTGTTGACCAACGACGGCGTTCCATTAAGACAGTGATCCCAATCGCACATATCACAGCTATTTGTTTTGTTTATTTGAATCGTAATAGCAAGCAGTTGATGTTTCCTGGCTGTTATATCTCAGTTATATTCGCCGATTGTCCGTCATGGTTTCCGTTTTACGACGGGACTGTGCACACCTGTTCCACTGTGGTATCGAGATGCTTTATTCGCCCAGTTTATACCTAGCGTGTATTCCACGTGTATCTGACGACGGACACACGTGGTCCTATCTCCTATGTTTCGCCGTGGTATCCGCGTCGAGGGAATATACCCTGATTTTATTGGAACGAATTTTCCGACCCGCTCCTTTAGCAGACAGGTCTGGAATTTGGGCCTCTTTTATTGATCTGAATGATAAAAGCTCTCGACAGATCTGGTTGACGCGCAGGTCCAACCATCAGTCGCCACTCTCGCCTAATACGCAACAGTTACGCGACAGTCGTCTCCCTGCGCCCTCTCAGGATTAGTCTAAGTCGCGGTACATTCCGAATCTCGCTGGCACTTGGCAGTACTTCTATAAGGACCCCGGGGTCCTCTAAGCGTTCAAAATTTACGTGATTTCAGAACTGGCAGTGTTGAACAGATACATAAGCTCGTGTCTACGTCGAATGCCGGAGACGGCGCGGCCCGAACCAAGCGCGTCTGTGCGTCGCTCGAGGTTGGGCGGATCGCTCGACGCCCGGCGACGGTGGCGTCTCGCGGCGGCGGCGGCCCGGCCCGGTAGCGCCCTCGGCCGTGCTGCGGCCGGGCCGGCGCGCCGCCGGGCCGCGCGCGCGACATTCCACGTCAGACTGGCAGTGATGGCTCCCCGACGAGCGCCGTGGCGCCGCGACCCGCGAGACTTGACAAGTAGCACCATGGTTCAGCGTTCCAGCGGCGGCGCGCGCACCGGCGCGGCCCGGACAAGCACTGCTTTGTACAAGCCCACATCAAGACCACATTCACTAGAAAATATCACAAAAAGATCTACGTGATCTTGATGCAGACCTGGCAGCGCGACACACGCGAGCGCAAGTTGCCCGACTTCAGGGTTTCGCTGCGCGGCCGGTTGAACTGGTCCGGGTCGTTGATGGTGGCCAGCCAGAAGGAGAATTTGTTGGCGAAGTAGTGGCACGTTCCGCGCGCGCCGTTGCACTCGATGAAGGGTGTGGCGCGGAAGTCCTCCAGACAGGAGCCGGGCGAGGAGAGCGACTGGCCGCCACCCTCGGCGCCGGCCGCCGTGTGCTGCGGGCGGCCCAGGGACCGTTTAGCAGGCGGGCGAACGCGGGCGCGCACAACACACCACGACACGCCACAGCCGCTTAGCGTGTCATGTCTTCGGGGGCACGAGCGGAGACTGCTTGCGTGCGCGTTCAGGTCCAGTGACGCGCTAGGCGACTTCGCGCATATTGTCGCTATCGCGTGCCTCAGACGTTACTTTCAGGTGAATAACGTCAGCTCGTGGTGTGTTAGCTTCGCCAGAGGATGCGCTGCAGCACCGCGTGTAACGTCAGATCTTATTGATAAAAGAGCCATGTAAATCATCCCCCGCCCCCGGCCGAGACCCCGAGTCCAGCGGACGGGCACGGCGAACGTCCGGGCAGCTTACCATGGCGAACGAGAATCCGATCCAGAGGCCGCTCCAGCCGAACGGACACTCGGGAATGTTGAGCGACTGGCTGTGTACGGCGATCACGTTCGCCGGCGCCTCGCAGACCACGCATCTGGAACAGGGACACCGCGCCGCTCAGGGGCACTCCCAGCGCCTGGCAGAGGCGCGGTCGCAGACGATGCGCGCGGTGCCCGCCGGCGGGCCGACTCGCTACGCTGCTTAAATGGGACAACGGCCACGTGCACGCATCGCGCCGCCGACAGCCTGCAGCACGCGGCACAAACACTCCCTCGTCCTACGAGTAGTAATCAACGCGAAGCATTCCAAAGCGTCATGACTTCTGACACTAAGTTTGCCAACACTATCATCACGTGTGACAGTCCCACGCTCAGAGCTTGGCGAGTTCTGGATCGAAGACGCCTGGTGGACCCTCCACCTCGATCGAGACCTTCCGCCTTACGTCCGCGCGACCGGATGTCCCGCCATCTGACCTGGAGATGTACTGACGAATGGCGGTGTCCGCCACAGGCATCATCGGGATGGGCGCGTTGGTCGACAGCCAGTAGGACTTGTCGTTGCGGCTGGCGTAGTTGCAGACGTTGTTCATGTCGCAGAACATGAAGGGCATGGTGCTGAAGCGGCGCACGCAGGAGCCGGCGAAGCCTGCGCGGTTGGAGGGCCGGCGTTAGCGGACCGGCGGCACCAGCGCCGTCCGAATCTCGGCTGCCAGCGGAGCTCGGCACGGGGGTGGGCCAGGACCCCGAGCGCGTGACAGGCGTGCGAGATCCCCAACAGACCCGTGGCACACTGTGGCATCTCTAAAAGTCCGCCTGGCACCTGTCGCTGTCGCGGTGATAGTCCGTCGCTTAACGCTTTGTCCAGTGACAACGAGCGGCGGGCATTGGAGCGCAGGTCCGCGCCCCGTTCTGTTTCACATGGAAAATCAACGTGGACAACTGACTTTATCCACGTTAAATCAGGCCACCCTTTTATCACAACCGCAGCCAACACCATTCAACGGTATCCGTTTGGTCCGATTCCACTTTGAACAGGCTGCTGCGGCGCCAGCAGGGGCGTCGCCCCCAACCCCAGCAGCCCCTCCCCTGTCACTTGTACGTACCCAGGTCCTGGTGGTGAGCCTTCTCGTTGCCCTCGATGTAGAGGAGCGAATAGCCCTGCCAGAGCTCAGTGTGACCCGCCTCACACTGCGGCACACTTGCCGTCTGGCTGTGCCGCACCAGCAGGATACCGGTCAGGTAGTCGGGCGCCGCCGTACACGGGCGGCCCATGGCGCCCTTGACGCCCTGCGGGCCTGGGTTGCCCTGCGGCAGGAGGCGCGCGTCAGCAGCCGCGGCTGCGCGGGTCGGCGGACGGCACGGGACGGACGGTCACCGCTGTAGTGCGGGTCGGCGGGCAGTCACTACCGGAGTGCGGGCCGGTAGGGCGGCACTGGGCGGACGGTCACCGCTGCAGTGCGGGTCGGCGGGCGGTCACCACCCGAGGGCGGGCCAGTAGGGCGACACGGGGCGGACGGTCACCGCCGTAGTGCGGGTCGGCGGGCGGTCACCGCCGGAGTGCGGGTCGGCGGACGGTCACCGCTGTAGTGCGGGTCGGCGGGCGTCACCACCGGAGTGCGGGTCGGTAGGGCGGCACTGGGCGGACGGTCACCGCTGTAGTGCGGGTCGGCGGGCGGTCACCACCGGAGGGCGGGCCGGTAGGGCGACACTGGGCGGACGGTCACCGCTGTAGTGCGGGTCGGCGGGCGGTCGCCATCGGAGGACGGGCCGGTAGGGCGGCACTGGGCGGACGGTCACCGCCGGAGCGTCAACGACCGACCGGCCCTTACGCTGCCGTTGCGTTGCGGCGCTTCGCAAACCGAGGCGAGATACAAAGGCTGAAGCAATTGCGTGGTTGGAAACACGATGAGCGCAGCCAAAGGAGGATGGGGGAGGCGGATCGACAACCCTCTTTAGGCCTATATTTTTTACGATAGCAAACTAAAGTTCGGCATGATGCACACTCCTCGATTTCCGCCCTTCTCTGCGTCAAAGTCCTAATTGTGCCGCTGGGAAACACACGATGTACGAATCCAGTATGATATCTTACTAACTCAATGACTGGGGTCGGGTTCCTCACCTCAAATCCTCTAAGTCCCTCCATTCCTGGATTTCCCTTCTGTCCCTGCGGTCCGGGCAGTCCGGGCAGGCCGTCCAGTCCGGGCCGGCCCAACTCGCCCTTCTGACCAGGCAGGCCGGCGGGGCCGTCCTGGCCAGGCAGGCCGGGCGGGCCGTCGCGGCCGGGCAGACCACGCAGGCCCATCTCTCCCTTCTGGCCGGGCAGTCCGTCGCGGGCCGGCTCGCCCTTCAGGCCGTCGAGACCCGGCGGGCCGACGGGACCGGCCGGACCCGGCAGGCCGTCGTCGCCCCGCAGACCGGGAGAGCCGGGCTGGCCGGGCAGACCGGGCAGGCCCGAGTCGCCCTTATCGCCAGGCTGTCCGGGCCGGCCGTCCTGGCCGTTGGTTCCTACGGACGTCAGCGCCACCGGTCAGCGGCTCGGGATTAAGACAGGAAGCCCCGTTTCTCAGCGTGGAGCGTTTTCGGGTGATGCTTAGCTGCGTCATGAACCGGGCGTGAGTGAAAACCGGCACCAGGCGCCAGTCACCGGATTTTCGACCTTAGCGGACTAGATTCATACCTGGGCTAAGTCCCAGTTGTTTCAATGTCCAGACGGAGATCCTATGAGCACATTAGTAACACCAGACAGCGAACTGACCAGTGCTGGCATCTGAAGTACAAACACGACCGTCCTTTCCCGGTGCTGAGCCGCTGACGCTCGGGCGGCGGTGGGGGAGGGGGGAGGGGGCAGCTGCACCAGCACTCACCTGGCGGTCCGATGGCGCCCTTGAGTCCTGACGCGCCGGGCGTGCCGGGCAGGCCGCGGTCTCCCTTCAGGCCGGGCAAGCCGGACGGGCCAGGGAAGCCGGTCTGGCCGGGCCGGCCGTCCTCGCCGTCCTGGCCGGGCAGACCGGGCAGGCCCGAGTCACCCTTCTCGCCCTGCGGTCCCACTGGTCCAGGCTGGCCGGGCAGGCCGCGCAGGCCCGGCAGGCCCACGAAGCCTTTGTCGCCCTTGGGGCCCGACGGGCCCTCGGGGCCGGGCCGTCCGTTGTTGCCGGGTTGTCCGGGCAGGCCCTTTTCGCCCTTGACGCCGAAGCCTGGCAGGCCCTCTGGTCCCACTGGTCCCACCTCGCCCTTCTGGCCCGGCAGACCATCCAGGCCGGGCAGGCCGCGCGGACCGGGGAAGCCGCGGTCACCCTTGTCGCCCGCCGGCCCCAGCGGTCCGGCAGGACCGGGGAAGCCCGGCTCGCCCGTCTGGCCCTTGAGGCCGTCCAGACCACGGCCTCCCTTCAAACCGGGCACGCCCGGCTGTCCGGGAAGGCCAGCCTCTCCCTTCGCGCCGTCCAGTCCGGGCAGACCCGGCTGGCCACTGGGTCCTGGGAAGGCCGTCAGCATGTCAGCCACTGGGTCCTGGGAAGGCCGTCCGCACGTCAGCCGCAGACGCCCCCGTAAACTCTACTCCCGTGCGCCATCGGCCGCTGATAGCGCGGCAGTGCCAATCGTGAGCCGGTCTCGGTGAAACATCGGTAAGGCGAATCACGGCACTCAGCCGAGCGGCGACGCCTGGCCACGATGCCAAACTTAAGAGGCGCGGCGGAACTGTTTGACTGGCATGCTCACGTACAGCATGCGGGCGGTGACGGATCTACTCCTCGACAGCCCGTGCGCTCGACACCCGCGCCGCCTGGCACGGGCTCGCTGTCGACCGCGAGCGCAGCGTCGTCTCTCACCCTCTGGCCCGGGCTCGCCCTTCTCTCCATCCAGTCCGGGGAAGCCGATGCCGCCCTTGAGGCCGGGCAGGCCGGGACGACCGGGCAGGCCGGCCGGTCCTCCCTCCCCCTTCAAGCCCGGCGCGCCGTCCAGGCCAGGCGCTCCGGGCGTTCCTGGCTGTCCGTCCAAGCCCTGTCGGCACGAGACCGGTGTCGTCACGCTGAGGAACAGTCGCGCTGGGGTGCAGTCAAGTTGGGGTGCAGTGGCGCTGGGGTGCAGTCGAGCTGAGGTGCAGTCAAGTTGGGGTGCAGTGGCGCTGGGGTGCAGTCGCGCTGGGGTGCAGTCAAGTTGGGGTGCAGTGGCGCTGGGGTGCAGTCGAGCTGAGGTGCAGTCAAGCTGAGGTGCAGTGGCGCTGGGGTGCAGTCGCGCTGGGGTGCAGTCAAGTTGGGGTGCAGTGGCGCTGGGGTGCAGTCGAGCTGAGGTGCAGTCGCGCTGAGGTGCAGTCAAGCTGAGGTGCAGTGGCGCTGGGGCACAGTGGCACTGGGGTACAGTCTCGTGGAGTACAGTCGCACTAGGGTGCAGTCGCGGCAGTGTGCACTTGCGCGCAGCAGGAAAACAGGCACCACCCATCTCTCGCAGCTGCGAAGCGCCCTTTGTGAATGGGAACCACCGGGGTGGAGGCATTGAAGACTTCCGGTGGCCGATGGAGTGGGTAGCAGCCAGGGGTGTTACTCTAAAATCAGTTCGGGAGGGGGCTCAATCGAAAAGGCCGATCCCAAAACCTGACTCCTCTCCGGAATTCGGCCGCTTGAAAAGGTACCCAGCGTATCACGTGACAGACTGCGGTCAGGGGCTGTAACGCGGCTAGACGCGATGCGGGAGATCGGGAAAGACACGCATGCAGGGAATCAAAACGCTGCAAGTTCCAGCTTGACTTACGCGATCTCCCTTCTGTCCGGGGAAGCCGGGCAGCCCGGCGTCTCCCTTCTGCCCGGGTCTGCCGTCCAGGCCAGGCAGACCCTGCGGTCCGCGCTCGCCCTTTAGGCCCGGCAGGCCTGGCGTGCCAAAGCCCGCGTTGCCCTTGTCGCCGTCGCGTCCGGGGCCGCCGGGCAGACCATCGAGGCCGGGCGGGCCGCGCGCGCCCGGCAGGCCGCGCACGCCACGCTCGCCCTTCTCGGAGACGCGTCCAGGCACGCCCTTGGCCCCGGGGAAGCCGGGCAGACCCATCTCGCCCTTGCTGCCGGGCAGGCCGCGCTGGCCGGGCTGGCCGGGCAGGCCGGACCGGCCCGGGTCACCCTTGATGCCTGGCAGGCCGTCCAGACCCGGCTGGCCCGGCTCTCCGGCTGGTCCGACCGGACCCGGGAAGCCGGCTTCGCCCTTCGTTCCGGGCAGCCCGGGCAGTCCATCCTGTCCTGGCAGACCGGAGGCGCCGTCCAGGCCGTCGCGGCCGGGCAGACCCTTTATGCCGGGCAGTCCAGGCTGACCTGCCTGGCCCTTCGGTCCGGGGAAGCCGGGCAGGCCCGGCCGGCCGTCGTCACCCCTCAGCCCGGGCTCGCCTGCAGCACAGTAAGGCGCAGACATCACAGCAGGCCAGGGTAGCACCCACCGGGAGGCTAACATCTGACACCAGGGACTGCAGTCTAAGGGCGCGCAGCAGCACACGTGCCCGGCACAGCGGCCCGCCGGTGCAGCGTCCGGACGCTGCGGTGTGGAGCATTAAAAGACTATCAGGGTCAGGAGACAACACGCCACGGCCTACGTCGGATGAACGCCGAATCCAGCAACGGCTATCAAAATCACACGACATCGAATGGCCAGAAGAGTGACGCACCTTTAGGTCCGTCGCTGCCGGGTGGTCCGGCCACTCCCTGCGTGCCCTCCGGGCCCGGGAATCCAGGGTTGCCCTTCTCGCCGTCCAGTCCGGGCAGGCCAGACAATCCGGGGACGCCAGCGTCGCCCTTCAGGCCGGGGAAGCCGGGCGGACCAGCGTCGCCCGGCTGGCCGGGCAGACCGGACCCACCGGAGGGGCCCGTCTCGCCCTTGCGGCCGGGCAGTCCTGGCTGACCGGGTGGACCGGGCATAGGCAGGCCGGCTTCGCCCTTGAAGCCGCGCTCGCCCGGTTCGCCGGCCAGACCGGGCAGGCCGTCCTGGCCGGGCCGGCCGGACGAGCCGTCCGGCCCCAGTACGCCCTTCTCGCCGCGGGGCCCGGGCAGACCGCGTGGGCCGCGCGGCCCGGCCGGCCCGGCCGGACCCGGTTCACCGTCCCTGCCAGTCAGACCGCGCTCGCCCTTGTCGCCCTTCAGGCCGGGAAGGCCGGGCGGTCCGTCGAAGCCTCGCTCGCCCTTGCGGCCCTTCGGTCCGATCGTTTGCGGCGCTGCCGTGTCAAATCGGCCTGAAATGCGGGCGGCGGTCAATCACTGAACCGTCCCTGCGCCTCAGGCCATTCTGCGCGAGGATAGCAATGCACAGTAATGACACTACACCTTCATCCATCAGTGGCGAAGGAAACAAGAGCCACATAAAAACACTGGTTAGCGTTTTCTGACCCCAATGTAGGACTCTTGTCGACAGTACGCATACCAAATAATCGGGACGTCGTAAGCAACAGTGCAGTACAGGGTATGAGAGCACAAATCACTAACCAGAATGAGCGCACAAAGCTATTCGAGTCACAAGCCAGGCGGCAGGAAGGCTCGGCTGGAGGAGACCGTACCTGGCTCGCCCTTGCGGCCGGGCAGTCCCTGCCTGCCGGGCAGTCCAGGCTGGCCGCTGTCGCCGGGCTGGCCCGGCTCGCCCTTGATGCTCAGGCCGGGCAGACCGTCCGCGCCCGGTATGCCGTCACGACCGCGGTCGCCCGGGAAGCCGCGGCTGCCCTTGTCACCCTTGACGCCGGGCAAGCCGGACGGGCCCGGTTGGCCGGGGCGGCCCGACTGGCCCGGCCGGCCCTCCTGGCCCGGCAGGCCGGGCAGGCCCCTGTCACCCTTGGCGCCCTTGGGGCCACGAATCAAATCCGGCGGCACGAAGGCGTCTTCGCCCTTAGCTCCCTTCAGGCCTGCCAGGCCGGGGACGCCTGATTCACCCTGGGCGAGTAGAGGGAGGGGTGTTAGCGGTACTGGTCGCACCCCGAAGGTCACCGTCACATAGCTGCATCGTAAACGATCTGTGCTTTTCCCTCACTTCTCCACCGTGTGCACATTCGAACGCGCAGTTAAGCCAGCACTCAACCCAAGCAATGTCTTCTTCCAAAAGCACAAACGGTACCCCAAAAGTAGCTCAATACCGGTACATGTTAGACGGCCGGGCTGTGGCGCGACCCTCTCCTCACCTCCTTGCCGGGGAGTCCCATGGGTCCTGGCAATCCATCCTCGCCGGGCGCTCCGGCCAGGCCCGGCGGGCCCTCCGGTCCACGCAGGCCAGCCGGCCCGGGCAGGCCGTCCAGGCCCGGCTCACCCTTCTCGCCGACCGGACACTGCAGGCACTGGTCGCACTGGCGGCCGGCCTCGCCCTTGAAGCCGGGCAAGCCGGGGATGCCAGGCCGGCCCGACTGGCCGTCGCGACCCTTCTCCCCCGGCCGGCCGGGCAGACCGGTCCGGCCTGGGATGCCGTCAATGGTGTCGCCGGGCGCGCCCGGCGGTCCCGTGTAGCCGCGCTCGCCCTTCTGACCCGGCTGGCCGTCGCGGCCGGGCGCGCCGTCCAGACCGGGCGCCCCCTGGTGGCGAAGGCTCAGCTCAAGGCACCGCCGCCGTCGGCTGCCAGTCACCGGCGCCCGGCGCATGCGCACAGCGACGCTCCACGCTGCACACCAGACACGCGCGAACATCGCTATCAACTATCTCACATCAGGCTCGTACTTACATGTGAGCAGGCACATGTGGGTGCCCACCCTTTGTGCGCACCCGTCCGCTACGCCAGCACACAGATACCTTTCTCGAGATTCGAATGCACTATGTTCAAATATTCGTTATATATATATATATATATATATATATATATATATATATATATATATATATATATATATATATAATCACCAAGTATCGAGTTCGTTATGGATGCGGAATGTATAATTCTGAGCCGCCTCTGTATATAAATGTGCCGATTTGCTCAAACATTGACGATAATGCATTTCGGTTCGCCGCAAAAGCCCTGAACGTACACATCTTTTCACCTCCTGGCTCCATTCCTGACATTTGCACTGGCGCTCTACGTACTCGCACAGGATATGACGCTGCAAGATATGTTGACATCCCGAGCAAGAGCACCGTCACCCCCGCCGGCACGCAGCGGCTGCGCCTGCACGCGGATGGCAGCGCCCGCGCCCCCGCGAGAGAGGCGGGCGGGCCGCTGCGGCGTACCTCGATGGAGACGCCCTTCTCGCCGGGCGCGCCGGGCCGGCCGGCCGGGCCCCGTTGGCCGGGCAGGCCGGGCGGGCCGATCGGACCGGGCAGACCGTCCAGTCCAGCCGGCCCCGTGTCGCCCTTGACGCCGGGCAGTCCCTCGGGACCAGGCAGGCCGGGCAGACCGATGCCGCCGGCTGGCCCCTCCGGTCCTCTCGCTCCAGGAATGCCCGGACGACCGTCCTCGCCTGCGGACGAGCACACGCACGCGCGTCGGGTCAAGGTTGGCGGTGGACGGGCGGCACGCACAGCTGTTGTTGGTTGTCGCCGGACTGGCGTCATCCCAGCTCAGTCCCCGCTGAAAACTACCTCGCTATAACAACGCGAGTTGCCCTGCTTCGCCACCCCTTTACCGTGCCCTGACAAGTGGTAAATCATGCGTAGTGATGCTGCTGAACTGCTGCGGGAAGTAGAGGTAGCACTACGGATTTTGAGTTGGGGGAGGGGCAAGATTTCCAGCGAGCCTTCTGGACGAAACGTGGTCAAATCACAGGGGGCCTCTCGGGTAGTGTCACATTCAAGGGGCTGGGGGCACCATGACACATGCTCTCTCATCCAAATTGTTACGTGCATCAATATCTATGTACATGAATATCGGCAAAAGGAAAATGTAGAGTAGTAGTCTTGTGCCAATGTAGGGGCCTTTTCGATCCAGAAGAGCCTCCCCTTCTCAAAAGGCTTCCTGTTCTAGAAAATGGCCTCTGTTTGCACAGAGGGCCTCCTGATCCAGAACAGGATTGATCCTATTCACAAGTGAGGCCTCCAAACGCAACCAAGGGTCTCGTTATCCCCAAAGAGAGCATCCTGATCCGGAGCTGTGGTCATCTGCTCCACGAAAGGGGCCTCCTGTTCCAGAAAAGGGCCCCGTGATATGTAAAGGGTGCCTCCTCATCCAGAGAAGGGGTCTCCTAGCTCATAACGGGGCCTTCCGGGCCAGGGAAAGATCTCATCAACACTATTTTGGGCATTTTAATATACAGCGGGTGATACATAATTTATAAAGGCGGTGCCATGATCGCAAATACTTACCTTTTGATGATAAAATAGGCTTCTGAGCGCAATTTAGCATGCTCTAGCTCAGTTAGGGTGCCTCCTTGAGCTCAATTTTGGCAATTTACGTGAGCTCCAAAAACTTTGGTTTGGGCTACAGGGACCTTCATGCAATTTAAGGGGGCAATAACACACTCTCACCCTCCCCCCTCCTGTACCGCTCCTGCCGGTAAAAAACTATCTAGCTTGGCAAAGTCTCGCCTAGATTGACTACCCAAAACTACCAGGTGGTGCCTGATTCTTCGTTACCGGGGCTATTGCCGCGTAATGCTGTTCCTTAACTTCTCACGGCATACCAAAATGGTACCACGCGGCCATGAGCAGGATGTCCCCGTTTGACCAGAGAATGGAGGCCACCGGCGACACCAGCGTCGGCGGCCGTCTGGTGGCGACGGGGAGGCAGCGGCAGCACACGGACACGCCCGCCGACACCGAGCGTTGTGCGTGGCTATCTGGGGCGGAATTAGCAAAACAGGAGCCAGGTCGGAATTCTGGCACGGGACCAGGTGGGACCTCAGGTAAGATACGTGCTGCCCTATCGTCTTTAATGGTGCGCTTTTGCGAACATGGAATGTCCTTATGAGCCCTTTTCACCCAAGGATTTGACTAGGGATCTTATCTGGTACCTAATCTGAAATGTTCCGGATGAGCGAGAAAAGGACCTGTGGCTAACGGGCATGGATATCAGAAAAGCTGTAGCTTTTCACGCCGGAGGTTTTTGTTATATCAACATGTCCCAAATCGTGATTTCACGTTTGTGGTATTTCTTGATATGGTGCCATGGGACCAAATGCATAACGGCAAAAGGAAGGACTGCATGTGATAACGGAAAAAGGACGCCTCCAAAGTAAAGTTTGCCAATCTTTTTATGTGTCTGACGAAAAACCATAAGTTAGCCTGTTTCAGAAAAAAATCCGTATGTGTCAGAATCAGCTGTCTATAGAATGTGGCGGGACCAACTTAGGTGCCAGTGGAATGAACATCAACGTGAAAAACGCCTATTGTGTCGCATCTCGTTTTTCAGTTTTAGAGCAAATGTGGCGAGCAACACGATGAACGAATTGACCTCCAGCGGTCTGTCCCCGCTCACCGTCTGCCCAATCGCCACCATCTGTCTGTCACCACCATCTGCCCTGTCACCACCATCTGCCCGTTGCCACCATTTGGCACGAAGAAGTAAGAGAGTAGCGAAAGTCTCACATCTAATCGTATCGCAGTGGCTCTAGCCCAATAAATCACGGCAAACCGGGTTTGGGATACACCCTGGGAAAGTCAACTGAATTTTACACTAGCAGTACTCGCAAATAATGAGCCTAATTCGTTTACTAAAGCTTTTCTGTAAAAAACTTGCAGCCGCCGAGGAGACATCATCTCAGCTTCGACCCTTTGACAGCCGAATGCCAATTAGCATCTACTTAGTTTTTGACGGTTTCGTCGCATCCCCAAACGTACTGCGAGAACTTTGCGTGGCAAAGTAAGCCATCACGCCGAATGGGCCGAATCATTCTGTCATCTCTCCCAATGCATTATGGAGGGATACTTTTGGAAAAAGGTCGGATGTCTCACCAGGTTCATAGGTCACCAGCCTCTGACGTCGTCCAAAGTCGTGTCTGGTGTCCAGTTCCAGAGGTTTGCCAGCGTCCTGAGTGCGCGCCCATGGCGCCTTGCCGCTGGGTGCGGGCACCGACCGTGTCTCACCTGCCAGCCGGGAGCCGGCGGGTCTCACCTCTGGGTCCGGGACTGCCTGGGAAGCCGGGCACGCCCTTGTCTCCGGGCGGACCACCGGGACCGCCGCCGGGTGCGCCGCGCGGGCCCGGCAGGCCCCTCACGCCGTCCTGGCCGGCCGGGCCCGGACCTCCCTTCTGGCCGGGGAAGCCGTCCTGGCCGTCGAGGCCGGGCACGCCCTGGTCACCCTTGAAGCCCTGCGGCCCTGGCGGGCCGAACTGGCCGTCGCGACCCTGCAGGCAGGGCAGACAGGCTGTGACGCGTCCGGCGCCGGGCCCGAACAACGCCCGGGGATCAGACGAGCGCACGGGGACGGGGACGCGCGCAGATCGCGCACCACGCACGTACGCACGCGCGCACTCACGCACGCACGCACGCACGCACGCACGCACGCACGCACACACACACACACACACACGCACGCACACACACACACACGCACACACGCACACGCACACACACACACACACACACACACACACACACACACACACACACACACACACACACACACACACACACACACACACACACACACACACACACACATGCACGCGCACGCGCGCGCATCTGCTCTGCCGCTTTGGGAAGGCCAAACAGACTGCTCAGGAATCTGCAATTTGAAGCCTCCGACTCCCGCGTAAAGCTGCTGCTGATGCGTAACACGGATTGCGACCAAGCTCTCCTGATAAGAGCACTCAGATCGGCGCCACACACTGGAGGTGGTGCGTACCCGAGGTCCGGGCAGTCCGCTCAGTCCTTTCTCGCCCTTCATGCCCGTGTCACCGGGCAGGCCAGGCAGTCCGTTGTTGCCCGCCGGTCCGGGTGGCCCTGCCATGCCCTTGTCTCCCTGTGGACAGCAGAGGGTCAGAACCGGCCGGGACATAAAACCGGATCGTGAGGTCCGGACAAGAGCTGTCCTCGCGGCTCACGTGTCGATATGTGAACACCAATGCGAAAATTAAAAAAAAATGACGGAACAAGGAATCATGTAGAAGTCAGCAAACTAAACCGCACGTTGCAATGCCGTTTATAATGATTTGTTCCACGCTTCTATGCTTGCGTTACTCTCAGGCTTACGGCCTTTATCATATTCGCCGTGGAATACAAGAATTGAGGTATTGAAGCCAGCGTCTTCAGTGACATCAGCCTGTCGATCAGTGACATCTGAAGCCAGTAAATGAAGCACATGATGCGAGAGTGGAGTGCACTCACCTGTCCCTCGGAAGACCTGTGTATGACACGGAATAAATGACAATTAATTCAAGCTCAATACACCATGAAAGCAGGGAGCAAGCAGGCAGCAGCGACATGTAAAACACTGAATAGATATAGACAGCTCTATATATATTTGATAATTATCAAACCAGCGGCGCGTAGCGGCAGCTGAACCATTCCACGGAGTGGGCGTTTCCACGTGCTACGGATATCCGGTGTCGGATCGGTTACCTTCTAAAGAATGTCAGCACCGCGCGACGATGTCTGGTGCGTTATCTGGGGTTACTGAAGGCTGCCTGGTCAATGCCTGGGTGCCATGCCGGTGCTTTTGGCTGAGAACCAGTTTGGGAACTGGTCGTTGAATAAACGCATATGAATAGAACTAACAAGTAAAAATTAAAAAAAAAAAATGCTAAAAATTGGGCCTTAGTGCTGAAGAGTTGAAGGTCTGAGGAATTGTGCCGATCGAATGCTCATTTTAAGCCGCGTGTACAGCGATTGACTTGCTCTCTTGCGGCTTTAGCGGGAGCAAGCACAGAGGATTCCAACCGATGAGCGGACCTCTTTACCCAGTCCTGATCCCCTGCTCTAAAAACGAGTTATGAAAGCTGAAAGGGTATCGGAAGCGCAGACAATGAGCGTACGGGGTGGGCGGGCAGGAGTGTTCAGACCGACATAGGGTCTGAACAGCAGAGTCACCGGATGGGAGAAGGGGCAGAAGGCCACACTCTAGCCCCGGCGTGCGCCTATCCTCCAGTCTCTCCATCTCCGGGGCAGCAATAATCGTGTTTCACAGGCTTCAAATCATGAGTTTGACCTCCAGGAGGCAGTTGGGACCGACAGATCTTCGGTTAGATCCTGCAGGCCCTACCCTCCCCATCTTGAGGTCCCTAACCTGTCACAAAAAATCCCTAGCAACCTCAAGAGGCTCTGTGGGAGTCACCAAGAATCCCAGCAGCCCTTGAGGGGGCCCTTGACCGGTCAGGCCCGTCATAGGGATGCCTGGTGTTCATAAGGAAGCTCTTAGTAGTCTTGGAAGATACTGGTGCTCTACGTTCCAACAACACTGGCCCGTTATGACTGGTGAATAGCCCGTCACAGAAAGCTTAACATGGCTTTCAGTTTCAAAGGAGTCAGTGCTGGTCAGACGGACACTAGCAGTCACAAGGGAACCTTAGCCTTAACAAATAACAAAGGACCCTCTGTCGAAGGGCCCTGGCATTCACGAGCCTCCAATGACCCATGCTTTCTGCTGAGGTGGCCTTAGCCAGTTATACAAGATCAAAGCAGTCCTTAGGGCCCCTGACGATACATAGAGAGCCTCCGCCAACCTCGCCACTAAACCGACGCAGGGCTGTCGACCGTTCCAGATCTCTTTCGGTCTCGGTCTCGGACCCTAAAACTACGGGGCCCTAGATCCTCTCAGGAGACTTGACCCTTTCGTTACCTGCTGAAAGTACAACTCTTTAAAAACGTAAAGTCCTGTCCCCCTTCTTAAGCTGTGCCGACCTGGAGAGAACCCACAGTGCTCCCCCCCGCCCCCGGAAATCCGGGGTTCGAACCCTGCACCCTCTGATCACACTACCATGTGGAACACAAAATTGTGAGCCTTTGAAACATCACATCTCCTGAAACAATCGCACTTCCCAGGCATTTGCTTATGACTGCAACATATACTAGTTGACTTAAGCACGCTTCACGAGCATGACTGGTTCAACGATCCTTTCAACGCTTTGTCTTGATCAATATAAAAAGTGAAGCCACGAGGAAACAGTTTAAGCTAAAGACGATACAGCATAAAGGTGCTAGAAAATACTAGGGAGGCTACTATCTACATGGTTTTCACAATCCACAATGCGCAGCCTGACAACGCATGCCACTTGCTCAGGTACATGCTACAATTATGATAGCAATTGCGGACTTAACAGTATTGCTTCTAACGAACTATTAGCTACTTAATGGTTATCGTTATGCAATACACGATGTTCAAGTTCAGGCCGACACGAAATGGATAGAGGCGGCAAGCCACGGAGGAGGAAAACTGGCCATTGGCTGATATGTGCTTGATTCCGCTTGACTGGCATCCATATATATATATATATATATATATATATATATATATATATATATATATATATATATATATATAAGTAGGAATATTTCAATAATGCAGACTACATATACTACCAGTAAAGCTTTCAAGTGAACCATGTCAACATCTAAGAGAATGTGATTGAACCATTATGTGAATGAAGAAAGCTCAAAGAGGAATCAATTTGATTCCGAATGTGTTGCAAAGCACGTGGAACGATTCGGAATCCCATTCAGTCGGGCATTCAATTATGCCGAATCCTAATCCAATCAAGGTGAAGACGGAATCAATCCGCTGGAATCAAGCACAAGTCTGGCAACCACTACTAGCGATACTGGCGATAGTTCATCCTGCAGCCGCCTAGCGGCGCTGTCGGCTGCGCCGGCACAAGGACATGGCGCTGGCCGAAGGCGGCGGCGTGGTGTACGAGGCCCATGCAGACCCATGCCGGGATGCGCACCGCACGGGCCTCACCTTGCTGCCCCGCTCGCCCCGGGGGCCGGGCAGCACCTCGATCGTGCTGCAGTTGGGCCCGACCTGCTCGGGACCGGGCCGGAAGCCGGGCGGCCCCGGCGGCCCCGACTCCCCCTTCTCGCCGGGCGGCCCCACCAGGCCGAGGCCCATCTCGCCCTTCTGGCCGGACACGCCGGGTCGACCCGACACACCCTGAGCACACACAACAGCCGCGCCCCGGTTAGCCGCCATTCCACCGCAACCAGCAACCCCAGCAGCGCCGACCGCGGCGCCCCGACCGTTAGCCGCCGGCCGCAGCACCCTGCTGGTTAGCCGCCATTCCACCACAACCAGCAACCCCAGCAGCGTCGACCGCGGCGCCCCGACCGTTAGCCGCCGGCCGCAGCACCCTGCTGGTTAGCCGCCGCCTGCAGATCTCGGTCCATTAGCCGCCGGCTGCAGCTGCTCCCTGCTTGGTTAGCCGCCAGTGTCCGACCCCGTTTGGTTAGCCGCCGGATGCGCCCGCCGCTGGTTAGCCATCCGACTCCGCTTCTGCACCCGTTAATTCGCCGTGCCGAGCCGGTACGCCAGACAGCTCCGTTTGTGCCCTCCCTCACCTTCACCGGAAGGTATATCGTTTCATTTCTTCTGATAACCTCCTTGCAGCCGGGCTCTGTGCACTCCTTGGGACCGCACGGGCCGCAGCCCGGCTGGCCAGGCTCACCCTTCCGGCCGACCGGTCCCCCACTGCACACGCCCTCGTTTCCCCGGGCGCCGGGCGGGCCAGGGAAGCCAGGCGAGCCCTACGACGCAGGGCACAGCCGGTTAGCCTCCGGCCGAGCGCGCCCTCCGGCCGAGCTCACCTGCGGGCGATCGGCGGGCCGGGGCAGGGCGCGGGCGAGGCGGACCGGCGGCCGCGGAGTCAGGACAAGAGCAGGGGTGACAGAGCATGCCGGGGCGTACATCAGGCGGAGACAGAGGCAGAGCCAGATCCAGACGGAGACAGACAGAGACAGACAGAGGCAGAGAGACGATGCAACGGGCACACACACATCCGATGGAGAGCGTGCGACAGAGTGCCAGGACGAGCGACGAGACCGTAGACGGACTGTGGGCGGGCAGCTGCCCACAACCTGGACGAGCCGAGGTCGCTCCCGAGACTGCACGAGCGGTGATGCGCCGGACAGGACGAGCAGCGGCCCTCTGGACTGGACGAGCAGCGGCTCGCTGAACAAGTCGGCCAGCGGCTCGCTGGAGCCTGACCTGAGGTCCCCGCGGGCCGGGAAAGCCACGTGGCCCTACGTAGGTCGTGCAGTTACCGTCCTGGTACTTTTCGCAGTCGCCGGGCAGGCCGGGGAGGCCTGGCTCGCCCCTCTCGCCCCGCTGGCCGATGAAGCCGACCCCCATCTCGCCCTTGAGACCGGGCAGGCCGGAACTGCCCGGCAGTCCCTGGTTGCGGGCCGGGGCGGGGCGTTAGAGCGCAGACTTCGGGACCGGAGTTCGAGCCAGATTGAGGTGTTAGAGCGCAGTGTGTGGGTTTGCAGCCATGTGGAGCGTCATGCACAGTAAGCGGAAGGCTGCTATTACCTGGGGAGAGTTCATGCCACACATGCCGCTTAAGAACGCAGGACGTGTCACATGCACACTGGCATATGTTCCGTGGCTGACTGCCTGCCTGCTGACTGCCGTCCAGGGCGACTGAAGTGTTGGCCGGTGAAAATGATGTGCAGCATGCAACGCAGCCATAACTCTCCTTCGATAAATGCGGCAATGCGTGGTGATTTAGCTGACGGCGTGTCGCAGAGCGAGCGTTTGGGATCTTTGCAACCATGCGTCGCGCCACGGTTTGTAATAGCGAGTCATCGGAATTCTGGGTTTTATCCTGCGCTAATGAACTTTGTTTTTAATGCTGGGCAGGCCGTACCAGTTCTAACCACGAAATCTGTAAAATTCTAGATTTTACCTGGCATTTCTGTGCGGCGGTTCACATTTAACCTCGTTTCGAACCTGATTTAGGGGTGGGTTTGGGCCGACTGAACATCATTTTAGGTTTTCCAGCCGAGGTGTGCTGGTGGAAAGGATCAAAACAAACCGACGTTCCCATGCATTTGATCTAATTTTAATGTACGAAGACCAGTTTACTAAATAGTCTGCGTCACTGGCACGCCTAGGGTGCAGATTTCCCAAACGGTGCGGTTTATGCGGTTAGCGGACAGCAGGGATACCACTGGGTAAGCGGCCGTGGCAGATGCCGTCCCAGGAGTGACACAGATGAGGACCCCCGGTCCTCTCCTTATCGGCGGAGGATCCGATGGAGACCCGGATGCTCCGGTAGTGGGTATCCTCCCCCTGCCCTTGGGGATGGGCAAGGGGCGGGGGTGGGGGCGTGACATCGGCTGCAGTGGAGCACAGGGGCCGTGTTTGCACGGAGCAGGTGCCAGCGGCCCAACACAAATACACGGATGACCCATCGGCTGGCAGGGCAGCCAATCATGAGTCATCGCCGGCCACGGCAGATCGAACGGCGCTGCCGGGTGGCGCGGCGGCCGCCGACCGCGGCCGGATAGCCGATCACCGGCCGCGGCCGGATAGCCGATCGGTGACTGTCGGACAGTCAGCTAACCAACTGTCGGGCGGTCAAATGACAGACTCCTGTTCACACCGACACATGACGTGAACGGAGGAGCGCATCGGGGCAAGGCGGAGCACAACTGACAGAGTGCATTCTATTCGATGGGTTTGTGGTGAGGCTGTAGACCACGCGCACAGACAACATCATTTCAAACCTGAAGATTCGGTCACACACAGGTCGGGCAGCAGAACACAAACACAGCGGATCAGACAGCTTCATGTCGAGCCGAACAATTGGCCACGCCCTGCAAGCCGAACGTGCGTCATTCAGTACGATGCCATTCGGGTACGAATTCCTCGAAAATCGTCCGCTGCAAGCTGCTGTAGAAAGCCACATATTCCGTCGCCATCACTAGTGTATTCCGTTCGTGACACGGGCACGTCGCCGTAGACGGTGCGAAGTCCGCGACCTCTGATGGCGACCTACGTTTGGCGAAGAAGAGCCGGCATGCCGATTTGACAAGACAAATACCAATACGAGACCGGTGTGCTTACTTTTCAGTTTATCGTTTTCTAATATTGGCCTTTTCAAGACGTTACGCAAATGCACAGGCCAGGTATGCCGTTTTGCTTCCGGTTGCTCGTTACGACGGCTTCTTCACACCGCGTGAAGTGGCAGAGCGCTGAACTTACAGCTGGGCCGCGAGGTCCCCGGTCGCCCTTCTCGCCGGGGAAGCCGATGTCGCCGGGCTGGCCGGGCACGCCGCGGCTGCCGTCACGGCCCGGCTCGCCCTTCTGACCTCTCACGTCCGGTCCCGGCAGGCGTGCCGCCTCGCCCTTGTTGCCTGGGGGCGCACAGAACCGCCGAAGGTCAGAGGCGAGGTGATGACGGCGGCGGTCCGAGAGGTCAGTTGGGTCTCGCGGCGCGGCATGCAGCGTCCGCCGGAAGCGTTCACGGAGCTCGACTGGCCCCAGCAGCTGGACGTGTTCCTCATGGGCGCAAACCCGCTGCCAGGCGTCGCGGGTATAGGGTCAGGGAGCAAGCGCGCGCCGGTCGGTTCAGCCCGAGCGCCACATCCAGCTTTAGAGCAGGGTGGAAGACAGGGCACGTGTGGATGGGGGAGGGGGGGGGGGCACGGGGACGGTAGAAAACCGCATCTGGGGAAGTGAGGTTCTTAAAGTGATTATTCCCAGCATTGAATTTAGGTTCCCCCCCAAAATTATCCGCCTAAGCAGGCAGGAACATCATGAAAGGAAAACGTTTATCTGTGCACCTATGAAGTCTGGCATATTCTAAAGGTACGGACCTTCAACCACTAGCAAGGAAGCTACAAGCGGTGCAGTCGTGGCCAGACTCATCACTCGATATCTGCGTGAGCTCGTGTGAGCTCTCCCCAACAGCACCCTTGCAACATCAGAGTCAATGCGACTATGTCCAAATCTGCCAGAAGGGCCCCAGCTCCGAAGTCTAGGGATTTAGAGCTACGACAGGCAAAGACATATCGCACCATAGCAACGATTTTGGTTGTTTGGTTGCTTGGATAAGAGCCTTTCCAACCAGAAATGGGCATTTCAGGGCTATGGGATAAAGGACAATAGATAACGGTGGAGCAGGACAATATGCGCCTTGGAGAGCAACCACCGAGCTTTAACCCACGCAAAAACCCCTCGGGGTGTGCGCTGGGCGTCCGGTCGCCGTTCACCTTAGCAAGGGGCCTCTTGGCCCTCTCTTGTCTGGCTCATACAGCCTGACCTGGATAAGCGGGGCGTCACGAGGATTTAGGATAAAACAAGATAAGAGGATAAGAGGGTCAGATTCATAACGATAAAGTTTAAATAAGGCAAAACGACCAGCCTGACGTGCCGCTCCACCGGCAGACATACGGCGGGTGCTGACGTGTCGGCGCGGGAACTGTTTGTTGATAATATGTGGCGTCTGGGAGCCGGCTGCCCCCCTCCCCCCCCCCGTCCTTTGGTCGACGCCGGAAGCCGCAAGTGATACATCTACCGCAGAAACTGGGACAAGCCTTCCAAAGGGCTCAGGGGCAAAAGGACGCCATCTCCTGGCAGAAACCGTGTCGAGAGATGCCATCCCCGACAGGCAATTTGCCAACACGAACGCGTCGTGCCTGGTTGCGGGGCTAGACGCGCCCCCATTTCCCGCAAAAGACCTCCACGACAGCGGCGAGAGGCCCGCTCTGCGCTCCACACACGACGCAGGCGCCGACCGAGCACGTGACTCGTCAGGAGCCGCACGCGCGCCGGGCCACCCTCGTGTTGAGAGCGGCCGGCCGCCGCCGCCGGCAGAGCGGCTCGGCCGCCGGCGCGCCGCCGCCCGCCCCCGGCAGCGCTCTGTTTATGCACTGCAGCGCGGCTCACGTAAATGTTTATGCCCGGCCTAGCCGGGAGCCGGCGGTAATGGCGCGGCATTCCGCGCCGAATGCGCATGTCGTCCGGACAGGGCCGACCGGCGTTCGACTCGGCGGCCGGCCACCGCCGTCCGCAGCCTCGGTGTGGCCGTCCAGTCGTCTGTCGCCTTCCGGCGCAGTGAATGGCAGCAGATTTACCGCGGACTGTGTGTGACCATGCTCAGGGCGTGATGCCAGGCTGCCGGACATCCTGTGCTTCATCATGCCTGCTCTCTTTCGTCGAGCACGTGCCGGACCCCTTTAAAAAAACTTGCTGTTGCTTTCATCAAGCTTGCTGCACGCCTATTCGCACGTTGGCTCTTCTTTTGTGGAAGTCTTTGGCCATGTCTGGCGCTCCACATGCTTTATCCCCGGCCATTTGGTAGGCCATGCGCCGCATAGCGTCATGCTTCGGTCGGCCGTAAGGTCAGCTGCGTATGGTATCAGCAGCCGGCCGCATACACGGTCCGGCGCGCTGTATATGCAGGCCGCCCCACTTACCGCGTCAGTGGAGCTGTCATACACACGTCGGATGGAGCCACGCGGCGCGGCGCCGGAGGCTGGACCGCCCCTGACGCGCGGCCAGGCCCGGCCGCCCCCGGCGCATGGCCGGTCAGCGACGCCGGCGGCCCGCCGCCCTCTGAGGATGCCCCGCCGCCCTCTGATGATGCTCCACCGCCCTCTGAGGATGCTCCGCCGCCCTCTGAGGATGCCCCGCCGCCCTCTGATGATGCTCCTTCGCCCTCTGGGGATGACCCGGCGCCCTCTGAGGATGCTCCGCCGCCCTCTGGTGATGCTCCGCCGCCCTCTATGCCCCGCCGCCCTCTGAGGATGTTCCGCCGCCCTCTGGTGATGCTCCTTCGCCCTCTGGGGATGACCCGGAGCCCTCTGAGGGTGCTCCACCGCCTTTTAAGGATGCCCCGCCGCCTCCTGAGGATGCCCCGCCGCCCTCTGAGGATGCACCGCCGCCTTTAAGGATGTCCCGCCGCCTTCTGAGGATGCCCGCCGCCTTTTAAGGATGCCCGCCGCCTTTTAAGGATGCCCCCCGCCGCCTCCTGAGGATGCTCCGCCGCCCTCTGAGGATGCACCGCCGCCCTTTAAGGATGTCCCGCCGCCTTCTGAGGATGCCCGCCGCCTTTTAAGGATGCCCCACCGCCCTCTGAAGGGTGCCCCGTCGCCTTCTGAGGATGTCCCGCCGCCTTCTGGGGATGCACCGTCGCCCTCTGAGGATGCCTCGCCGCCCTCCGAGGATGCCCCGCCGCCCTTTAAGGATGTCCCGCCGCCTTCTGAGGATGTCCCGCCGCCCTCTGATGATGCTCCCTCCGCCCTCTGAGGGTGATTCGCCGCCCTCTGAGGATGCCCCACCGCCCTCTGAGGATGCCCCGCCAGCCCCTCGTCCACTCTGCTCTGAGCTCTGAGAGCCTCGGATTTCCGTCCCGAGCGCGCCAGCTCTTGGCTCTGATCTCGCCCTTCCTCTGCTCTGAGGACATGGGTTCACTTCTCTGACCACATCAGCCATCTTCCCTTATGTCATCGGTTCTCCGCTGTGAGCAGGTCTCCGCCCAAAGCATGCCAATGCCCCGCTCCGATCATGTCTAACCTCGGCTCTCGGTACACCCCTTCTTGTTCCTGGCACGTGCCTTCTTATTCTGGGCTCGCCTCTTCTATTCCCCGATCACGTCCATTCCCCACCCCGGACAGGAGCTCCCTGTTGACGCAGCACGTCTGTCCCGCAACAGGAGCGCCCCCTTCTGGGTCGCGGCGGGGTCGACCTCGACGGCGCCAGCCCTGACAGACACGTACGCCGGGAGCGGGCTGCAGGCGGGCCAATGACACGTGCGCGCACGAGGACAGGCAAATGAGCCGGCCACCACTGGCCCGGAAGGCAGTCGGGGTCACGGCTCCCTGTCAAAGCGCACAAAGTCGGGCGCTCTGGGCGGGTGTTTACCACAAGATGGAGAGACACAATGCGTGCAAGCGTGCGAAGCCGGTAGGATTCGTGTAAGAAAACTGAACGGGAACAGGTGAAGAAATGAAGCGCCAAGTGGTATGCACAAATTATTCTGCGCGAGCCGACATGGCGTGATAAGACAGATTATGTTGATTTTTGGAGGTGAGAATAGAAGTTCTGAGCTACTCCCGTCAAGCCAGTGTCCGGTCCGCCAGCGCCCGAATCCACTCCTGCGTTGCTGAACATCCTCTGGGGCCTGTTATTTCTACTGGCTACGGAGCGGTCAGACGTCTGGGAACGGATTTCTCGCATCTTTGAAAGCGGCGTCAGTCAGGTGACCAGTGTGAGAACAGCAGAGGTGTCCCGTCAGTCAGGTGACCAGTGTGAGAACAGCAGAGGTGTCCCGTCAGTCAGGTGACCAGTGTGAGAACAGCAGAGGTGTCCCGTCAGTCAGGTGACCGGTGTGAGAACAGCAGAGGTGTCCCGTCAGTCAGGTGACCAGTGTGAGAACAGCAGAGGTGTCCCGTCAGTCAGGTGACCAGTGTGAGAACAGCAGAGGTGTCCCGTCAATCAGGTGACCAGTGTGAGGAGAGCAGAGGTGTCCCGTCAATCGGGTGACCAGTGTGAGTACAGCAGAGGTGTCCCGTCAATCAGGTGACCAGTGTGAGAACAGCAGAGGTGTCCCGTCAGTCAGGTGACCAGTGTGAGTACAGCAGAGGTGTCCCGTCAATCGGGTGACCAGTGTGAGGAGAGCAGAGGTGTCCCGTCAGTCGGGTGACCAGTGTGAGGAGAGCAGAGGTGTCCCGTCAATCAGGTGACCAGTGCGAGGACAGCAGAGGTGTCCCCCCAGTCAGATGACCAGTGTGACGACAGCAGATATCCCCCCCCCCCAGTCAGGTGACCAGTGTGAGGAGAGCAGAGGCATCTCCCCAGTCAGGTGACCAGTGTGACGACAGCCGATGCCCCCCCCCCCCCCCAGTCAGGTGACCAGCGTGAGGAGAGCAGAGGCATCCCCCAGTCAGGTGACCAGTGTGAGGAGAGCAGAGGCGTCCCGTCAGTCGAGTGATCAGTGTGAGGAGAGCAGAGGCGTCCCCCCCCCCCAGTCAGGTGACCAGAGTGAGGAGAGCAGAGGCGTTCCGTCAGTCAGGTGACCAGTGTGAGGACTGCAGAGGTGTCCCGTCAGTCAGGTGACCAGAGTGAGGACAGCAGAGGTGTCCCGTCAGTCAGGTGACCGGTGTGAGGACAGCAGAGGTGTCCCGTCAGTCAGGTGACCTGTGTGAGGACAGCAGAGGTGTCCCGTCAGTCATGTGACCGGTGTGAGGACAGCAGAGGTGTCCCGTCAGTCAGGTGACCGGTGTGAAGACAGCAGAGGTGTCCCGTCCGCTCTCTTACCTTTAGTTCCTGGTACGCCAGGGAAGCCCGGAGGTCCGGCCGGGCCTGGGGTGCCGGGGAAGCCGGGCGGTCCCTGCCGAGTGGGAACTCAGACTTAGACTCAGACTCAAACTTTGACGTTCGCCGCTTTTGGTGCCAAATTACGACATTCCCTGGCTTTGAGCTGGCTTTGCATGCAACATTAGCCCACCGCGCCGCCAGCATCTATCACACAGGACTGTGATGTGATAATACTGGGCTGGCAGGCATCGGACCAGTGTACCGAAATAGCTAAAAAGGCCTGGGCGAATAACTCGGCAACGACAGTCATCCTGCAGGTAACACCTTACCTTTAAAACCAACATGAAAAACTTCGCAAACGGGGTTTCCCATCACGCACCGCTTTGTGGTCGACAAGTCATGAAGTCACCCATGAGCTCTCCACCTGACCAGACGGAAGGCGACAGGGACCTCCTCACTGGCCGAGTGTCCCGCCCGAGGCGGACACGCTAGAGCTCCTAGTGAGAAGCGGCGCGCCTCGCAGTGTGAGAACATCGGCGTGAGGTCCTCTGGAAGCGGCTAGACGCGAAGCAGCCGCTTCGCAGCACCGACGCCGCCAAGCGAAGCGGTGATCCGAGGCCAAGCGGCGGCCTGGACACGTGCCGACTCGCGCCGCGTTCGGCGCCACGTGGGGAACTCACGTCGGTGCCGTTGCAGCCGTCCAGTCCAGGGAAGCCTCGCGGACCGGGACCGCCTGGCAGGCCTGGGATGCCGTTGATGCCGGGGAAGCCAGGCATGCCCATCTTGCCCTGCGAACGGTCCAGGCGGCGGTGTTATGCCGCAAGGGCGCGCTGGGTCTAAGGAAGGCACTGTTGTTGTTGTTGTTGTTGTTGTTGTTGTTGTTGTTGGTTGGTTGGTCTCGGCTGTCCTTGCGTGGAGAGGTGGGGGAGGAAGTCAGGCACTTGGACGAATGAAGGAGACGCTTAAGTTAAGATGGTCGTGGATAAAAGCGGGACAGAATCTTGGCTTTGTAGGAGGAAGCGTGACGCACGTCTTCGCGAATCCTGCTATGGAACGGCGATGAGTGCAGTGGTCATATGAATGTTCAGAGCAATGCAATCTTAGTGAGTGGTTGTAAGTTGCATGCTAATCTCTTTCGATAGGAGCAGGCATCAAAGTTCCATTGCAGAACAAAGTGTCCGGTAAACAGAGTTCAGGAATATGGAGCATAGTAGAACAGAGCAGATTATAGGTGTGGAAAGTTGGAGTGAGTTATGTACCAAAGGATTTAATAATCCAACTGTCAATTAAAAAGCCTCTTCCTCATCAGCTTCCTATTTTGTCAGCAAATAAGCACATTAAAAGATAACGACACATGACGACTTATTCTCACGGTTCATATCCCAATATGGCGACCGGCCCAGGCTATGAGAAGAGCTGGGTGGCCGGCTATTCGGCGGAACACTTACCCGATCTCCCTGCAGACCCCTGGGTCCCTGCGGACCGCCGGATCCTTTGTCTCCCTTCGGGCCGGGCAGGCCCTCCATGCCGGGGAATCCCTGCTGGCCCTTGACGCCAGAGGGCCCCTGGGCTCCCGGCGCTCCCTGAGGTGACGAGCAGCTGTGTCACAGCCCGTTCCCCACACATGGTCGCTGGCAGAGACACGTCTCGCGCCGAATGCTCATCGGCTTGTATTTCCCACGCGACGAGTACCCGTGACTGACGCACGGAAGGAAAACAGCCGACGTATGTTCCACTCGTCGGCCTTAACACGAGCGTCATACGTATGCGTACTTGCATGCATACATAAGTACATACATACACGCCCACATCCATCCATCCATATATATATATATATATATATAACATGTCGTCTGAAGCGGCGCGTCTATTGTCATGGCTTACACCCGCCACGCGCGTCCATTTCGATGGCTTCCCGTCTTACGTAAAATTATTTTCCAGCCCGTGGGCTCGTGCTCCGTTTCCTAGTATTGAACCTGCCGCACCCGAGCACACCGTGATCTCAGCCGCTCCATTCAGCTTCTGGCTCACGACCGTGAACCGCTGGCCCTCCTCCGGAAGCGCGGGAGGCCTAGCATCCGTCGGCAGGTGTGCGCCGCCGCCACCGGCAGCCGCCCAGCGGCGCGGCAGCGGGGGCCACGCGCCACCCCAGCCCGCGCCCAGCTTACCCTGCTGCCCTTCTCGCCGACGCATTTGCAGCCGCCGGCACCGCAGCCGCCGGCGCCGCACCGACGGTCGCCTAGCGGCCGCGGCTCAATGTCCGTCTGGCCGTCCCTTGTCTGGTAAAAGCCGTAGCCGTAGTTGTCGCCGCGGCGCTGCGGCGAATACTGTTGCTGCTGCTGCTGCTGTGGACAGAGAGGGCACCGGTCAGCTGAGGGAGCGCGTCCGTCCGCGGGGACAGGGAGGGCGCCGGTCAGCAGAGGGTGCATGTCCGTCCGCGGGGACAGAGAGGGCACCGGTCACGAGAGGGACCATGTCCGTTCGCGGGGACAGAGAGAGCACCGGTCGGGAGAGGGAGCGCGTCCGTCCGTGGGGACAGAGAGAGCACCGGTCAGGAGAGGGAGCGCGTCCGTCCGCGGGGACAGAGAGGGCACCGGTCAGGAGAGGGACCATGTCCGTTTGCGGGGACAGAGAGAGCACCGGTCGGGAGAGGGTGCATGCCCGTCCGCGGGGACAGAGAGCACCGGTCAGCAAAGGGAGCATGTCCGTCCGCAGGGACAGGGAGGGCACCGGTCAGGAGAGGGAGCGCGTCCGTCCGCGGGGACAGAGAGAGCACCGGTCAGGAGAGGGTGCATGTCCGTCCGTGGGGCCGCGCGGCTCTGACGGACTCCGACTGCTGACGGGGAGCAGGGACACGGGTCACGGCGCTGGGCAGTTGCGATGAGGGCGCGATACGTGCACTCTTCAAACAGGGTTAAACCTGGAGTCGGTAATAGACACGACAATCGGTGTAAGATCTTCGTCATCCGTGCCGTACAAGGTCATGCACACTTTTTGACAACACGGATGAACTCGAAACGCTTACACCACGTACACCACGCTACACGCGCATCACACAGGGCACGCGTCACGCACTTTGTTGTCGAAAGGGTTACGCCAATGACTTTGAGCCAAAGGCCGTATAAGTAGCTTGGAGCTCCGAGCTCTTTCGGCCTTGCCTTCCCACTCGCCAAGCCTGTAGATAGGACGAAACCAGTGACCGGTTCCGTAATGTGAATCAACATCTTATTCTGTTCTTAACGTATCTGCGAACAGTCAACCTCGTAGTTCCACTGACTTTTCCTATAGGTAACTACATCAAAAGTTTGAAAAACAAATCGGAAAACGCATTCACCTTGCCCGTCCCATTACCCCACGTGGTGCAATTTCAAAGCGACAAGTTGGCGTCTCATCACATGAAACGTACCGCAGTGACGTAATCCAATTCTAGTCCATTGTAGGGGTTTCGCGCAGGTCTGGTGGCAAAACAATGCTGTGTGCCGCAGGGTCTATTCGTATCGTAAAATGCTGTGGCACGACCACGCCGTGCCGACTTGGCCGCAATATGCATGCAGTGTTTCAGCCACATCAACATGCATCAAAGTGAACATGACTTCAGACACTCGAGTCGCAGAGAGCAGAACATGCCCGCCAGCCGACGTCCTTGACTCGGCTCACATTATCCGCAAAGCGAGTGAAGACGAGATTAAGTTGAGGCAGCGGCAGGGGAGACTCTTACCGACCCAAACCTAGTTTCTCAACATCGACACGACGCCGTTTTGCAGGTCGGTTGCCAACAGGTGCTTCTCTTTGCCCCGAATATCGAAATAGCGCCGCCCTAGCGCTCAGCCGGCGGGCCGCCGCGCACGCGGATCAGCAGGGCTGACGCTCGCGGTCGTCTATTTCTGCTGCGGTGCCGACTTGGTCCGCCGGGCCTCCCTCTCCCGATCAAACGTGCCGCCCGCTGACCTGATCTCGTCGCCGCCCGGACCGGGCCCGGCCGTTCCTGCTGAACTTTGGGCCGGGCGCGGCGCCGGCGCCAGCGCCGGGCGTCCGGGTGGCGACGGCCAGCTCGGGCGACGCTCGGGCCGGCTGGCGGCGGCCGCAGCCAGCGGCCTTGTCGACTCCGATAACGCTAAACTACGCTTTCTCAGATATGCTGTAGAGAGCGCGGTCCCAAGCCACGTCGAGACGGCGCTCGCTGTGCGTTGGGTGCCCAGCGTGCCCACCGCCGCATTCTGTCAGATGCTCGAGTTATGTTGCGGGCTGCTGGGCACTAACGTGAAGCTGGAGCGGCGACGTGCCAACACGGGCACGCCTTGTTCTCAGATAATTGCAGATCCATGAGAAGTTAACGATGATCCCTACTGCAATCGTAACACCAAATCGTCGTTGTTGACAGTATATCGTTTTTAAATACGCTCAACGTTACCACATTAATGGAGTGATCAGATGCAGCCAGCGTCAGCCCCCCCCCCATTCCCAGGCGTCAGTGTCCGATCTCCTCGCGTGCCAGTGTCCGGATCAGGCCGGCACTCTGCCCGGAGTTGTCAGTATCCGTTCCCCTGACGTGCCAGCGTCCAGTCCAGGCCGGCACCCCGTTAGAGGTGTCAGCGTCCGGCCCGCTGACACGCCAATGTCCGGTCCAGATCGGCTCTCAGCCTTGACTTCCAAAGTGTCAGTGTCCGACCTCCTCATGTACTAGTGTTCGGTCCAGGCCGGCACTCCGCCAGTGTCCGGCCCCCTGACGTGTCAGTGTTCGGTCCAGGCCGGCACTCCGCCAGTGTCCGGCCCCCTGACGTGTCAGTGTTCGGTCCAGGCCGGCACTCCGCCAGTGTCCGGCCCCCTGACGTGTCAGTGTTCGGTCCAGGCCGGCACTCCGCCAGTGTCCGGCCCCCTGACGTGTCAGTGTCCGGTCCAGGCCGGCACTCCGTCAGAGGTGTCAGTATTCTACCCCCCGAAGTGCTAGTGTCCGGTCCAGGCCGGTACTTGTACTTCGTCAGAAGGCGTATATCCGCTCAACCATGACGTGCCACGCGTCCGTTCAAGCCGGCGTGCTGAGCTGTCAGTGTCCGGTCCCCTGACGTACCAGTGTCCAGTCCAGGCCGGGCGTAAGACACCGATGACGATATTTAGCGGCGCAGCCTATGTGGCAGATGGTGGTCTTCACAATTAAGTGGGTGCACGTGCAGACGGCTCACGCGTTACCCATAAATGCTAATGAAACGATTCCGAGTTGGAGACAAAGTTAGTAGGTTAAACAATGATTCATTGCGCAGTGTAGTAGCAACCGCGGGTGCATGATTATCTCGTGCCTCAATGATATTTTCGAGTCCTGCACATCTGCGCTCAGCCAGTTTTTTTCCGTCAACTTCAAACGTGTTTGAAATTAAATTCGGTTTCGCTGGTACGTTCCGCTCTAAGGAATACATATTTTTACACCATTTCCTGTGCTGGGGTCCGGTACAAACCATGAGCGCACGTACCGTAGCAGATCTTCGGGCCACCAAAGACCATGACTGGCGACTAGAACTAACCAGAACTTGTGATTCCTCATACGAACGAAATTGACTTCCGTGAACGAGAGCCCAGCTCGGATGTCGAATGCATAGGCGTTGGAGGCGTTTGGTGCCTACTAACTCCGAGGCTGCACGCTGCACCATGGAGCTCCGACCTCCACGCCCTCTCGCTCGCCCCTGAACAGGCCGCCTTTTTTGTCCGACGGACCTAAAGCCCTATCGCGGAGTGCATTTACTTCTCGCTGACCCTGGTGCGAGGCACCCCCCCCATCCCCTTCTGCTCCTGACCCTGGCGGCGCAGGCTCGGCGAAAACAGCTGACGGCGCGGCCACGCGGGGGGCGCCGCCGGCCGCCAACTTTCGCGCCGTTTTTGTCCAGCGATAAAAAGCAGCGCGTTCGGCCGGGTGATTAACCCACACACGATCAGCTGATGCGGCGGTCACCAGGTCTGTTGCTGGGGTTGCGGTTCCACTGCCCACAGCGGCGCCCAACTGACGCCCGACAAGCTTCAGGGCGTGACCGAGTGCCACATGGCGGGGGTCAGGCTCGAAGGGAAGGCCGGACCACGCCGCACGGGCTGGGCCGAGCTAGCCGCAGCGCGCCCTCCAGCCAGACCGTCGGTGACCGTCGCTGATCTGTGATGTCCTCATAAAACATCACCTTGAGCCTGACAGCTCGCCTTACATAAACACACGGGGAGCGTGTCCGCCGCGGTGACGTTAACATCCGGAGGACAAACAGTCGACTGCACCCGACCAGCGCGCGCCATCGCCTGAATGGCGCTCACACGGGCTCCTCCATTCAGCGGGGCGCGCCTGCGCGTGCGCGCCGGATTACTGTTTGTCAGCGCCCGAGCGATTTACTATCGTCCGCAGCTGAGTAAGGTTTCGGTGACCAGCGTCTAAACGAGGTTTACTCGCGCCTAAGTGAAGTTTATGAACGCCTGAACGGGATTCACCAGCACCTGATATGGCAAAGGGACCGCCGTCTGTTGCCACCCGAGATTGGTCGCTGCGCTGCGCCTGAAGGATGTCCCGTTAGCCTTCAGCAATGGCAATCCATGCCTGACGGTACTTGACATGCACCTAAATGGGGCCAGCATTTTTTGTTTTGTTTATTTTTCTTCGTGATGGGGTAATCGGACACGAGCATTGGCATACGACGATCAAGCTTCAAGAGCACGGCCATCAGGCAGGTCACATCTCAGATCGTCAGCTTCCGCAGTGTGCCAGCCATCAGCCCCGGTCGCGCTGGGGTGGAGCACGCCCGCCCGGCCACCTAGCCCGGCGGCCCGTCAGCGGATCGTTAACACCGCCCGCCAGACGTGTCATCTTGTTTAAACCGGCGCCGGAAACCGGAGGCGGGGGGGGGGGGGGGGGGGGTCGGACCGTCTGGGCGCGGTCCAGCGCGGCGAGTTAATACAAATACGCCGCTAGGCTCATGCCACGGCGCATTCCGGTGTGCGTGTGGGCGCCTGCTGGCCAGCTGCGCCTGGCCGCGCCCGCGCCGCAGCTCGCCGCGAGGGCCGGCGGCGCGGCGTGCGTCTGCATAGTGGCCGGCTCTGCCTCATGCCGCAAAAAGGCCGTAAAGTTGGTCCGGGGGCGGACGGCGTGCCGCCGCGGCCGCCGCGGCAGCACGCCCCCGCGGCGCCGCAAATCCCGCGGCCCGGGGGGCGCCACGACTCGGTGACTCGCGACCGCGTCGCGCCGCCTCCGTCCGGCAGAAGGGGGGGGGGGGGGGCGGGGCGGGAGGGGAGGGGGACCACTGCCTGCAGCCAGGCCGACACTTGAGCGCTGGATTTCAAGGGTCCGTGCTGCATTCCTTGCACGCTTGCTCGGCGAGGTGGGGGTGGTGCAGAGATCCCTCCTCCGGAGTCAGCGGATCAGGTGGGGCCGGGCGCATGAAGCTCTGCCATGAGCATGGTGGTCTGCCTGCGACCACGCCCGTCACGTGGCTCAAGCCGAGGTGTTCTGCATGCAGTCTCGCCCACGTCGCGGCGCTCTCGCGTCCCATGCCGAGAATGCTGGGCCCAGTGGGTAGGGGGAGGGGGGGGGGGGGGGGGGCTCGCGGCCGCAGCGCTGCGCGGTCCGCCGGACCGATGGACTGCAGATGTTTACCGGCAGCGTTCAGTTAGCACTCATTGCTATGCGATGACACATGTGATGACATGGACAAATGCCAGAAGTCACATTTGCAGCGTCATCTCCACCTGATTACTTCTTATCTGAAACAAACCGGCGCGAGGAAATTCGAAACTTTCTTGCTGCAACACCACAGCTGTGAAGCTGGTATTGATTGCAATTCGGCTTGCATTTCAACATGGCCCAGAGATTCTTAAAGGAAGTATTTCACATATGAAGATATTGAAACAAGCATCAGGCATGACGAAATAAGCTCACTTAGCACTATTGGTATATTTCTTAGTAGAAAAGACCACTCTAGACAACATAATTCTGTCCTAAGTAAATACGGCCTGAACGCGTTGCGGCTTGCTTACGTCATCGCACCTGCACAACATTGATTGATAGCCGATTGACGGCCGTTAGATCTGGAAATCGCGTTCACGAACGCTAGAAATGAATGTCTTGACAATGATTTTTTCTTGGCCTTGATCGCCACATGGCTTACAGAGTGGCAGAATTTAAATGGTCAGGGCTTCGGGGGCATATATTACTCCATTCCGCTAGCGAATTCACACCAAGCTGACCAGAAACCACCATCATTACCGGAACAAGCCTATACCCCAAGGACGTAAACATCCGGAGCGAGAATACTGGTTTAAATAAGTAGATTTCCAACGCCCAGGGCGGCTCCGTGATCGCGTCTTATCACTGCCGAGACGGGAGGTTCGGCGACGGCTGGCATCAGGGGCCGCGCCCCTGCACCGCACGCGGCCCTGAGCGTCGCGTGCAGCCGCCCTCTCGGACCTGGGCGGGCGCCGCATGACCTGGAGTGGGCACCGCGTCAGGTCACGCCCTGGCTCCGACTGCCGGCCGTCTGCCCACGACGAGCACGGCCGCACGGCCCGCGCTGTGACGCAACAGAGGCGTGCGGACCAGCGGACAGAGCTCGGACCAGCGGACTGCGGACCAGCGGACGGACCAGCGGACCAGCTCCGTCCTCCCCGCCCCAGTCGCCGAGAGCGGCCCCCGTCCTCCCCGCTCTGCCGCCGGGAGTGGCGGCCCCGTCCTCCTCTGCGCCTGCTGCCGGGTGCACCGGCGGTTCTGCCCGCTCGGCTGGCGGGTTCGTTTTCAGCTGAGCTGCAGGGAGGGGAGGGGGTCGCCGAGGTTACCGAGCTGACCGGACGCCGGGCTCGGGTGGCCAGGACCAACCGCCGAGGCATCGGCCGCCGCGGGGGGAGCACACACAAGTGGGACTGTGTCTAAGAACCGGACACCACCGGAGGCGGTCACTGGGGGAGTAGACCACTGGACGATGCCACTATTGGCCCTTCCTCATCTGACCTGACCCCGTCCTTACTCATTGTACTTACACCATGCAAGTACTTTGCAGTCTGGCCCGCCGGTCTCCATCCTGACCTGTCCTTGTCAATCCTTCCTCACTGGACACCGACGGTTCTCTCCCATCTGACATGCCCAGGTCCGCTGATAAGTCAGGCGCTTTTAGGTGACCTGCCCAGCCCCTCCCCGTTTGACCGTAGCCGTTCCTCAGCTATCCGATCTACGGTGCCCACCCTTCGTGCTAGAGTGTGCGGCGGGTGACCACACATAGCCCCAATTGCTGAGTGCGTCGTAACACCCCCAATATGCGCATAGATCATTCGTCCTTTGACTTTCGCTTCGCGTTCGTCATCCAACTTCTCCCATTTGCTGTCCTGACCATGATCTCTATCTTTGCTGGCGCTGCAGCCGACCCAGCAGCCGATCTCTACGTCCGCTCCTTACTTGACCTGCCCAGTCCCTCCCCTGATGACCTGCCCGATCCAGCTCCTCACCCGACCCTTCCGGTCCCTCCCTATCTGACCCGCTCTGGTCCTGCCCGTTGTCCTGCGCGATCCTCCGCCTAACCTGCCTTGCCCCTGACCTAGCCCTGGTCTCGTCAGCTCGCCGTCGCCTGCCGTCATCCGGTCACCCCGCCTCTCGCTGCACGCCCGGAGCTGGGCCTGGCAACACTACTAACAGCTCTCCACGGCCGCAGCCACTACAGACACACACCAGTTTTGTCTGACGGCAAAAAAACACGTCGGAGATGCTGAGATAGTGGGCCAGGTCGGCTGCAGCGCCAGCAGCGTAAACCGGAGTGAGTGGTCGATATTTTTGCTGGTGCGTAAAAAACTGGAACACGGGCGCGTGCGGTTCAGGCTAGACACCGCCGCCCGGTTTGTTTAAGAAGCGCTTTGGAATGTCCCGCGCCGTGCTACGAGCTGCGATGAAGTCATTGATATTCGAAATTCCACATGGACGACCTGAAGCGCCACGGCAAACAAGTCGCAGCAAACGGCGCGGGCGTGCGCCGACATGGCTTTCTGGAGTCGATCAGTGGTGGCTGCCGTCTCCCTTGCGTACCAATGAGCGAAAGAGAACTACCAATGAGCGAAAGAGAGAAAAGATAGAGATCAGACAGCACGCGGAATACTTGTGATCTTTCTTTACTCGGCGGCGCTTCAGGCGGCCTGCATGTCAACTTAGCGTACCGGATAGCAACGCGCACAGATAAAGTTTAATCGCTTTATCAAAGGCGCATCTGAGCTACGACTGGTCCTGAAGTGGATGCACTGAACTGTGTGCTTATCAAACAAGATCATTATCTTATCATTAGCGTCCCCGTTTTTGAGCAAGCAGATGGCGGTTGGGGCATGCCCCATGAGACACATCGCACCAGCAAACGCGCCTGGCGCCATATCGCCCATCTCAGCGATAACGAAGTCAACATTCATAGGAAGTAACGCTGACCTCAGGCATTTTGAAGCACCCTTATCAACTGGTTTGGGCTGCTCAGGCAGGGAACTAGCTGGCAAGATGTTTGTTACTGATTTTGAGCATGCGGATGAGAAAAGCACAGGATCGGAACAATAACAACAACGTGTGAAACAATCATAGGCGAGCATATAGTTATATATGCTCAAGAAAGCATTGCGCAGGATACGCATGTGCTACTCTTCTGCGTCAGATCACCCAATGCGAAGCTAAGCTACAGCGTCACGACTGGAGCATGACGTCACGGCTCAGAAGACAACCGTACGGAGTCTGATCACACTGGCCGGGCGGCTTCCAGCGGTATGCACAGCTGCGTGTGGCGTTGGGTGCGGCGCGCGTGCCGCGGACCTCGCTCCTTCCCCGGCCCGGCTGGCAACCGGCGCCAGACGCCCCCGCACTCCTGTCACCAAGCCATGGCTGATCAGGGTCCAAGGGCGCGGCGGTGCGTTGCAGGCGGAGCTTTATCGTCTGATAGTCACGCGGACAAGCGGTCGCGACGGCGTCCACCGCTGCCGCCGCCGCCAGCCACCGCTGCTGCCGCCGCCGCCGCCGCCGCCGCCGCCGCCGCCGGCCGCCGCCGCGACAAATGAGAGGTCAGACGACCGGTGAAAATTTTCATATATCGGAAACGAGTCGAATCACCGTGAATTTCCGCGACAGCGAGAGCTCATTTGTCGAAATTTCTTTGGGGACGAGCGAAAGACAGCTTTGCAGGAGGCTGGCGAGTTTGTGAGCCCTTACTGAGAAGAGGATCTTTCCTTGCATGCGTTTTACTCTTGTACCTTGCGTTGTGGTGTGAACGGGTGAACAGATCAGGAGCAGATGCTACGGTGCCAGTCCACTCAAACCAAATCCTCTCGCCAAGCCTCTGCCTTCAGCTTCGAGCCGTCCTCTCAGAGTCACACGATCGCACGTACGTCCACCCACACGCCGCCTTTACCTTGCAATAATAAACACAACGGGCACGTCGCACCCGGCAACAGCGCCTGCAGTTCGGTCACCATGGCGCCGCGCAATCGGAGATCAAATAAAGCGACGAGACAGCGATAGCGCAGTTTGCGACTCACTCCCCGTCTCCGGCCAGACATAACACCTGCCCTCGCAACTTCTTCGCGATCTTTCTGCCGGCTGTGCTTTCTGGTCTCTCTCTTGTTCCTTTTAACGTATCTCTCAGTCGAAAAGGGTAGAAGCGGCCGTTGCGTCCATAGCCGAGCAAACAAATGCCTTGCGGCAAGGAAGAGATCATGGACTGATCGTTTGCCCCTGCATGCGCAATAAAAAGCGCGCATGTCTAAAAACACACTGAGCCGACTGGGCAGCGAGAAGAAAAGGGGTTCTGTTATGATTGTGTTGATGAACAGAGACCAACAAGACCAGTGAGTAATCGGGGATTCAAGATGGTGACCATGCTGGCAAGCAAACAGTAAACACGCCCCCGAGGCCCTGACGCATCGGACGTACCTCCAGGGTTATCTCATGGTCGGACACTGCGCAGAGTGGGACTGTTTGTCAAACAAACAGAGATGCAGCGGGTCCCAGCAGGCCCGCGCGGGCTCTGCAGCCGTTTCGCTGGCAGAGGATTTGCCATCGCACCGTCGTTCGCCGCCGCGTGGGACACGCAGTCCCTGCTAACGCGGTCGTGTTTTCCCCTTGAGAAGACGAGGTCAATCCTGGATCGCATCCTAGCGTCCTCGGAGTCAACGACGGTCCAAGTAGATAGAGCACAGAGAGAGAGAGGAGAGAGAGCAGAGGAGAGAGAGAGAGAGAGAAGAGAGAGAGACGAGAGAGAGAAGAGGAGAGAGAGAGAGATAGAGAGAGAGAGAGAGAGAGAGAGAGAGGAGAAGAGAGAGAAGAGAGAGAGAGAAGGAGAAGAGAGAGAGGAGAGAGAGAAGGAGAGAGAGAGAGGAGAAGAGAGGAGAGAGAAGAGAGGAGAGAGACCGGAGAGAGAGAGAGAGAGAGAGAGGAGGAGAGAGAGAGGAGAGAGAGAGAGAGGAGAGAGAGAGAGAGAGAGAGAGAGAGAGAGAGAGAGAGAGAGAGAGAGGAGAGAGAGAGAGAGAGAGAGAGAGAGAGAGAGAGAGAGAGAGAGAGAGAGAGCGAGAGAGAGAGAGAGAGAGAGAGAGAGAGAGAGAGAGAGAGAGAGAGAGAGAGAGAGGAAGAGAGGAGAGAGAGAGAGAGAGAGAGAGAGAGAGAGAGAGAGAGAGAGAGAGAGAGTAGAGAGAGAGAGAGAGAGAGAGGAGAGAGAGAGAGAGAGAAGAGAGAGAGAGAGAGAGAGAGAGAGAGAAGAGAGAGAGAGAGATAGAGAGGAGAGAGAGAGAGAGAGGAGAGAGAGGGAGAGGAGAGAGGAGAGAGAGAGAGAGAGAGAGAGGAGAGAGAGAGAGAGAGAGAGAGAGGAGAGAGATAGAGAAGAGGAGGAGAGATAGAGAGAGAGAAGAGAGAGAGAGAGAGAGAGAGAGAGAAGAGAGAGGAAGAGAGAGAGAGAGAGAAGAGAGAGAGAGAGAGAGAGAGAGAGAGAGAGAGGAGAGAGAGAGAGAGAGAGAGGGAGAGAGAGAAGAGAGGAAGAGAGGAGAGAGAGAGAGAGAGATGAGAGAGAGAGAGAGAGAGAGAAAGAGAGGAGGAGAGAGAGAGAGAGAGAGGATGAAAGAGATAGGATGTGCTATCACTACATAATCAACCGCTTCAACCGACTGCACCGACTATTTGTGACCCAGACCATGGACCTGTGCTATGCTGTATTCTGAGCTGAAGCCCGCTAGTGTTCACTGCCTCTGGTGGCGGTGAGCAGCGCTGCCTCTGACCTTGGTCTGCTCAAGCGCAGACGATAACAGGCGGTGGCGTACGTCCGTTCGATGGCAACTCGACAGCCAGCTCCGGCAGTATCACAAGACGCAGTGTCGGTGCGCCCTGCCCGAACCTGTTTCAGCTATCAAGCGTCACGGATGTCTAAAACTCTCCAACAGAACCGACGCCGAGCGGCAAAACGCCGCCCAAGCACAGGACGCTCGCTGTGTTCTGAAAACAGGCGTGATCTCACTCCCCGCAGATCAATTTCGGTTTGACTTCCAGCGAATGAAATTTGATTCCCATTCCGTCTCCAAGCAAAGGAGAACAATTTAAGTCCAGTCTGACTTCAAGGTGCGTCGCGATTTCTCCCAAGGAGCTGTTGTTCGTTTCCGACATATATTCCAACTGCACGCATTTCAACCGCCAACCCAATCAACCCTTGAGCGATTCCGTCGTCGCTCCTTCTTCACTGCGTGCCGGGTGCCAGCATGCCGTCGAAGACCGCCGAAGCTCGGAGCGCGGGCGGCTTACGTCAGCGGCGAGCCCGTACCGCCAAGCAGTGACGTGGTACCCGACTGCAGACTGACAGCTGGATATACGGGCCGCGCCAGCCTCTGAGCAGCGGCCGGACCGGCGGCTGCAGAACGATCGGCGGCACCCACGCTGTCGGCGGAGCGGCGCTGGTACCAGCTCGCCCCCGCAGCTGATATCGCGTGTCACTCACACGGTAGCGTAGCGAGACTGGGACGACGGGACGAGTGGGACGACGGGACGAGATTGGGACGACGGGACGCCTGGGACGACGGGACGACTGGGACGATGGGACGAGACTGGGACAACGGGACGCCTGGGACGACGGGACGAGATCGAGACGACGGGACGCCTGGGACGACGGGACGACATTGAGACGATGGGACGAGGCTGGGATGACCATGCCATCACTGACACTTGCCAAACCGTATTTACAAAGCAATATTTTCACCACAACACGTGTCAATTTGCAAGGCAAAACCAACATTTTCTTTTCCTAGGTCCGAGCCCTGACTCGTGCCCCAAACCTGGTCAGGTGCCCTCCCCCAACCCTTTCCTCGGGTTTCCGTCGACAGCCCTTCCTCCATCACCGCTGAAGCTTCACAGCCCGCTGGCATCTGCAGCGGCTTCATCTCGGACCAGGTGGCTGAGCCTCGCCTCGCCTGGACGACGGCAGGCATGCAGCAGAGGTTAGTGGCAGCGGCGGCGGGCTGGCCGCATCCGTCCAGCCCTGCCTGAGAGCCGCCAGACGGCGACCCCTCCCCAGCTGTCCGCGGACCGGCCAGGAGCCGATCAGCAGTGAAATAGCGTCTGCCAAGCTCTGAAGCCGGCCAGCAAGCCGAACAAAAATAAACGCCGCCGGCCTGGAACCGAGCCCTCGCGGGCGGTAGCGAACGAGCGGCAGCGGCGGAGGACGACCTCTGCGGCTCTCTGTGAAGGTAACCTCTGATGACCAGTGGAAGGACGACCCCCTGACTCTCCAGGAGGAAGACCTCCGATGACCGGTGGGAGGACGACATCCGATGACCGGTGGGAGGACGACCTCTGATGACCAGTGGGAAGACGATCCCTGATGACCGGTGGGAGGACGACCTCTGATGACCCGTGGGAAGACGATCTCTGATGGCCGGTGTGAGGACGACCTCTGATGACCGGTGGGAGGAAGACCTCTGATGACCGGTGGGAAGACGATCTCTGGTGACCACCGGGAGAACGACCTCTGATGACTGGCGGGAGGACGACCTCCGATGACCGGTGGGAGAATGACCTCCGATGATCGGTGGGAGGACGGCCTTTGATGACTGGTGAGAGAACGACCTCACATCACCGGCGGAAGGACGACCTCTCATCACCAGTGGGAGGACGACCTCTCATGGCCGGTGGGATGACAACCTCCGATGGACGGTGGAAGGACGACTTCCGCGGCTCTCTGTGAGGGGACAGTCTCTGATGACCAGTGGAAGGACGACCTCCCCCCCCCCCCCAGCTCTCTGTGAGGTCAACCTTGGTAATCCAGTGAAAGAATGACCGTGCAGCTCGCTAGGAGGACGACCCCTCCTTCGCAGCGCTATGAGGAAGACCCAGCAGCCTGTTGGGAGGGTGCTGCTGTGAGCTTGGTGGGAGAATGATTCCTGGTTGCCCACTGGCCGAGTACAGTGAACGACGAAGCAAGACGCCCGCTTGTCAGTGTCGTCGATCATGATCAGGTCCAGCTCAACTCAACCGCCGATCGGCACCGCCAGCCTGGTGCGGGAACTTCATGGAAGTTTTCCCACAACGCCTTACAGAGTGACTCCGCCATTTGTTCTGGTTTGGCTCCCGCCTTTGGTTATCTGGGACGTGGAGACACGCATCTGCGATGGATGGATATATGGATAACAATGTATGGACATATCTGCGATGTATGGATACATGAATAGCAGAGGACAGACAGCCAGTGGACGTTGACGCGTGCTCAGCTGCCTGACTCGACAGCGCAAAAGAGCGGCGTGTAGCACGAAAGGCTCAGCTCCTATCGGACGGCTGGCGGCTGTGGCTCTGCCTTTCATGGCTCGCAGCGGTGCAGTGTTCCTGTGAACCGTACGCCTGCGAAGGCTTCGATAACACATGAGTCAGCGACGCCAGTGACGGCCGGCGTCTGTGACCAGTGCGCCCCGGCTGATTACGCCAGCGGATCGGCCGCCAGCTGCTCCTCGCGCGCTCGCAGTGGCGGGGCTTCTAGAAGCGCGCCAAGTAAGGCATTTAAAGACAATCAATGACGTGAAGCGATTCAACCCTTTACCTGTTGCGGTAGGCATGAAGTACTTGTCAACAACAAATCTTGTCAACAGTCATTTGGACTTCGGATGTGGCGGACTTTTTTATCACGACATTGCCTGCCCGGATGGGCAGAACGGGATACAATATTCAAATAGATGAGACCATTGGAAGATATGTACATGGTGACTGTGCACCAGTGGTCATTCCTAAGCAGGTAAACACCGGGTGTCCTCTCGTCAGCATGCGCTTTCAGTCACGACACCAGGCTATGGCAACAGAAATGCGACATCATCCAGTGTCGCTGAAATTGCGCTGTTTAATTTTCAACGTCCCAATGAAAGAGCTTCGCCAGCTTTCGCCCATCATCGATGCGCTTCAGGCAAGCCCAAGCAGAGGCCATCCAGGCGTGGAAGGCAACTGTCGGGCCCCCGCAGAGCCGCGCTGCGTTTGACCCTCGTCGTGGGGCGGCGGTCGGGTAGCAATGACGTCAGTCTCAGTGAGACCCTCGATCCACTCCAGCCCGAATTCCTGCAGGCGCCACTGAGTGGCCGCCTTTTGTCGGCGCGCTCGCGCCTGATCTGCTCCAATGTCAGCAGCCGGGACCGCTGAGGTCAGCGGCCCCGGCGGCCACCGCGACGAGCCGGCGGCGCAGACGGCTGACGCCACATGTTTCGGCTGATAGCCATGCCGTCGGCCACGCCTTCTGTACCAGGAATCGCCGAGCCATCTTGTGTACAGATCAAGTGCAAGCCGGGGAATGTGGTGCAGACGTGCATCAGTTAACAAGTGTATCCTCGTTGCGTTGATGGAGGTTAGCGACTTCCGCAAAACAACAGGTCCACCTTCTCGACGAAGTCGCAGTAACCCGTTTGCATAGCGCTTATCTATTAAGAAAATAGCTATTAGCCTTGCGCCCTTGCAACAGAGTAAAGAAAACGCTAGCGCGTCGGCAAGTCAAGCCCAGCCCCGCAGCGTCCATGTTGACCACCTGCACACAGGGCCAAGCCCAACAGGAAACGATTCCGCCCGCGCCGACGAGCATGGGACGGCCAAACGGGCACAAAGAAGGGTGCGCTCCCTCAGGGGGGGGGGGGGGGGGGGGGGGGGAGCTCGTCAGCCACCGACCCGGCTGCAGCCAGACACTCGAGGTCACAGCTGCAGCCTCGCAGACCCCGCTCCGTTAGGCGGACTCGGTCACAGCAGCGTGACGGCTCCGGCGCGCCGTCACGCGGGACGACGCGAGGCGTCATCTCTCGATGCGAAGCTCACACGGCGGCAGGGCGCCCCAGCTGGACCCCGGAACCTCGCCTCTGTGAATCGCCCGTCTCCTTTGTGAAGTGACAGCCTGACGCAGCCTGACGCGCGCATGCGCGTCCGGAGTTTCAGAATGCAGATCAAAGGACATCAAAGGACAGGTATCTGCTATATCTGTGCATCGAGCGCGTATCAGAAGTCGGAACACTTAAACATATAGCAACGTGAACAGCGGCAGACGCGTGTGGTTACGCACTCTCCACGCGTCAACACTCGACTTCACCGTTCTTATGCCGCTGCAGCCGGACAGAGCTCCTCCAGCGAGCGCCGTGATCTCTCCCCCCCCCCCCCCCCTGCCGTACCGCGCCCTGCGCACGCACGGTCGCCGCGGTCCGCCACTAATGGTTGTCGAATGCTGCGCGCCCGGGGCAAAAAAGGCGGCGCGTGCGGCTGACAGAAGCTGTCAAAATAGCTCATATTTCCCGCGTGCGTAAAAAGCGCAATTATGACGATAAACAGGGGGCGGGTTTTTGCCCCGGTTCCGGGTGTCGTTTATAGTACGCTGAATGGACCGAAGTCTGACTGGCGTGGCGTAAACGGTTGGGGAGGAAATGACTGATTTGCGAGGCCCGTTCGAAACCAGAGTCAGCTCGGCGCTCGGCGTCTTAGATGGACCCAAAACTGGAAGAAAACAGATGGCAGTGATGCGAGGAAATGTCACATGTCGATGAACTCCCATTGATGAAACGATGCAATTCGATAAATTCAACAGATCAAGAAAAAAGTGTTCGAGGTCCAAGGGGCCATCTGTGTATTGCGCTGAGCACGGAGACGGTTCCAATGGGGCACGAGAAAAGCGCAAGAGGAAAAAACTCTATGACTGTGTGACGCTACGCTCGCGCGTAGATGCAAATCTTCTCGAAATGGCTAACACCACGTTTCAGCAGGGTTACCAGGGAACGGAGGATTTCGTCCAACGTAATCAGTGCAAAACCGAAGAGGGAGTTTGAAGATGGACACGAATTCGCAGATAAATATACAGATGGGCACATAGACAAAGACAACAAATCGCAAGAAATGGAATACTGCGATGCGCCATAAACCAGCGACGACCTCGCAGACTTTTCTTATACCACGTGATATAATAAGGTGATTGGCCCTGCTGGTTTGGAGATGTACCCGTGCCTGCCCTTGGTAACGACACATGCGGTTGGAATGCTACACTTCGCGGGTCGTCACCCGATCGCCGTCTTCAGCGCCCCACAAATCAAATAACTGACGTGTCTGTCAGACAGCAGTAAAGATAAGAGTCTGGAGTTGATATTTTTTTAATTATCAGGTCAAGAGTCTGTAGCCTGATGCACATTGGGGAGGGAGGGAGTAGAAAGTGCACGAAGCACGTGTTCCCTCGAAACCATCGACGGGCGCGCGGCATCCTTCTGAGCGAGTGCTTACCATGTTTAACCTTCTTGGCGAACAGCAACCGGCGTCGGGACATGTCCGAAGTGTTATCACCTCCGAGTATTGTCATGTTCAGCGGGACAGATAGATAGAGATGTTGCCTGCATTAGCTCATGCATTACCCGTGCCGTGACGGAGAGATAGTGTGAGTCTGTTGCTTACACAGGATACCGAGCCGGATACACACGAGCCTGCTGCTCGCCCCGAGCCGACGCATGTGACCTGCCTGCATCGAGTGGGAGAGATAGGAGCATGCAGGCAGCGTGCCTGCACTGAGCCCAACGGATCCGACTATATTAATCACACTACTGCCTGCACTGAGCCCGACGGATGGAGCTATATTAATCACACTATTGCCTGCACCAGGTCGGGTATGAAGGAGTCTGTACTGTCGTACTGCACGAGTCCGGAACGGAGGCGCTGTCAATTGCACTGGGCCGGACACATTAGAGGACTTCCCCCATACCTGGTGGGAGGAACGAGAGTCCGTAGACCATTCTAGTCCGGATAGAGGAGCCGCTTGCGCCAGGTGGGACAGTAAAACATCATTTTTCTCAAGGTGCAATGCAGCCTGAGACATACCCCCACGTATGTTCAAACCAGAGCGAGATGCCCTGACTTGTACACGAAGCAAAGACGTCCCGGCCGACTGGCCGATAGGCGCCGCGTCCTCATATCACAGTGACTGACGAATGACTGCCAGGCAGTCAGCCACCGGTCAGCCACGCCGCTCGGCGACCTCCCGAACTCCTCTGACGGCATGCAGTCCTCGTGTCGCGCGGTGGGGGCGCGTCACCCTTGCAGTGGGCGGTCACCGGCGACGCGCGCCCTGTCGGCCTCGAGCGCTGCCCGCCCGCCGGGCCGCCGCATGTTGCGGAGAATGCCGGCGCTGCCCTGCCCCGCCCACGCCCCCGAGACAGCGCTGCAGGCCGCCGACGGCTGCGTCGGCGCCGCGGTCAGGCTTCATGGCACGTAAACACAGATGTATGCACTGGCAGCGGCGGGTGCATGACGTCATGGCCGCGTTCGGTGAGGTCTCATGCCCGGCGCGGGCCGGACGCCCGGCCCGGATGGGCGGCGAGCGGCCGCCGCCTCCGCCGCGGCCACCGAGCCCACCCGTGCCCCGGAAGCGCGCTGCACAAACGACCGATGTACGCAGGAATGACCCAAATTCCGACGACTTGCTTCAACCACCCCCGGGGGAGGGGCGGGGCGGTGGCCACGCGCGCCCGCGGCCGTGCGCGCGCCCAAAATAACGCGTGAGCTGGCGGCGACGGAGCGGCGCGGGGCAACGGCGGACGCCCGCTCCACCGGCGGACGCCACTTCCTCGACCGCAGACCGAGACGACTGCTGTTAGTGAGAGATAGCGACGATGGCGACGAGGAGAGAGGAGTGTGTGTAGGGAGGGGGGGGGGGGGCAGCACCGCCCCCACAACGGAGCCGTCAGCAGCGGGGCGCGGGCTGACAGATTGGTGCTGCGCTCGGGTTGCGTCTCCACACTAATCGACGGAATGCAAACGGCGTTCGTCGGGTGACAAAACGAGCGGCGCGTTGCTGCCTGACCGCTCCGAACACTGGGGAGTGGATGTGGTGGGCAGGGATGCACCCACACGGTAATCTCCAGGGGCGCGTGCCCCTCTGTCCAGATTTATTGCATGCATTAATGTGTAAATGACTAAATATGGGCGGTGCAAAAGTTCCGGGTAGACACGCAACAATAAAAAGATAAAAATCAGTCAATGTTATCTACGACACAAAGGGAGCTGGGTACGCATGTGATGCACTGAGTTTGAGTTTGGTAAACATTTTCAAGTCAAGTCCCCACCCCAATTTCAAAATCTTGCATGCACCACCCTGGAGAGAAGATTCTCATATCCGAAACAGACCGCCCCCCCCCCACTGGTCCGTCACGGAGTGTCGGAATGGGTGTCGTTCACAGCTCACCCTCCGTCCTGACCTCGAGGGAGGGGGAGGACTCGGTCACAGGATTTCGGACGGGACGTCACTCACGAGATGCCCTCTGTCCTGACCTCGAGAGAGGGAGAGGACTCGGTCACGGGATTTCGGGCGGGACGTCACTCACGAGCTGTCCTCTGTCCTGACCTCGGACGGCGCTGGAGTGGCGCCGAGCGCCGCGATCCGCGTCGCTATCGTCTCGGTGGATCGGCATGCGCCGCTATCGCCCGCACAGGCGCTGAATGAGGCGGCTATCGCGCGCAGATAAGCCCTGAGTAAATAGTGCGCCGCTTTCCAAGCGCCTGTACCATGGCTTTGGATCTGGCCGCCAGCTCCCCGGCCACTGAGTGGGGAGGTGGGTCCTCGACCGGACCAATATAGGCTGGATTGGTGGCTTATTTACACTTCTTTTACAACGACAGGTTTACAACTGTCAGCCACGAATGTGGACTGGTAGCGGACGCGCGTGGATCGAACAGGAAGCACGGTCCAGTCAGCGGGAGTGCTCGCAGGTGATGCGGAGGAAGTGATGAGACTGCTATTGTCAAGCGCGATGTCGCGAATATGCTTTTGGATGTGCCAATGGTCATGTAATATCGGCATAACGGTTAAAAAAGGTTCAAGCCACACTCGCAAATATTGTTTCATTCAAGGTGTCTTCCAACTAACCATGGTCGAATCACTTGCCTCATAGCTGTGTACGGACTTTGCAAGACATCACAAGGTTTTCAATGACGCAAGATAATCTGCTCTACATTTCTGGTTCTTCACCACGGTGACATTTCTGTTCAAGTTCATGCTCGCCCCCTTGTGGGGAAGCTCTCACCTCACGTTTGCTGTTAGGATGTCGACCGTAGCACGCATACATACGACGGACCCATCCCAATGTACGGGGTCCGGGGGTCAGAGGACTGCTCCTGAGTCCCAGAGTCATGTCGTGCCTTCGGGGCCAATCCCGCACCGAAGGCTATATCTGAAGGGAACTACCTTCAATCTGAATGGTCTAGACCGCTCCCCTTGCGAACCCCCTACGTCGCGGCCTCTTGTTGGTGCAGCTTTAAGCAGCGCTAGTTTTTTATTGGCGCAGCCCCGGTTGGCACAGGCACTCGCACGCCCGGGCCTGCGCGTGTTGGTGCCGCTGTTATTCCTGCGTGGTGCCGCACAGAACCGGGCAGCACCTGGAGCCAGTGCCATCGCCGCTGCGTGGGACGGTCAGCAAGTCGGCTTTCGCCACGACGGACAACGATCTGTTAGCTGCTGGCTGACAGCCGCTCTGGCACGACCGAAACGTCAGTGACATGCGCATGGCCCCTGGACTGAAACGTGGCGTGCGGGGAGGTGCGTGGGACGACAGGAGATCAGCCCCTGTCCGCCCATAAGGCGCGGATCTGCTGATCAGATCAGTGACGCCCCCTTCCAGCACTGGCCGCCCGGCCCGCCTCATGAGCGCCAACCCACGATCTTTCGAGTCATTTGAAGTGGGTTCATGAGCAATGCGTGACCTGGACTCCAGTGTAGTCCCATCTGGTCCGCCGGTCTTTTGAACAAGCTCAGCTCCCGCGGCGCCAAAGCGCCGGACTGTGATCTCACCAACCGCACTGCAGTCGCCATAGCCACCGCCCCCGATCTCCAAGCCGCCAGAACTACGCCGCAATCCCGCGAACCGACCCCGGCTCCGCGAAACGGCCCGCGCCGAGCTGTCAGCTGCTGGCAGCCGTCGCCAGAGGGCGCCCGCCTGCAGCGCTGCACGCCGCCGTCCGCAGCTGTGCAACGTGCAGGCGGCGGCGGCGGCCGCCAGCTGGCGGCGGCGCGGCTGGACGCGTCTGGCGCGCCGACGGTGACTTCGCCGCGCGGCGTCCGGTGACGTGCCGCCTCCAGGAAGCCGTCCCACACGGCCGCGGGCGCTGACCTGGCGACGGCAGACGCGGTGACGGGGCCATGGAGGCGTCCCCGTCCGGCCGGCCGGGTGGACCCCACGACCCGGCGCCGCAGGCCGCAGCGCCGGGCACCGCCCTCCTCGGATGCCACGACGGTTTCGTTATTTACGATGCAGCCGGCTGAGCCGCCCATTGGCACGTGTCGCGGCGCCCTCGCCCACTCCGCGCATGACCCTCTTGTCCGTCCGCGGAATGCATGGACGGCCACTGCAGTCGAGGCCAGCGGACGTGGCATGAGGGCCATCTGGCGCTGCGGGGGCCGTCTGATCCGCCCCCGCCTCCGCCCCCGCCCCCACCCCGCCCCCGTTGGCTCTGGACCGGACCCTGGCCGGACAGCCCGCCCCGGTCCAACAGACAGCGCACCCGCCGTCGGTACACCGTCCGGCGACAAGCAGAGCACCCGCCGTCGGTCCCTGGTCACTGGTCCGGCGACGAACAGAGCACCCGCCGTCGGTCCCTGGTCCGGCGACAGACAGCGCACCCGTCGTCGGTCACTGGTCCGGCGACGAACAGAGCACCCGTCGTCGGTCCCTGGCCCGGCGACAGACAGTGCACCCGTCGTCGATCCCCGGTCCGGCGACAAGCAGAGCACCCGCCTTCGGTCCCTGGTCCGGCGACGAACAGAGCACCCGCCGTCGGTCCCTGGCCCGGCAACAGACAGCGCACCCGTCGTCGATCCCCGGTCCGGCGACAAGCAGAGCATTCGCCTTCGGTCCCTGGTCCGTCGACAAACAGAGCACCCGTCGTCGGTCCCTGGTCCGGCGACAGCCTGACCGCCTCGACGGACCGGGTCCGCAAACGGACAACATGGGCCATTGCCTGCCGGGCCCGACTCGGCTGACCCCACTGAAGCTCAGACGCTTGTGGTGTCGAGAGCACCTCGGTTGTACCCATGACATAGCGCCGAAACTGCGTATAATGCTGTAAGTGCACACATTGTAACAATAATGTCAGTGGGATAGGAAATCGTAACACTACGTCAACGCGGATGCGCAATGTACGCAGCACGAATAGTCTTTTCGTCACCTGTTCAAAAGCGGCCACTGAAAATGGGCTGCAAATTTCTGAGTAATGGAAAACTGTGCCGCACTGGCTCACGCAGCCCGGCAAACAGCATCATGCGTAACAGGCCGCACATCGGTTGTCATCTTGGCGATAACAGAGAAGTTAAGAAAGAAGACGCGTCATACATGCCCAAGACCAATTCCTCTACCACAGACGAAAAACAAACAGAGCGCATTGCCCGAATACGTTGTTTTACTGAGATATCGCCTGGACCTTGTCCGCGCACAATTTACAGCAGCAAGACGCCGCTCCCAGGAAAAAGCCAAGTTTTGTAGCACTGCAATCTTGCACTATGGCGGACCACGGGGACTATTTGTCAAACATTGTCAACGTCAATTCAAGGTCAGTTCGTCTTCAACGAAGATATTTCCAGAAACGAGTATCGCGGCGAAACATCCAAACGCATCTAGTTCTTGCGAGAATGTCGGACATGTTTTAGAAACTGCAACTCTCGCATTATGCACGGCATATAGTGTGTTATGAAAAAACGCATCTAGACGGCTTTTTAGTCACGTCTCAGCCAGTTCCAGTGCCCTCACCACAGCTTTCAAAAGACAACTTTGCAGGGATTATGCACTATCCGACGCGCACGGGCTCGAAAGGCCATCAAATGTATTACGATTCCGGGGACAAATGTATTTGCCGGTTGCTTCACGAACGGAAACAACATGGAAGCAAACACTGCATAGATGGCTGAGTATTGCCAACACGTCGGTGCCTGGTACGTGTGCGCGGCAAGTACCTGCCAATGTTATCATTTATTCAAAGGCAAATTATTCCAGTTTGGATCAAGCGCGATGCAAATAATAACTTTAAAAATGCTAGAGTGGGTGTTAACCTTTTGTAAAGACGGTTTCTATTGTTTACTTTTTCGCGGTGTCCGGTAACCAAGCAAACTGAACAATAATAAACTGTCCTCTGTCAGCGGAAACATTATCTAGTGCAAACATCCAAACTTGAAGCCAAACAGTCCCCATGCAAGACAGTGTTTGCAGTTTAAACTCAACAAGATAGGGTCTTCCGTCTTACATCGTTGCATAAAAGCATTTGCAATAAAACGAAAAGAAATGCATTCCGTTCTTCATACGTTTTATTCGAAATAGAAGCGTAAATGGATGTACTGTGTAATGTGCACACTGCACCTGTCGGAGCGATCATGTCCAACGTTGCGGCAAGTTCATGTTAAAGCAATATCATGGATATATCACCTACCGTCTATATCATGTGACCTGCTTTCGGGTAACGGCAAACCAAAAGTAGGCAAGCTAATCACGCTGGCTGGAAAATTATTCCAGCAAGACGTCCACAACTTTCGTTTTATGATGAAACTTCCTCAGCCGTTTAAAAAAGCGCAGCCACCCAGCTGCAAGAAGCTGCGCACCCCCAGCATCCGCTCGACAGAAAGTGTCATCGCGTTCACACCACGTAATCAGCCGGTGCTTTTTACCGCCCTCACGGCTAGACCAATGCTTCGACAAAAAGCGGAGAGGGTTCTTCAGCCCCGCTGACGACCTGCCAAACGCGGCACCGGCAGTAGGCCATTCGGCTAACAACACTGCTCTGCCGATCATGTGTTGGCAATCGCCAGTGCGAGCTCCGTAAGAAATGTTATTGCAAACAGGCCCAGTTCAACGCTGGAACGCCGTTCCTCTGGCTTCTGCTAGTGACAACAAAATTACGATTCTGAGATTTGTTTGTGTAACGACTGACTGCAAGGCTCTGGTTGAGATACTGATTGCTATCCCATGGATAAATGGCATTACTGTTTTAACGGTGCCTCCCAGTCATGACACAAATGATTGCATGACGTTCGACGTCAAGTATATTTGACCAGCACGGGTAGACACCAATTACCACTTTGTCATTTTACCATCGTAATTACAATCTGCACTACGTTGCATTGTGTATTAAGTCATCACAATCCAGTAGCGCAGCTCATCTTATGCTTTTATGAGCTGCCGAGTGGAATGCCTCACGAAATCATAGTTTTGCAGCCAATGCACTACTACCTTATTATCATGTGTGCGATATATCCAGTACTTACCGGCTCGGCCAGTACAACTACGCAGGATAAAACTCCAACTAGCAGCCTGCAAAACGGACAAGGATTAGCCACGTGTCAAGCGTACACACACGGACAATCAGGAGGCTACAAGTGTGTGACAACGGTCTAGGCGGGCACATAACAGGACGTTTTAGTAATTGCATCAGTGCATGCAAAACGGAGACGATTACTGATAGATATGGTGGCTAAGAGAAGGACCTTTTGGACTTGATTAAGCCCAATAAAAGTAAAATAAATAAGATGACCTTATCAAAATCCAGGAAGAAACATGTTGCTCCAATGCAACGTTGCTGACACAATATTACTATGTGTCGCTGAGAGCAGCCTTAAAATAAATTGAACCAAGACCAACCTAACTTCGGTCAGTTCCATGCATTCACGACGAATTGATTACAGCGTTACACCTGACTGGCATGGGGTGGCGAACAATATACGTGACCGCACATCGCAGAAATAGCGCCCGATTATTTAGTTCGTCAAGGGAGGCCGATTTGCAGTTGGCCAGGGCCGAGTTACGCTGGCGCAGGGCTACCGCGTCATCGCATCACACTCACGTTGCGTCACTGTCTGGTCCAAGTGTGTGGGCATGCGGCATCACTGTCTGGTCTGAGCGCGTGGTCACGCGGGGTTGCTGTCTGGTCTGAGTGTGTGGTCACGCGGCGTCAATGTCTGGTCAGGGCGTGTGGTCACGCGGCGTCACTGTCTGGTCAGGGCGTGTGGTCACGCGGCGTCACTGTCTGGTCAAGGCGTGTGGTCACGCTGCTTCGGCGCATCCGAGCGGTGGTAGCACAGACGGGCGCATCGCGACCGCATGATGTCTGTCACCCCTGCGTCGCCTCTCGCGGGTGACCTCAGACGGCCACTGCCAGCCGGGCTCGCGGCCTAGACAGGTCACCTCGCGGCTTACCGCCGTGGGCATACCCCGGTCAACAAGGCGAGGAGGCGACAGCACGAAAAAATGGACACTTTGCCATCTCGATGTCCCGGCGTGGGACTCTCGGACCCCCTTCCCCCTGACTGGCCTTCCGGATACGAGCACCGAGCTTGGCCAGTTGGAAGCAGACAGACTGGTCACCGAACATGGCTGCCACCATGCGAAGGCAGAACTCCGGATGATCCAAAGTTTGCATTTCATTCAAGATATGCCGCTTTATCCTCAAATGTTGCATTGCATAATTTGATGACGAGTTTTGATTGAATCGGCGGCGACTAATATCATCATGTTTGGTATTCTGATAGCTGTGATGCTCAGCGACATCATCTGTTATGTAAACATAACGCTGCTCATCACGTTGAGCGCAATAAAGGCTTAGCCTCTTGAGGCCCTGATCGCCTTCCGTCAGGTTCCGTTGAAATGATATCGCCAACGCATTTGGCTCCAACGACTTGGTGTCAAAGTCACCGCGTTCTCATGGGTTTAACAACCTCATTGGTCCCGAGCAACTCCCCAATAGCGAACATTGATGCAACACAAAGCTAAAAATGTTGCATGTCAGTTTGAAAGAACATAGCAAGTAGTATCCAATCAGTTGTCATCCTTAGGTGTACATGCTCAATCGTCAAACTGTCAGAGATGTCTTTTCTACTGTTATATCTCCTCCTTTCTGTCAGAGTCTAAACGTACCCTTTACCAAGCACCGAATGGGCTATTCACGCGCTCTCCCGTCACATAAAGCTGGAAATGTGACGGCTCACTCTGTAGTGAGAGATCAGGGGCTACCGCAGCTTTGACCCGCCACCATATCTGAGAAGCCATGGTTAGAGGTTAGCTACTCAGCAAACTAAGACAAAAAGAAGGAAAACTGGTCGCGCTTCACACGCTATTTAGGGACGCGATCATCTTCCAGCTTAGAGCTCGTGATAAGGCTTAGTGACTTGACAAGTTTCAGTACCTTATTGTTAAACATTCAGCAAATGTTCGAGAGAAGAGAAAATATGTCTTTTTTTGCCCACAAAAGAACGATAAATTTTTTATCTACAAGATTTCAGGACTGAATATATCGGTGATAGCCACTGGATTAGAACCTTAAGAAGTGTGATTAGATCTGACAGATGGTTACTTGAAGGTTATTGGCACTATCACAGCAGGTACGAATATTTTTTTCTAAACCAAATCATGTTGGCTTAAATCAGGTCAAACACGGTCGAATTCAAGAATGGCGTCGGAAGTGCCACAGACCTCCTCATGCAATCATCTGGAACTTAGATACCGGTTCTAAGCAAAAGGTCATCGATGCTCATTTGCTTGTTTGATCTTTATAAGGTCATGATGATCAAAAACTTACGGCACCGTCTTAATTCAGGAAAAATGAGCAAATTTTTTAAAATAAATTTGACCAGAACCCTTTGAATGGATGGATTTCTGGGATCAGCGCTGACGCTAAGCAGAGCTTGTTGTGTGAGCCCTGGCCCCCACCATCCGATCGCGCAATTCCAGGCAACGGCAGAATTTAGTGGCGGAAGCTTAACGTGCCGCAATGCTCGGCACGGTCCGTCCTGCCCTCTGACGTCAACTGACCTTTAGCGCGACCGCTGCCACCGGCCGCAGACCATACATGCCAAGGGCAAATAGCGAGCGCCCTAAAGCGACTCGAACCCACCCTGCCACGTGTGGGTGGATCGGACGGCAGGCCCTCTAACCAAGACGGACTGAGCCACCGGGACGGACGGACAAATGCAAAAGATAACGCTGGATGGTACGTTCCTAAGACCAAGGGTTTCCTTGGGTCAGTTCATATCAGTGACCTACTCTGACCTGTGGGAAGTTCATGGAAGATGTCTGTTGTGGTCCCTGTTACCACCAACTACCCCCATAAAGCGAGCTTTTCAGTAAAAAAGCAGGTTGGTTTTGACCTCTGTCTGGCCCTTATATCTGACCCTAGGCAAAGTAATTTACTTCTATCCTAAATTCAATTGTTTGATGGTCTATGAAACTATGTCATAGGTCTTTGGCTTTGTTTAACACTCTGTTGTCCAATCAGATTTGACGGATCCCTACAAATTGCTCTCGCTGACAACCGTGGCTTGACTTTCGCCTGCTATAGATCAGCACATTACAAGGTATGTCTACTTTTCATACCGAACGATCCGCAAAGTTTGGTGCGGCACGCAGAAGCGCTCGGAAATGATTTCATAGCAGTTTTCGGGAGATGGGGTCAAATTGGCCCGCCGCCGCAGCACGTGTTAAGGAAAACACGCTGGATAGATTTTTCGAAAAAAACTCGACATTTGAAATCACTGACCTTTCAGGCTACGGATGGTACGATTCAGCTTCGATGATTGTCCGCCCCGGCCGCTTCCAACGGATCATACGAGCACGCACGGGCTTATCTATTGCTCGGGAGTCAACTCTGCCTCTGAGCATGCGACACTAAAACATCATTTGGCTAGCAGATGGTGTTGTGAATTTGGGTTAAGCAGTCCGATGGAAAGCAAACTAAAAAAACTGTCGAATTATGCGTGGGTCATTCATTCCTGCGTTGTGTCAGCGCGCATGCACCTCGGGCGTCCCGAAAGTTTCAAACCCTGTTTTCAAATAGCTTTTTGTTTCTAATTCAGCCAATTCCACACAAGCCGTTACATTTTATTGTATGTGAAATATGTAGCCCGGTTCTAACTTTTGACCTATGATATCGTCCCAGTGAGCTTCTTTTTAATCATCGGTGAGACTGGTGCGTCATTAACATTTTCTGTTATATCGAGCAACTGCACAGAAAAGAACAACAATCATCTCTAAGCCCAACAGGGATAGTTCAAAGAATGGGCAGTGGTTATCTCCCTAGCAACTTGTGGGAGCACCGTGTCAAATTATGTGCTTTTCAGGGGGGGGGGGGGCTTGAGCCTTCCCAATATTTGGGATTATTTAGCGTTGCGCTTATGGCGGCGCACGAAAAGATATAAATTCAAAGTGCTTCTGAAGCCAATTAGCTCTGGACAGCTTTCATCGCTCATGGCAAAGTATCTTGATCATGTCAGCAACCGGTTCAGCTAAGGTGTGCATGCTGTATATATATATATATATATATATATATATATATATATATATATATATATATATAAATGATTTGCAATAGAAGCTCACAAACAGGTGCATACATATCAGCACAGTCGTTTGACTGCAGTGCAGATCATCAGGGGTGATACCATCATGACTCAGATGTTCACCGAAAAGGTACCTGCACCTGAGTTACCATGTATCTAAATGTTTCCCGTCTAGCTATGTAAGAAGCAGCGTTCAAAGTTCCAGGGTAAAGCATTTTTGCTACGCATTTATTGTTTTCTTACGGGAGTATTGGTAACCAACAGGACATAATTCTTACCTGATTGAACTGAGAAGAGCTTGTGCTATTTAGGTACTTTGTTTTCTAGATGTCCTGTATAAAACTTGTACGCCTTTACCTGTTGTTTGAAATTCATGTTTGAAATTTCAAAGATAACTGCGATGGTATCTTTCTAACAAAGAAGAGTCCACTACCGCAGTAGCGTACACAGGGGAGAGGATTTTCGAGACCTGTCCCTCCTCCCCCCCCCCCCCCACCGGGCGAAGGCCTCAGTACTGCCTGGCATTGCAAAACGTCCGGAGGGCTTCTGAAACAAACCAACCCGCAATGCACCAAAATGGGATCCTAGGTCCAAATTCCATAATTTGGCCCCCTTATAGACGAAATTCTGGCCACGTCACTGACTGCCGGGGTGAAAACGTTTCCAAAAACGGAAAAGCAAAGTCCCTTTTTGTGGTCCGCCCTTCCACCATCTCTGGAAGCCCAATGTTTGACTGTGCCGGGAGTGGGAAGGCCGTGGTCTCGTGCTTCTCCCAGCCCCTACGCCTGTGGCCATCGCATTCTACGTTGACAACCCAGTAAAAATATTGCAGGTCAATCTGACGTATATTACACCGGTTATGACCGCCGACCTGCGCTGCGGATGTATGTGCTTGATTTAGCGTTTTACTTCAGCGTTGCCGTCACGTGTCACTAATGAGAGGTCCTTCTGTGCTGAGCGCGACAGCAAGGTGACAGACCTGACGTATTCCGACACCATGCACTGAGAATTGATGCAATAACGCGTGACTTGCCGCCGCCCTTAAGCTTCCGCGAGATGCACATCCGGAGCCTCATGGCTTCCTGCGAACTCCGAGCTGTTTTGTACACGAGACGGAGTGTCGCACTGGGGTGTGGATCCATCCTGACTTCTCGTGTCCCCATGCAAAGGGGAGAGGGCACCTAAGTTGTGACTATAGGTCGGCATATGGTGAAATGCGCTTGCTACAAGATTTGGCCGCATTCTAGCCAGCATGGATATCATATTAAGGGTCTGCTTTGCTGAGCCCGCTAAGCGAGGGAAACGCACTGCGTAGCCCCAGTCTCTCCTTGGATGACTCACAAAAGGCCTGAACAAGATTCTCTGGTGCGATTGCTAGCCGATCTGGATTTTATTAATTTCATGTGAATTGGAGATGAGTAGGCGACCAGTTTGATTTGCTTGTATGTATAGAAAACATAAACACGCTTGCTATATTTATCCTGCACGCTGCAAAGAAAGGGAGAGCGCTTTTTAGGCTAGGAAATTCAGTACTTAACGTTAAATGTACCTGGTGCTGAAAAAATGCATGCAGCGCAATAAAGATGGGCAAGTGAGACGCATGGATTGAAAACACACGGACTAGCGAATTGATTGATTAAATCTTGATACGAATTTTCACCCAGTGTGATGTTCACTTGATTAAACCTCAGACCATACATGCAATCACTCTTGTCTTATTTAAGTGGTTTGAGAAACTGAAACGAGCCCTTCCGTTTTGCCGGCTGTCAGAACGCAGCATACACCGTGGTATGCTAGCAGAACGGGGTTCAAAATGTGCGTTCATGTGCCGTTAAGCTGATGCATCTGCGAGCTCAAGACTAAAACTAACACCGTGCTGTTGCCTGCTAAGCCGACCATAGCTTGTGCGTCACAGGACAAAATTAATGCACGGGAAGGTATCCAGGAAGTAATCACCAAAAGAATCTGCACGCACTTAATTATGACTGCACCCAATCCGTCTGCACATCTGGCGTCACGCTCAAGCCGAAAGGAGCATCGCGAGGCCCGTCCGGCGCTGCTCCTGGCCACGCGCCAGGCGTTGCGTGCAGCTTTGCACCAGTGGGAACCATAGCACCTGTTCGCGAACGGCACGTGGCTCGGATCCGACTGAGGGCCAGCTGGCGGCCGGACGATCCACTCACCCGAGCAGCAGCAGGGGCGCTCTGACGCGCTCCATGATCACTTCGGCTGTCGACGCTCACTTCAGCGCATGCCTAGCCGGCCAGCATGAGAGGAGCGGGCTGCCGGTGGCGCTGGGGGACGCGCGCGGGCGTTTGCCGTGCGCGCGGCGCCGACTGCGGCAGCGAGCGGACCAGCTCCCAGTGTCGGCGCGCGCCGCCCCACTCTGCCGGGCCGCGCCGGCCGGCCGCCAGCGACGGCCACGAGCACGGCGAGACCCGCCCACGAGAATATAGTGCCGGTTCGCGGCGCTCCAGGTCGCTAGCGGCGAGGTCGAGACCTGTCAAAGAACACGTAGGGTTACACCGTGCGACAAAACGTACACACTTGAAACCGAGCTGGGTCGCGAGACGCGCCAGAGCGCCAGCTTGACTTAGGCCACGCCCCGAGCAGCGGCGGCGTGGTCCTCCGCGCGCCGGCCGGGTGCCGTGGCGCGCGCCCAGATCAGTGAGCGCCCCAGTCACGGGGGGAGCGTGCTGGCCCCGGCTCGGTGACCGCGCCGCCCCATGCGCCGCCGCCCCGTCCGTCTGTGACACGCGACAGGATGGCCGCCGCGCGCTGGCTGCCGCTCGCGCTGGCCGCCCTCTTGCTGCTGCTCCGGGTCCCTCGGACGGCCGACGCTGCGGTGAGTCCCCAAGCCGGTGCGCGCTCGGCGGAAGGCCCGGCCCTGCAGGCAGCTCTGGGTGGAGTAGGTGTGGACGGCTTTCGTAAGGGGTTGGGGGATAGGTTTCGTGTGTACTGAATGCGATTTGTCAGGTATCAAAGCAACCAAGTCGGATACCTCTGCTGATAAAAATAATTTTTTTGATTTTCTGGCCCAGTGTTTATTTACCAAGTTGACGCACTGTTTATCAGCCGTTTATTTCGAAGTCATGTGTACGCTGGCATTTTTTTCACGCAGCCCAAACGTGAGGCAGGTGAGTGGGGTGGCCTCCCGGTCCGGTGCGGACCGCTCGGCAGCAGAAGGGCGGCGAGTGCGCCGCCAACCTCCTCCGCGCCAAGAGGTTCTGGAGCTCGCCGCCAGGGGCACGCAACCATGCGCGCGCAGCCCCTGTGTTTTGCAAGGAGGCCGCCAGAGTGCAGTTAGGCTTCTCTGAGCCTGCGCCGAACAGGCGAGGTGGCTGTGGGCCCGCGCAGGTCCCAGATCCGCCATGGTCCCAGATCCGCCATGGTCCCAGATTCCGCCATGGTCTCAGATCCGCCTGGTGGAGACAGATCAACGCTGCGGTGACGCCTCTCAAGTAGCCTGAGCACTGATGCCACAGCATCGCGCGAGCAGTCAGGGCTTGTCTGTGGCACAGCACACGCGGCAGAAAACGGGCGGCGAAATACTTGCATGCAGAATAAATCACGGACACGTTGGAGAAAATCCGGACACTCCCACCCTGCTCACCAAGCGCGCGGGTCAGCTGGCCTCACGGTAAACCGGATGACACGCAAAGTCGCTGTTGATGAAACAGGCACTTCCAACAAGAAAATGACGGAACATCTTCGTTGCGAACACATCAGACAATAAAACCAATGACTAATGGTGTTGTGCTGTATTCAGATCGAGCAGTTGCTACATTTGAGTAAAGTCGTGTAGACATTGCGTTAGACATTGATTAGTCCGCTTATTCCACGTTTGACCACCTGCCACTTGGCCATATTTCTTCTCTGGAAATGGAGCCAGCTGATGCTGGTGCATGGAAGACGCCGAACGAGTGACACTCTGTAGCAGCATGACTTTCCAATCGAGAATGGTCAAACTAGTCGCGATATTGGATCCATGACCTGCACAGAACCGTCAACGTCATTCTTGAGCCAACGAACTGAAAGGAACGAACTTTGAAAACGCTCCTAAGTTAGCTTCATATGGAAGGTACTATCAACCTTTATTAGGAACGAAATCGGCACTTTGCACTCATTGTATTCCCGCTATAAACACATGGGGTGTTAGCAGCCCAGCGTAACACGTGATTAGCGCAAGAAGCACAATTAGCGTCCAGGAGATGAAGTAAAATCACTACTCCACTACACACCATCAGATATGGGGCTTTGCTGGAGTGGGTGACGATCCTGAGCGAATTGGACATTTCGGACATAACAAACCAGTTTTTTTCTGGACTTAAGCTAAAATTGGCAGCCATGCATGTTAGACACAACACCTCTATGCATAGCGACACCAATTCTATGTAGGACCTATCCGTATTTCTGGACAGGAATACGCAAGTGCTCTTGTGGCACCGTTACCTAGAGAACTTTGGACCCACACTGCGCAAAGGTGTTGGATATTGATTGAGAGGGATCCAAATATGAATTTTGTATGCACCCGATGAAACTGACACCCGCAAATAACCGGAGGGAAGGACTAGATCACACTTGTTTTAAATATGATTTTCGTTTCGGTCAGACTCCCACCCCAGCATTGTACCTAACCGAAACAAAATTTAACGAAATAGCCGTTTTCTTTTACTCTCTGTACCATCAATCATGCAACAAATAGGATGCAAGCGAAGCCAGGAACGGCGATACCTAGCTTAACTCCAAGAGCACGCATGCGTATCACTAGCGCAGTCTAGTGACGAGTAATAAAAGTAGAGTGCACGTAATGAACGCTAGAGGCTGGGACATCGCATCTTCTGGAGAGTATCCTGTACCGCAATGCTCGCGTGTAGTACGGCACACTGAGCCACCCGGCCCGAAGATCGGTGATTACCGAGAAATCTCATTGGCTGGGTTTTCGTCGCACTGCGTGGAGTTGAAGTGAGCCAGGATCAGGAGACTCAACTAGAAATTCAGCTTTCTTTAGCAAGTCGGATAGGCTATGAAGGCTTTGATCGCGTCCAAGTGCGGCACCCAAACGATTTTTACGTCATATTTTTTGGTCAAATTGTAGAGCAGCACCAGAAAAATGTGCTGCTTTGCTTAAGCGTCCCTTTTCAGCTTTGACCATACGGCGTGGTGGTTTCATGATATTTACGACGCAAACAGTTGTTGGCTCAACTTTGGAACGCAGCAACATCTATGACTATCAATGCATTTTTATTCTTCGCCACACTGATTGCAGACGTGTCGTTTTATCATCATTTCATGTTTTCTTTTTATTGCATAATGATGTGCATAGTGCGGAAAATTACATTGCTTCATATTCGATGTGTTTCCCGTTACATCAATGTATACGATGGGCACGTGTCATTTATGCTCCATTTTTCCCAGCCGGGAGAACCGGGTCATGCTTCACCTTACCCCAGTGAGACTGACTTAATATCTGTTTTAAGGGAAGTACTGCACATTGATATGAGGTTTTAAGTGAAATAGCCATCTTGAAGACCTTCTGGTGCTGTGAACAGTCCTTCCCTCTTAAGACCTAAACCCCTTTAGTTTCTGAGCTACACGCTCAAGAGAATGTGCAGAATATTTTGTGAAAACTGTTATTTTAAAAACAGAATATTTTGAAAAAAACAGAATATTTGTTCAAATTCACCCAGGAATCTATGAGGCCATAGTTAAGTCATTCAGATCCTACCATTTCAGTGCCGATGCGGTAGTCAAGGCTAAGAAAAATATCGTTGTCGAGTCCTTCGTATGCTGTGTTCATGTGCACAATTTCCAGATATAACGACTGTCCAGATATAATGTCCAGATATAATGATATGTTGTGCATGGTACGATGATAATACAAATTATGTATTGAGCAGCATATTACTCAACAGAGCAATGGCGCTAGCTGAACAGTCTTGTCTACTTAAAACTATGCGAAAAGTTATCAGTGAGCTTATTTTACCATATATGATGCTTCAATATCCTCAACTGCGGAACATTCCCTTTAAGCTGTTGTTTTAAAACGTTCTGTTTCTGCTATTTTCTGATTCATATAAGTTGGAGTCACTTGTTCTAAACGCCCACAGTTCCCCCGTGCTGTAAAGTTCCACGATTATTCACTTCCCTCTTGACTTGCTCACTGTACCAAAATGTAGAAGTCTCAGCTTTGCATTGCACGGGCGATTAGACCGGACAGTGAATAGATGAGTGGACAGCTCCGTTAGAAAGTTCTTGGGTGCAAAACCATAAGGATAATGAGTTTGCTTCTTGAGTAATGATAATCACGCATGTGCACACACAAGCCTTAAGCCCTTTGCCATCACAAAATGGACCATTCGCAGCCTACACTCCTCACCAGGACCACCGCAGCCGTGTCCAAAGTCAGATACAAAAGTAGAGCCCTCCAGGGATCCTGTCCACAGCTATGCGGAGACGCGAATACGCCGCTCCTCAGCATAGTCAAGGCGAGTGTGTGTTTGCAGCAACACCCGCCCGCCGTCTGGAGGCTTGCATCCGGTACCGCCGCCGCCGCCGCGGGGCCGGAAATTCCGTCGTTATTCCGTTCCGCCCTCTCTCCGGACACAATGGGCCGTGACCTGTCGGACGTCCACTCCCGCTCGCTCCCGCCCTCCCACCCTCCCCCCCCCCCCCCCCTCCAGCCGGCCACCGCCCACGCCCGGCGGCCGGGGGGCAGCAGCGGACGCTGTTTATTCAAGCAACAGCTGCACCGTGTCGCCGGCCGCGGCCGGCTCGGTATGCGACTCCACTGCAGCCGCCGACCGCTCTGTAAGCAAACAGGTGGCGGCCGCGGCCGACCTGTTTATGCCTCGGGCGGGGTTCAAGCGGGCCGCCGACGGTGACCCGGTCCCACCGGCGGCATCCCCTGCCGCCCGCGCACCATTACGTCATGTGCTGTCCTTCGCGGCACTGTTTATTGCATGGAAGCCACCTCCAGACGCCGTGACCCCCGCGGCCGGCTGTTGTGACACGGCCTGGACGCCAGACGGAGGAGCTGGCCGAGCGGCGGGAGACGTGCGCTGGGAGCGGCCCGGACCGACTGCGTCGATGATCCGCGTGTGGGTGGGGGAATGGCACAACACATCACGTGGGACCAAACACCTTGTCACACTGCCCATGGCCAAGCGCTGAAAATCTTGATGCATCACACCTCATCAAGCACCATACCTGTGCGATGCTTTGAATTGCACTGCTGGTGTCGTATGGACCCGAGCAGACAGTCTTTTGGCCCGGTAATATCAGGGCGCAATCGCTGGCTTGGGGCGCGGTTGAAAAGTTCACATTGCAATGCCAGAAAAAGGGAGGTGAAACCGATATTTTACCGAACTAATGCAATTTATATATATATATATATATATATATATATATATATATATATATATATATATATGTGTGTGTGTGTGTGTGTGTGTGTGTGTGTGTGTGTGTGTGTTGTGTGGTGTGTGTGTGTGTGTGTGTGTGTGTGTGTGTGTTGGTGTGTGTGTGTTGTGTGTGTGTGTGTGTGTGGTGTGTGTGTTGTGTGTGTGTGTGTGTGTGTGTGTGTGGTGTGTGTGTGTGTTGTGTGTGTGTGTGTGTGTGTGTGTGTGTGTGTGTGTGTGTGTGTGTGTATGTATGCCGTGTGTGTGTATAGATACATTTGCGTATCTTAATACGTATGTTAAAACCTATCACGTCATATTTGAACACCTCCGACGCGCGCGGCCGAGGTTTAAATGCTCCAACACGCGTTCCTAAGCCACCACAGACATACCATGAATGGGACGATTGCTTTGAAAGCTTAGTAATGGACGTAGACAAGGTCATTTGGATGAGAAAAGGCATCTGAAGGCTCTCTGAAACTGCTCTGAGTGAGCAGATATAATGCTTTAGGCTCTGCGTAGTGGTGTGCTAGACTAGGGTCAGCAATGCGCTGGAAACGGTTTAGGATTTGCTCCGCCAACAGCATTTTTTTCTACCTGAATAAGTTGCAGCTGTGAGCGGTAATAAAAACACCACTCGGGGGAAACGGAGACATTCCCACCGACTACCTTATCCAGTAATTATGTCTTTGTCTTCAGTCTCTGACCGTCGTTGGTGGAAACTCTGATCCATGCTTACATATTGGTTCCACGTAGTTCCAGAAGGCTCAAATCACAACCGTAACCGTGAACCGTAACGTCCCCAAATACTCCGTCCGTGGCTCTCATGCCTGTCTAGTCAGTGGCCTCCTTGGACGCCTTAACTATAACTTGTTCCTGACGTCCGCACCAGTCGCTCACCCCCATCTTCATTTCAGGCATGCAAGGGCTGCGTGGTACAGAACTGCATTTGCGAAGGAGACAAGGGCTATGTGGGCAACCCGGGCATCCCGGGCCTGCAAGGCTCGCAGGGCTACCCCGGCGACACGGGGCCCGAGGGTCCGGGTGGCCCGTCCGGCATGAAGGGCTCGCGTGGCGAGGAAGGTGGCCAGGGAGCCAAGGGCTACCGCGGCCGCCAGGGCGCCGCCGGCTTCCGAGGAGCGCCGGGAATCGCTGTGAGTGGACCAGGCAGACGAATTTGGGGAATGGATCGTGTGAGTGGATCTGACGAGTGGATCGAGATGATGACTCTGGCAAGTGGATCGGGAGGATGGATCTGGGGAGTGGACCGAGCGAGTGGATCGAGTAAGTGTCAGGCGGATATGGTGAGTGGATCACATGGATGGATCTGGTGAGCAGTGCGTGGATCTTGTGAGTGGACCGTACGTATGGATCTGGCGGGTGGCGGGTGGATCTGGTGAGTGGATGGGGCGTATGGATTTGGTAACATGACCTGCCGGGCGGGCCTGCTCATTGATCGCGTGGACGGTGGAAGGCTAACATGAGACGCAGCCTCTAACGACGCACCACGAGGGGTCACAAGACAGTCATAACCTGAATGGAAGTGTAGGAAGGGGGCTGGGTGGCACCGATGTGATGTCACTCAGCAATATGTTTATTGTACCTAACATACTTCATGGCATGACATCACGTCGGAGGTTGGGTTACCGTCACATGAAGAGAAGCTGCATTCCCAGGTTGTAACTACATTGCGCTAGTTGTGATTGCTCATCAACGTTACCAGCACTGCATGCCCTAAGAAAAACAACATATAGCTTCATATCGATCCGTTAAGCCCGTTTTTTGAACCTTTAACTGTTCCTGGAATATGTAATGCAGCGCGTGAAACATCAGCCGTGCGTCCTGACCATGCTGTTCCCCGGGTGAGCAGGGTCTGCCGGGGAACGAAGGTTCTCGGGGCGCGCTCGGCTTCCCTGGCTGCAACGGCACGGACGGCCAGCCGGGTCTGTCGGGTCTGCCCGGCCTCACCGGCCCTCGGGGGCAGCCAGGTAAGCCACCGGCGTCCCTGCCCGCCCTCCTCTCCAACGCAGGCAGGCGCTCTGGCGTCGTGTCCAGGAGTGCTCGCGGCGTAATCTCCTCCCCAACATTGAGGCGGTCGGCGTTCTCAGCTGAAGACAACTGAAGCATCGTGGGGTTTGGTCGGTGAGGCCACGGAGTGCGCGCGTACGTGCGCTCACCTCAGTAGCGTTGTGAGGCGGAGTTCGTGGCACCGCTGGATGTGAGCCGCCGCCGATCCGCCGCCCGCCCCTGCGGCTGTCCCGCCACCCGCCTGATCAGTCCGACTCCTGACCCCTCAGAGTCTGACCCCGATCCGCCGCCCGCCCTCTGCGGCTGTCCCACCACCGCCTGACCAGTCCGACTCCTGACCCCTCAGAGTCTGACCCCGATCCGCCGCCCGCTCCCTGTGGCTGTCCCGCCACCGCCTGACCAGTCTGACTCCTGACCCCTGAGAGTCTGACCCCGATCCGCCGCCCGCCCCCTGCGGCTGTCCCGCCACCGCCTGACCAGTCCGACTCCTGACCCCTCAGAGTCTGACCCCGATCCGCCGCCCGCTCCCTGCGGCTATCCCGCCGCCGCCTGACGAGTCTGACTCCTGACCCCTCAGAGTCTGACCCTGAGCCGCCGTCTCCGCAGGACAGGACGGCCTTCGGGGCCCCCAGGGAGACCCGGGAGACGGCTGGCGCCAACTCGGTCGGCATCAAGGGCGAGCAGGGCACCGCGGGTCGACCGGGCGGAGGCGTGAGTCGCCAGCTTACAAACTACACTGTCAGAGCCGGCTACGCTTCTCGGCCGCTTGGACCCGTTGTGCTAGACGCATAGGGCTCCGAGAAGTCCTCCAGTCATCACAATCACGTCGTAATTATTGCATCATCATCGTAGCATACGAAGAGCACCACAGCACCGACCCTCACTCCTGCTGTAACGAGCACACCGGTGTTGTGCTCCGCTGGTGACGCGGGCATCGCGGGCGTATGGGCGAGACTCCTGCACACCGTGAAGGCCCCAGCAGTTTGCTACCAGTTCTCATTTCTCACGGAGGACGAGTTTTATCGTGACACTATGCGTTTGGTGGTCAGGGTGCCATAAACATAATATGCAAAGAAAAGGGCGTTTCCGATTTGCTCCGCGCCGGTCTTTTAACAAATACGTTGAGCTCAATATTTAGCCACAAAATATATTTTCGCATGCCCGTAGCCATGCTGTGTAGGAATACCCCATAAGGCCCGCCCTTTCCAGTTATTTTATGTATCGTGTGGGGCTTGTTACAGGGTTTGCCTGGACTACCGGGACCAAAAGGCTACACAGGATTTCAGGGAGATCCGGGACTCAGGGTAAGTTTATTTGCTATTCTTGTCTGGACTGGGGTATTAGCCATCATGGCCCATTTACATGCTAGGCATGCCTTCGTGGAAGAGGTAAAAAAGACTTCAGTGCTATCAACGAGTGAAATAAAATGCTTGCCATTTCTGCTATTATATCCAGAATTCCAGCATCGTGCCAACAAATCCATATGGAATCGTAATTTTAGACCCCTTGCTTCACCGTATTGATCTAAGAACATATGTTTTGCAACCATGGAATGGCCCATCAATACCCTGCCATGACCTGCTCGTGTTCCGCTGTAGGGCCCGCCTGGTCCCGACGGGCTTTCTGGCTTCAAGGGCGTGAAGGGCGCCGCTAAAGTGGGTCCTAAAGGTGAAAAGGGCCAAGGCGGAGAAAGAGGACCGCCAGGTCAGCCTTTCACTTTCGCAAACCAGCCCCCAGGAATATCAACTATACCGTAAGTAAAGCCCATGGGCATCTACAAAACCGCGTACCTCGGGTTTTCTTAACACCTCAGTTTCCCAAGTCTTGCTGGCGGCATCATAATGCTTGCGATGCTGTGATGTTGTGATTCTGTAAATTATCAGTTGAAGGGTGCTCAGCACAAAAATGAAGAATGACACGAACACCTGTAACCTAAGCTGTTTTGTCCCGCCATGATGCCGATTGGTGGCACGTGCGCTGGTTCACTGGCGCATCATAAACAATCATGGCATGCGTCGTTTGCCGCAGGGGCCGCATAGGACCGGATGGGGCCAGGGGCCCTCGAGGAAGCAAGGGCCCGCGTGGCCCGCCCGGGGAGGACGGCAGGGCCGGCGTGCGGGGCCCCAGCGGCCAGAAGGGCATGCGGGGCCAGCGGGGCCATGAAGGCCGGCGCGGCAAGCAGGGCCGCCCCGGCCAGTCGGGCCAGTACGGCGACAAGGGTTCCAAGGGCGCGCCAGGCTTTAGCGGCCTCGACGGCGGGTTCGGCCGCCGGGGCAGCCTCGGCGAGCCGGGCCGGCCGGGCACGCCCGGCACGCAGGGCGACGTTGGGCCTAAGGGCTTCTACGACCCGGCCATCGCTGAGGAGATGAAGGGCTCACAGGGCGTACAGGGCGACCTCGGCTTCCCTGGCCGGCCTGGCGAGCCGGGCCAGCCGGGCCGCACCGGCCAGGTCGGCCCGCTTGGCTTCGTGGGGCCGCCGGGGCCGCGCGGCAGGCCGGGCGACAGCGGCGCGCCGGGCCTCGTCACGCCTGGTAACCCGGGCGAGGATGGCCAGCCGGGTCCGGCCGGGCCGCCCGGGCTTCCCGGCGCCGCCGGCCAGGCCGGCTTCCCCGGCCCGAAGGGCCAGCAGGGCGCCGTGGCTATCGGCGAGCCAGGCCGAGACGGCATCCCCGGCCGACCGGCGCTCGACGGCCTGCCTGGCGACCGAGGCGACCCCGGCTTCGCAGGTGAGCACGCCGGCCACCGCCAGCGGTGGACCGAGCCCGCCGCGCGCCGTACGCTCACCCCGTGTTGAAGCTGTCGGCGGATAGGTCTCAGGATAGCGCCTCATGTTCAGGGCGCTCACCCCGTGTTGAAGCTGTGAGCTGATGCGTCTCAGGGTCGCCTCGTGTTCATGTTCTTGCCCGGAAGGGATGGTGGCAGGTGCATGGGAGATCAAAATAAACGCCACAGCCGCAACCTTTTACGGCAATGTCAGCACACATGCGGGTTTAGAACTGAGATGGTTTATTTTTGGGATGCCCATGCTTTATGACAACACAAGTGCGGCCGAATGCGCCACAGCTACCGCATCCCACTATCACGTCTGCATGATAACAGCATGCTCCTACTTCTACGCGACGCTTGTACAGCACACGCGTGCCCCCAGGTCCCAAAGGCATACCGGGCATCGGAGTGAGGAAGGAGGGTCCGGAGGGTGCACCGGGCCTGCCCGGCCCGCCCGGACCGGCCGGCGAGGCCGGCAGGGACGGACCGAGAGGTCCGACCGGCGTTCCAGGGCGCCGTGGCGACGACTGCCTGCCCCAGAGCCGTGAGTGACGTCACAGGATATCAGGGGATGCCGTCAGACGTCAGTCATGAGTGTGGATACTTTGGTGGGGTGGATCCACGTGTCTGTTATTTTGCTCCTCTTTGCTAAAGAGTTGACGTGCATGCGTTTCGCTCGGTAAAACTGCCTCCTTGAATGTGTTATGCAAATGTACAAACAATTTCATACGTAGATGCCGTTGCTGGTAAATTTTACTCCTCTTTTCGCATGGTTCTTCTGATATGCAAGCGCTTTTATCCGCCTAGAATATTCAGTCTTAAAATTTGTTCGTTTTTAGCAGGTAATGCTGTTTCATTTGCGTTGTTCATCAAACTGCTGTTGTTAGATGCTGCTGTTGCCCTGGAAACCGGGGATTTCTTTGAAACTCTGCTAGTTGAAATCTGAATAAAAATCAGCAGCACCACTCCGTGTAGCACAGCACCAACTAACGATAATCCCTCTCCCACCACCGGGCTCATTCGTGCACCAGGGGCCTCGGCCTGTGAGGCGGAAGCGGCGGGGGTGCGGTGCCGCTCTCAACGTCCCGTGCCGTCTCGTTTCAGTGACGCCGTGTGAGAAGGGCAAGGCGGGCGACGACGGGCGCCCCGGCCTGCAGGGGGCACCGGGTCTACAGGGACCTCGCGGCCAGGACGGCGGCCCAGGACGTCGCGGCCTGCCCGGCAGAACCGGCTTCCCCGGTCTCGACGGTTTGCCCGGCTCGGCAGGTGAGGGCTTCGCGCCACGGTCCGGCCCTCTAGCTCCGCGTGAACGCAGGCCCCACCCTCGAGCTCCGCGTGAACTCAGGTCCCACCCTCGAGCTCCGCGTGAACGCAGGTCCCACCCTCGAGCTCCATGCGAGCGCAGGTCCCGCCCTCGAGCTCCGCATGAACGCAGGTCCCACCTTCGAGCTCCACGCGAGCGCAGGTCTTGCCCTCGAGCTCCACGCGAGCGCAGGTCTTGCCCTCGAGCTTCACGCAAGCGCAGGTCCCACTCTCGAATTCCATGCGAGCGCAGGTCCCGCCCTCGAGCTCCATGCGAGCGCAGGTCCCGCCCTCGAGCTCCAAGTGAGCGCAGTCCGGCCAAGTGATAACGGAAGGACCGTTGCCTTCCACGGCCACCATTCGTGGTGAACGCATGCGCAACTATGTCAGAAGCCCAAAAACGGTGCATGACAATCTCAACCAGCGTAAAAAGTCATGATTAAAAGACGTTCATTCAGCTTTGCTGTCTAGCAAACTGTTGTTCAGCTTCTTGGTTCACCACACTCAGGCTATTCCAGTCCAGTGCACCGTAGCCATGCTGGCCGCGGCTCACGCCCGTCCCCGTTCCGCACCGCGCGCCCCGACCGGGCGTGGGGCCGGATGACCAGCCACCGTCGCCGTTTCCTTACGACCTGACCTGACCTGACCCGACCGTGGCAGGTCTGGCCGGCCGGGACGGTCAGAAGGGCGCCGCTGGCGTGCTCATCTTCGAGGACGCCAAGCAGGGCCCGACCGGCGAGCTGGGTGGGATGGGGTCGGACGGCCTGCCCGGCGATGTCGGCCCTCAGGGCCCTGACGGCCTGCCCGGGCTGTCCGGCACACCAGGCTTCAAGGGCGAACTGGTGAGTAGCGGGAGCAGGTGAAGGTAGAGGGACAGTGTGGCAAGTCGGCATTCTGATATAGTGAGCGGTCTGAGCATGTGAGCAGTGCCTCCGACCCGACCGTCGTCAGCTCAACGCCATCCACGTCACGGTGAGGTGACATGTCACAACAGCTCATGTGATCGTCGGATATAGCTGGAAACAGCGCGTTTCCGTGCACCCTATCCACCCAAAAGCTATTGAGATACACGAGCGTAAAATTCATCAGGCTCTTTGTTGCGAGGAGCGTTGCGGCTATCCTTTCCTGTATCGGCAGGGTGACTTCGGCGACCAGGGAATACCAGGACGGGACGGTCTGGATGGCAGACCCGGCAGAGACGGTGAGGACGCCAATCCCAACCAGAAGATCTTCCTCACTGGCGACAAGGGCCTGCGTGGCTTCGAGTGAGTAATCGGCTGTGGTGCAGGTCGCAAAGGTCACGAAAGGTCACTGGCGTAATCGTTCATCCTTAGTTCCTTTCTTGCTGACTGCATCGTCGCTTAGTGCGCCTGTCTGCCGATGGGCAGCTACGCCGGACAGAGGCGCATAAATTGCACACGCACGCGCTGATGATAGCGATGGTGACTGCACCAGCGATGAGGGCGCTCATGACGACATTGCCTTAAAAGCACAGCGACCGTCAAAGCATGCAGCTCTTGTCGCCAAATCTCACCTCTGCCGCGGTGGAGCGTGGTGACGGCGCAGGCTGCCGCTCTTCACGCCCGGTCGCCTTGCAGCGGCGTACGTGGATCGGACGGAGAAGAGGGAGAAGCTGGAGAACCCGGAGACTCCCTGGGAGAAGAAAGACGAGGACCGAGAGGGCTTAGAGGAGAGCCTGGCTTTCCAGGTAGCTCTGGCGACGTCTGGGCTACGCACTAATTTGCGTGCACTGTCCAAAATAGAAATGTGTATATATTCCTTACAATTACGCGAAACGTAAGGGATGGCACTGGTGAAAAGGGCTGGAAAGATTTCACAACCTGTGGGTTTACGCAAGGTAAACTATACCTGTGTTCAGGGCACGTTGATGACCCTACAGCCACACGACGGTCGAAAGATACCCAGGATTTTTTGCGGAATGTGGATGTAATTCTTATAATATATGTACGAGAGAATGCGAAGGCGATAGTGCGCCAAGATGAAAAATGCATCACGTGATCGAACGCTCATTCATGATCTGGCGGCCACAAAACCTGGGCTGAGTTTCCGTGCAGATGTGACAAGTTTAATAGCAAGTTCAGCTGGTGCCACGCACCCCACAGCTTTCACTGAACTACATTCAACAGCTTAGCGGGGGAGGGGGGGGGGGGGGTCGACCCTCACGTGACAGGCGCCGGCGGATCGACCGCAGCATGCAGCAGCCCTGTGCCCCTCTCCAGCGCCGCGGCGGCTCCCCGTCACCCAGCGCCGGCCCTGCCCGCAGGCATCAGCCCGGCCGGCGCCAAAGGCTTTGGCGGCGACCCGGGCGTGCCGGGCCGCCGTGGCCCGCGCGGCCCCGCCGGCCGCTCCGAGCGCGGCGCGCTCGGTCTGAAGGGCTACCCGGGCATCCCGGGCGACCGCGGCCTGGACGGCCGCGCCGGCGAGCCGGGGCTACGAGGACAAGACGGCTTCCCGGTGAGTGCCGCCGGCGCCGGCCTCCCGTCTCGGCGCATCTGAGAGCAGCTTGGCACGGGTGCTCATTCTGAGAATGAAATGCTCGGTGTGAGACCGCCTGAGATGAGCCGACTCGGCACTGACCCCGACGGCGCATCGCGCGTCATCGGCGTCTGATGTTGCCGGGTGTTATTGCGGCTACTTCCTTGAGAGTACCACAAAGCTTTTTTGACATGTTGAAATAGGCCCAATTTTCATCGGAACGGCTCAGCGGTCTGGCTCCGCATCCTGACCGCAGTCCCCTGTGCCACCAATAGAGGCCTTTCGCCTAACCGGTTGCCCGCCACCGCCGCCAATAGAGGCCTCTCGCCTGACCGGCCGCCGGTCGAGGCCTATCGCCTGTCCGGCTGCCTGCCGCCGCCGCCGGTCGAGGCCTCTCGCCTGACCGGCCGCCTGCCGCCGCCGGTCGAGGCCTCTCACTTGACCGGCTGCCTGCCGCCGCCGGTCGAGGCCTATCGCCTGTCCGGCTGCCTGCCGCCGCCGCTTCGCCGTCCGTTCGCCAGCACGTCACATGCACCCGACTGACGCGGCGCGCGTGTGGCAGGGAGCGCCGGGCCGCAAGGGCGAGCGCGGTAACGACGGCCAGCGGATCCTGCCGGGCGTGCCGGGCTTCGACGGCATACCGGGCGGACCGGGCGAGGCCGGCGAACTCGGCGCCACCGGGCCGCCCGGGCCGCTCGGTCGGCGCGGCGCCGTCGGCTTCCCCGGCGAGAAGGGCTCGCCCGGCTTCCAGGGTCGACCAGGACGGCAGGTGAGCAGAGGGGCGGGTGACGCTGCGCTGTGAGGTGGGGCCGAGGGGGGGGGGGGGACAGGGCGAGATGTCCACTCAGAATCGCGACGGAAGAGCGTTGTAGTTCACAATGGGTGTTAGAAACCGGAGATGTGATGGTTTGACGGAATGCAAAAGAACTTACAAGCTTTCATATGGGAAAACAGTTGATGTTTGCCTAACATTATAAAAGGCCAGTGACGCGTAATTATAGCAGCTGGCTGAACAAAGCATATGCCTCAGCCCGTGGAGGAGTGAGAGATCTAATAAGCCAAAGTCAGCAAGAATGCAAAACAGGAACAAAAAGTACACCACGCGCAGTCAACGACCACGCAGCCAATGCGCTTGCGTCGTTCGCCGAATCAGCGACGCCTGGTGTTGAGCGGGGGTCTGAGCGCCTCTCTCGGTCGCCACCAGGGCGCGCGCGGACGGCAGGGCGAGGTGGTGCCCGGCTTCCCGGGTCTGCCGGGGCCGCGCGGTATGCCCGGCCTGCCCGGCCTGTTCGGCTTCCCCGGGCAGAAGGGCAACGACGGCCTGCCCGGCGGCGTGGGACTGCCCGGCCCGGACGGCGAGGACGGTCGGCCGGGCCTGCCCGGCATGGACGGCTTCCCCGGCCGGACGGGCCTACCCGGCCGCCAGGGCACGCGCGGCCTGCCTGGCCGCGATGGCGCCAAGGGCATGCGAGGCAACGATGGGCCGCGGGCAGGTGAGTGGGCACAGAAGCACCACGCTTGCCGCGCTCAAGCCTGCGCTGCATGTTCTTTATGAGGCGCCAACAGCGCTACATGAATGTCCAATGTTCAGGGCATCGTCCAGTGGTAGGCGTAGAGCCCATGTCGTACCTTGTTGGACTGATGCAGTCAGCGTACCAGGAATGAAGATCATCAACCTAGGGCTGTACGCAACATCACAGCTTCTGCCGGTTGGCATCACAGCTACTTCGTGTCAGTTGGCGTTTTGATACGGCGTGCGTAATGAGCGAGTGAATAGCACCGCAGTGAGACCTAACTCGCCACCGTGTACCTCGTAGGCCCCGCGGGCCCCAAGGGCTTCCCGGGCCGTCCGGGCTTCTCGGGCGCGCCGGGGCCGCTCGGCGAGGAGGGCTTGCCGGGCGCGCCTGGCCTGGACGGCGAGCAGGGCCTGGCCGGACAGCGGGGCGACTTCGGACCGCCGGGAGCGGACGGCCTGCCCGGCGACGACTCGGCCCGTGGCGAGCCGGGCCCGCCCGGCCTGGACGGCCTGGACGGCCTGCCCGGCCGGCCGGGCAACACCGGCGCTGTCGGCCGGCCGGGCGCCCAGGGCGCTCCCGGCGACAGCGAGGACGGCCTCCCCGGTGAGCCCGGCCTTGCGGGCGAGCAGGGACGGCCCGGCCGCTTCGGCTTCGACGGCCAGAAGGTCAGTGACGCCGCAGCGCTCCGCCACAGCTGGCTGTCCCGGTCGCCACTGACGACAACAGTGAATTTAGAGATGTGTTACTTGGCGAGGCAGAGGAAAGACCGGCTGGGTATGTGATGGCTTGCTCTTTGCAGGTCAGAAGATAGCAGATGTGTGGCTCGATATTGCTGGGCCAGCGTCGCCACAGCGTGCTGGCCTGAAAACTGTTTCCAGTTGTTCGTCCCAGCACGCCTTCGGCTTGCAAAGCGTGCGTCGTTGTCGTCGTTGCGTTCAGCTGTGCGTTGCGTTGTCGTTGTCGTTGTCGTTCAGCTGTGCGTTGTCGTTGTCGTTATCGTTCAGCTGTGCGTTGTTGTCGTTGTCGTTGTCGTTCAGCTGTGCGTTGTCGTTGTCGTTGTCGTTCAGCTGTGGGTTGTCGTCGTTGTCGCTGTCGTTCAGCTGTGCGTTGTCGTTGTCGTTGTCGTTGTCGTTCAGCTGTGCGTTGCGTTGTCGTTGTCGTTGTCGTTGTCGTTCAGCTGTGCGTTGCGTTATCGTTGTCGTTGTCGTTGTCGTTCAGCTGTGCGTTGCGTTGTCGTTGTCGTTGTCGTTGTCGTTCAGCTGTGCGCTAGTGTGGCCCGCTGACGGAGCCATCGGCTGGCTCCAGGGCGCGCCGGGCGATGTCGGCAGACCTGGCCCCGCCGGCGCAGCAGGAGAGGACGGCTTCCCCGGCCAGTCTGGCCGGCCCGGCCAGCCCGGCCGCTTCGGCCTGAAGGGAGCGCGCGGGGACGCCGGTGCTGACGGGTCCGCCGGAATCGACGGCCGACCCGGCCTCCGCGGCGAGCCTGGTCGGGGCGGCCTGAGAGGTAGCACTGCGAGCGAGGAGTGAGACGTGGCACTGGTCGACACGGGACTGAATGGTTACACTGTTCGACACGGGACTGAATGGTTACACTGTTCGACACGGGACTGTGGTTACACTGGTCGACACGGGACTGAATGGTTACACTGGTCGACACGGGACTGAATGGTTGCTTACAAGGCACCGATGCGAGTAAAGGGCGCTGCAGTCCGTGTCACTTTTACTCTAGCAAAGAGCGGAGAGGTGTGGAAGCCGTTCCTAACAGAGCATTTCAATTTCAATTTTTCAAAATTTCAATTTTCACCACGGAACTTCCACTACATGTCTGCGGGGAAAGTTATCAACGGTCTCTTGGAATAATGCCGCTGACAGTTTTTCAAATCGCGTGATCAGTTTTCAATGCCCTAGACGGATCCAAGCTCACGCAAGTGAGGTGGGTTGGAACCGAACGCAGCATAGCATGCAGTCCTCAAGCTGTAGGAAATGCGCGCATTCTATGCGGCATGATACGCACGCACTTCTCGCACTCTGGGAACTATGCTTGACTTGCGCGCTTACTCCTGAGCTGCGTGACCTATGCTCGCTCGGAGCCCTCCACCATGAGTTGTTTTCTGGAATGTGATCAAAGAAGTGAAAGTGTTAACATTAAATATGCACAAAGATGTCCCTCTGTAGATAATCGAGTCGTTCACTTTGTGGTACTCCTGTCAGCGATGAGTCTCGTTTTGCCTCCAGCTGTGCCTGGTGATACATGTGCTGGTCCCAATATCCGGTAACGCCCCTCCCCCCCCCCCTCCGTTGCACCAGGCCTGTCTGGCGCCCCAGGACGGCAGGGCCAGCAGGGCCTGCCCGGCTTCCCCGGCTTGAAGGGTCAGTTCGGTGTGAACGGCAGCCCCGGCCTGCCCGGCCTGGATGGCACCCCCGGAGACTCGGGCTTCGCGGGCCTGAAGGGCAGCGCGGGCCGGCCCGGCCTGGCCGGCTTCCCCGGCCTGAAGGGTCGCCGCGGCCTGGCCGGCGACGCGGGCGTCGGCGGCGAACGCGGCGAGCCCGGCAGACCGGGTGCGGCCGGCGCCACCGGCGAGGCGGGCCCGGCCGGCCGCGACGGACGCGTCATTGGCGGCGAACAGGGCGAAGAGGGCGGCATCGGCTTCCGCGGCGTGGACGGCCTGCCGGGCTTCCCGGGCCAGAAGGGCTCCCCGGGCGACTACGGCGACCGAGGCGCCGGTGGCCCAGACGGGGAGGACGGTCCGGCCGGGCCGCTCGGCGCCCCCGGCGAGCGCGGCATCGACGGCCTGCCCGGCCGCGACGGCCGCGTGGGACTGCCCGGCCGCCCCGGCGCCTCCGGCCGACCGGGCGCTGACGGCGACCGAGGCATGGACGGCGACGCCGGATACGACGGATTCCCGGGACTCGAGTAAGTGGTCTGCCGCGCGGCCTTACCGCTACCGGCGCGTTTTTAGTTTTATGCATTGTTTATTACTACTTGCCTCATCAGTGCTGTGGTCTTCCCGTAACGTTGCATGTTTACATTTGTGACACGCAATATGGCTGTTTTCAAATGATAAGTCACTAGTCGGGGCGATTCCTTAATAAAGCACTTGACTTGCTGCACAGACACTGCCCTCACGTTGTTTCAGACAATGGGATGAGGCGATGCACTTAGATGGCCGATAATCATTCGCATTGCAACGCCTGAAGTTACTGCTCGTTTGAAACGACTCCCCCGGCAACGCACCGCTAGGCCTTCACTGCTGAGTCGGTTCCGGCTCCCCTGCCTCTAGCTTCCGGCTGACACTTAACTCACTTCCAGCGGACTGGCAGGCGACCGCGGTCTGCCCGGTCTGCCGGGCATTGACGGCATTGCCGGCCTGAAAGGCGAGCTTGGCGAGCCGGGCCTGCCGGGCACCAGCGGCCTGCCCGGCGCCAAGGGCCTGGCCGGCTTCCCCGGCCGGCCCGGCTTCCCGGGCTTCGCCGGCTCGCCCGGCCAGAAGGGCTCCACCGGCGACTTCGGCGCCTTCGGCTTCAAGGGCGAGGCGGGCGAGGCGGGCCTGCTCGGCTTCCCGGGCGCGCCGGGCGCCGCCGGCCGCATGGGCAAGCCCGGTCGCGACGGGTTCCCCGGCCGCGCCGGCGACCAGGGCCGACGCGGACGCGACGGCCGGCCCGGCGACGCCGGTGCCAGGGGCATGGACGGCTCGCCGGGCGTGGACGGCCGGGTCGGGCCGGCCGGCGACATCGGTCCGCCCGGCCTGCCCGGCGATGACGCGCCGCCCGGACCGCTGCCCAAGCCCCGCGGCTTCTTCTTCACCCGGCACAGCCAGACGTCGTCGCTGCCGCAGTGTCCGCCCGGCACCACCCGGCTCTGGGACGGCTACTCGCTGCTGCATGTCACCGGCAACACCAAGGCCCACGGCGCCGACCTCGGTGAGTGCGCTGGAGCACGGGCGACAGGACACGGCGCTAAGGACGGCAGGGGTCGCCTGAACGGCGCCCAGTTGTCGGTGCTCTACGATATTATTTATGCGCTGCCTTCCAGCTTTAAAATATTTGCAAGTGCAGCTCCTACATAAGGGTATAGGAAAATCGACAAGTGGTTAAGTTGCCAATCGTCACAGTTCTGCGAAAACTCGCCTCTCAGTAGTCGTCACTCCTGTCAGAGGTCTGGGGAGGCGGGTGAGGTATTGGCGCAGAGTGGATCCAGCGGTAGCCAAACGGAAGTTATATACCACGACGACTACAAAAGTATGCTGCTCGTGGAAACTTGACACAATATTCATGGCTTGACTGTGGCCAGGAACAGCCGATGGGTATGTCCCTGTGCGGCCACCTGGTACCATAGCATCCTGACGCCGTTGCTGCGGGGCTGATCGTGACTGTCACGTGAGCTTACCAAACCAGGCCTAAACAGCACTACATTTCCAACGAATGAAATGCTATCACTGTTATTAAACAAAATTGGGCTGATCACTCTTTCAAGCGTATTGGTTCATGTGGCGGACGAGCTCTGCTAACTTCATCTTCCCCATCACGCAGGCACTCCCGGATCCTGCATGCGCAAGTTCTCCACCATGCCGTACTTGTTTTGTAACGTCAACAACCAATGCGAGTACGCCCAGCGCAACGACTACAGCTACTGGCTGAGCACGCCAGAGCCGATGCCCATGATGATGACGCCCATCGTCGGACGAGACATCGAGAGATACATCTCCAGGTGAGCAGAAGCCCAGCTCTCCTCGCTGAGCAGAAAACTACGCCGACACTCCTCGGCAGACGCTGGCACTCCACGGCAATGGCGCAGCCATAGTCGCGACTCTGGCCTGTGCTGGTTGACTCCTGCGGCGGCCTCTGCTGCCAGTGAACTGACGTCACCCACCGCTTACGTCTCGGGGTCCACCTGCAGTAACGCACAACGCCACTGACCAACGAAGTCCATCGCGGGCGCAAGTCTCGGGCAGAAGGTGACCACATTCCCAGGCCCGACGGACTTGTTTGCCGGACTTTGCTTGGGAGCTGAGCCACGGATTCCAGATCGGCAGACGAGTGCATCGATCGGTTCAGCTGACAGTGACCCATATCTGTACGTCGTGTGTAGCACCAGTATGCCAGTCGCACCCCAACCGTGCCCTGCCTCATCTATCCCAGCACGATGGGCACAGAACGTCCACCTTCAGGTTGGTGGTGGAAGCTTGTCAATGCTCGACACATATGTAACTATGTTGTCTACCGACACCTGCGTAACTACGTTGTCTATCGTTACGAGGGCATGGGTGATGAGCAAACCTATTTAGACAGAAAACATTCTGAACCAGAGTGCCCCGGCCCAGACGCCGCGTTTTGTAGAAGCCATATCCTTACATTCAAACTATGCATTGTGTCTCCATTTTAAATCGCAGTAAGAAAACGTATAGGCCTCTCGCCTTATTGATGGCAAAACTTAAAATTCGCTGCTTGCAAACGCCGCCGCAACTCGCTGTGAGCGGCCAAGTTGGCGGTGCCGGCTGACGCGTCTGCCCCCCCCCCCCCCCCTCCCCGCTGCAGATGCTCCGTCTGTGAGGCCGAGACGCTGGTGATCGCCATCCACAGTCAGAGCATGGACGTGCCGGAGTGTCCCACGAACTGGGAGAGCATCTGGATCGGCTATTCGTTCCTCATGGTAACCGCCGCGTGCTCGTCAGTGCTTGTCATGGTGCTCACCTTTCTTCCTGTGGCGTTTCTCACACGAATGGTCATCTTACGAGAAAGCTGTAATATTTTCAACGTTGTTTGTGAAGAAATAAGTTATTGCTATGTCTTGAGAAGTTCAAAGCGGTGATGATGAGGGCGGCGATTAAACTCGACTTGTGTTCCAAGCCTGCATGCCCGTCGCGAAAGTGAAGCGGCTTGCAACATTCGGTAGAGTTTCGAACGTTGCCATGACGACGGCCACTTTGTCTCAGCACACGGACGCCGGCGCCGAGGGCGGCGGCCAGTCTCTGGTGTCGCCCGGCTCCTGTCTCGAGGACTTCCGGCCGTCGCCGTTCATCGAGTGCCACGGCCACGGCCGCTGCAACTACTTCACCACCGCCTTCTCCTACTGGCTGGCCACCATCGAGAGCTCGACGCAGTTCCGTCGGCCGGTGCAGCAGACGCTGAAGGCGGGCAGCCTGCGCCAACGCATCTCGCGCTGCTCCGTCTGCCGCCGGCAGCGACCGCGCGACCTGCCCTCCCCCGGCCAGAGCTTCTCTCGCAACAGGTTCTTCCAGTTCTGAGCGACGGCGGAGACATCTAGCGACGAAGGCAGTGACCTCTAGCGGCCCCTCGCCAGGCCCCGTCGGTGACGACGCCTAGTAAAGGGGCAGTGGTGCGACCGCAAGAAGTCCGTCGCTGTGATAATCATAAACTCGCCGGCCGGTGCGCGCAAGTGCAGGAGAGGGGCTGGGAAGCGCGCGCCAGCCGGGTCGCTTCAGAGCCCCAGTTTGGCTACAAATGTGTCCCGCGTGCGACGAAACGGGGAAAATCTGAGTCGGAACAACAACTTTTAAACGAATGTACACAGTCAGATCTTCTTTTGGATTCGCGTTGCGTTGTTTATGTTGTGTGTAGGTTTTGTATGGGATTTTCAGATTACTGTTCGCTGAAAACTAACACGGACAATAACGAGTGACAATAACGCTCCGTGTAAACAGTGCCGCATTGGAGCAAATCCATATGCCCATATTCACGGCACTGTCCAGCTTTTGTGTTTCTACATTATGAGCGTCATAGCGTTGTATTTTAGGATGCAGAGAGTTTCGCAGGATACAGCTACCAGGGATTTGAGCTTCGCGTCAGGGCAAGGCCAGAACCCACGTTGTAGCCACACTGGGGCGCCTATCACTGCCATGGTAGACAATTTCACTGCCAAGAATAATCGCTACGTACGCAGAAGCCACCGCGAAGATTATCTCAACGTGGCTGTCAGCGATGATTGTCTGGTGTATGTTCTAGTCGCTTAGAGTACTAATTCCAGGTTTCCGATCTTATTTCATTCGGATAGCTGCATATATGGCGGTGCTCACGAGGGCTGGGCTAGGTCAAATCTGACAATAAAATGCCTGTTGAAGCTTGACCAACCAAAATAAAGTGGACGATCGTCTTTTAAGCTGCATTTTTAATACAAAGAGTCTTAAGCAGAATGACCGCGGTGGGTGCTACACCGTGTACGACCATATATCGAGGAATGCCAGTTTAACTGGGACATATGGATAATTTGGGAATCGTATTCGTCTGATAACATTGCCTATCTAGTTGCTATCACCATCTCAAGTGGTAAATGCGCCACGATTGTGAAGCAGCGGCCAGTTTACCTTTCACTGGGACGTACCCGATGCTAACATTACGTTGTTGAAAGATGCCCGTTCACGAAGGTGTTCCACAACAATTCATTCCAGCGTTGCCTTCCATGGTGGCCGCTCAGGCCTAAATCTCATACCTTTCGCGGCTGCACCATCGTTCCCATAGCTACGCACAGCCAGCCCACAGAGTAGCGCTGGCGATGGCACCGCACAGCACATACACGCACGCCACAGAGTGCCGGCAGCAGCGTCGAAGTCGGCCTCCGGTGGCCGCCGCAAATGCCGTGCTATGGTCGGCGGCACCGGGCAGTGTGGGTGCGATAGCCGGCGATTTCAGAGGCTTCAAAACTCCAGAACGTAGAATGTAAGTGATCGGAAAGTCGTTCCCGACTCCGCCCACCGAGCAGCTGGCAGCTGGCCAAGATGAGGTACCACCGAAAACCACCGATGTACCACCGAGGTCGCGAGAACACTGCGCGTAATGCAGCTTTTTGTTACTGTAGACTGGTGTCTGGAATACGTCAGGCTATAGCTGCGACGCCAACGGCCTCAAGAATATCTGGTATCGCAGACGACCACGGATCTTGAAACGGTCGAGCGATATTGACGAAAATCCGATGAAACCACGCCGACCCACGAAACCCAGCCATGTTCAGGACAGACGCGCGCAGCCAACATCTCAGGCTATTCGGTGGCTCTCAAAGCACGGGGGCGGAGGGCAACACAGAACGACACGAGACCACGGATGGGTTGCACGTGGCAACCAGGACATGCTGAAATGCCCCAAGGGCGGTATCATGCTCACCAACTGTGACACGGCCACCCCTGGCCCATGGCGGCCGTGTCGCGGCATTATGCGGCACGTTAAACCCCTCGCAGTCCTGTCTGGCGCAAGAGCGGAGGCGAAATCATCCGTTGAAATGGACGGCACGACTTGGTTGGTGGGTTCAGGTTACACGCAACAAGCTATGCTTAGCAGGTACAGTGAACCCAGAGTCACCCATAAAACCGTTGGGGATAAATTCTCAACCGCCATCTCACCTGGGAACCCCACATCGTCTCACTCGTTCGGGGCTGTAATGCATTCTTCGTATCCCTGTTTAGAACTGGCCACCAGCCCACTCCTGAGGTTCTGAAGCTCCTTGTCCACCAGCTCACTCCTGAGGCTCTGAAGCTCCTTGGCCACCAGCTCACTCCTGAGGCTCTGAAGCTCCTTGGCCACCAGCCCACTCCTGAGGCTCTGAAGCTCCTTGTCCAAATTCACTCCTGAGGCTCTGAAGCTCCTTGGCCACCAGCCCACTCCTGAGGCTCTGAAGCTCCTTGTCCACCAGCTCACTCCTGAGGCTCTGAAGCTCCTTGTCCACCAGCCCACTCCTGAGGCTCTGAAGCTCCTTGTCCACCAGCTCACTCCTGAGGCTCTGAAGCTCCTTGTCCAAGTTCACTCCTGAGGCTCTGAAGCTCCTTGGCCACCAGCTCACTCCTGAGGCTCTGAAGCTCCTTGTCCAAGTTCACGTCTGCCCCCACATCCACTACTGCCTGTCCATCTGGGGTGGGGCGGCCAAGCGTCACCTAGACAGGGCGCAAAGGGTGATGCACTTCGCAGCCAGGCTAGTGAGTGGTGCCCGCCTTAGTGATCACATTTCACCCGTTCTGAAAGCACTCGACTGGCGTAGCTTCGCGGATCTTGCGCACCACCGGTACTACCCGAATGTGCACAGGGCTCTGCACATCCCCGAATCCCCTAGTGCACGCATGCTCTATTCGTTCCGCGCGCCGAGTCTTCCCAACGTCAAATTCGACTTGTTTCGGGCGGCGTCGGCGCGCTACAGCAGCCGGGCGTCCAAACCGACCGCCACCCAGCGCCATTTTCCGCGCGGCGCCGCCGCCGCGTGGTCCCGGCTGGTCCCGGCGGCCGCTCGCGCCCCCCCGCGCCGAGCATTCTTGACTCTTTGAAATCGCTGACTCATTGACTGAAACTGCCTTTACCTGTGCGTATATATGCACCTCTGTGTACTGTGCGTGTTTTCTTTTCTTGACGAGTAGACAAAGAAGAGCCACCACATGGATGCGCCTTCAATAAAATAAATAAGTGTGGACTGTAAATTCAAGGCATTTCGACATCTTGATCCAGCAAATTTGACAAGCCTTTGCGCCCAGGCTTTTCTGGCCTGCGGGTTGAGAGCGTTGAGCTTTGCGGACCAGAAAAGCTGGGAATTTATGTAACACACACTTTAAAGCCGCTTCTGTAGGCTGCGTAAGTTACATCTTTGAATTCTTGAAACCCAGCAATGAAATTTTCATTTTGATGATGCATAGCGTACGCAGTCATTCACACACACACACATATCCATGTTCGTGTTCATGCACGTCGTCGCACGTTCATGCACTTGGAGAGGAAGGGAGGGAGCCGCCAGGGAGCGCCAGTAGCCACTGGAGCGCAGTGTGACCACTGAACACGAGCTCACTGAACCTGGAACCGAGAAACTGAACCTCTTCACATTGGCTTAGGAGGGATATTGCCCAGCACTGGACAGAATTCTCCCCCCCCCCCCCAACACACACCCGCGCGAACACATACACACACACACACACACACACACACACACTTTGACAAACGTGTCTGTCGCTTCTCCCACTCGCAGCTGTACTAGCCGCGTCATATCTTGCAGCTAATTCGCAAGTCTTTTTTGTCGCTTTTTGTCTGAACGCGAGAATAGAGGGTCCCATAAATCTCAAAAGAATGCCGACTTTGGTGGTGCTTTAGGTAAACACATCTTTGAGATCGATCATTTGGATTGGATTTGTCAAAATAGCCACTCCAAACTTCTTTAAAACTGCCCGCAAGAAACTGCGATTGCGACCAGACTTTCGACCCTTGAAATTGTCCAGATAGCTGTTAGCAAGACGATGCGAAACAGCAAGGCGATGACGCTCCGTGACAAACATGAAGACCATGGGAAAGGAAAGGCCGACGGACTGAAATCGATATCATTACTTTCAGGTACTAACGGTAGCACGTCCAGCCACCGCAGCATACTCACCAAGCCCGCTCCGCACCAGACTCAGTCTGCCAGCCCTCCCCCGGCGGCCGCCGTCGTCGCTATGATTGCCCACCGGGACCAGTCTGACCCGCCGACCTCAATCGAACGTCGGACGTGACCTCTGATCCCGGCGGGGCCCCCTTTGACCCGCTCCATCCCTGGCGTCCACGGGGGACGGCGGCGGGATCTTGTGTGGAGCGGCGGGGGCCGAAGCCCGGCTTAGAGGGGCCGGGCACTTCCGTCAATGAGCAATGCGCAAGCGGCGGGAGTAATCCGACGATGGCGCGGGCGTTCGCTGTTTTATACCAGGCGATGACGTCAGCGTGCTGCGCGACGTGGCTGTTCGCTGGTTGGCCGCCGCCAAGGCCGGCCGCCGCTATCGCACCACGTGTGTCTGTATGTCGCTATCGCACCACGTGTGTCGCACCACGTATCGTCCCTTGCCTCAGAGCCTCTCGTGCGCACGCGAAGTGTGTGGAAGGGGGTAAAAGAGCCGGGCTAGTGACCCTCACACAGCTCCGGGTAGGCCTAAGTTTCGAGGATGTATTGCAAGCTGGGTACTGCCCCTTCCGCAATAACGTGTTCCTTCCTTTCCCAAAATGTTGTAGGCTTCCCGCATCGGCGCGGGGGAATCCCCAAGCTTCGGTTTCTCCTTTCTAGAGGTCAAAGCATAATCGAGTTTTTGACGATAACATCATCTTGGTTTTGAACGCGCTCCGAACGGTGCCAGCATCCATTTATAGGCCAACAGCATCTCTCATCGTAACACAGCTGATTTTCTCCAGCGTATGATAAACAAAAGGTCAGCAGGGCCAGTATGCAAATCTTTCCGACACAGTACGTAGCAAGTCCAGTCCTCCTTTCCAGAGCACGGTTCACGAGCTTGGTGAAAACTCGCGATGAACCTATCGACTCGAACACCATAAACTTCCAGCTTTTAAGTCTTCGAGCGCACTGTTACCATAATTACTAGGATGGGCCTAAGATGTCTGCAGACAGCTATAAGCTTCATGCGCATATGAAGCGGTGAAATTGTGGACAGCACTTCTTTTTTGTAAGTGAGCCTCTGAACGAAACCGTTTTTCAATGATGCAACCTACCCTAGCGTGCGGTAAATTGTATCACATGGTGGGGAAGTTGAATTTGCTTTTCATGGAGCAGGCTGAATCACAAGCAAGCTGAGAGTGTCCCGATATTAAAAAAGGCGCTTGTCTTTGCTACTTTGCATTTCATCCCAATTGCGAGGCCACACATTTCTGCCTTTTCTAATCAGTTTTTACCGTGCAACTACATCCACTTATGTTCTCGTTACGCAGGTAGGAGTTATGGATATTCATAGGCATTGTAAATGCCGGCTTATTGCCTGGATGATAGTAAGTCATGACAATCATGCTAGTCAATAATTGGCAGTAAACCAGACAATGACAATATTGTCGGTACACAATATCAATGATACAGCATGCCCCACGCACAGCACATACCACATGAACCGTCCGACATCTGGGAAGAAAGTTCACGCCATTCTAAAACCCTTGCCAAGCAGACGCCGAATGTTTTGCGGCATATGTGGCGCATGTACTTCCTACCACTCACTTTCTCGCGAGGTGAAAAAGAGTCTTATAAATCCTGCCTATAAAAATATGTGCTTTTAATCCTACATGGTATTCAGATAAGCCTGATTTTGCCGCAAGACCTTGAAAGCACACTCACACCGATCGCTAGATTTTCAGCGATATGCGAAGAGCACATTTGTCGCGCTCATCCCAGGACGTGTGCACGTTCAGCCAGAAGTGCACTGAAAGATAGAGGGTGCCACATTGCGTCAGCCGAGATACTCGAGACCGGCACCTATCGCGTAAATGCCGATCTATGCGATATTTCAGATAAGAAGTACCCAAGACCCAGTGCGGAGGGTACCCGAACGACCGAGTGTTCCCAAGCAGGTTATCAGATGGGCCTCCGACAAGAGCGTAGGGCCTTAAGGAAGTGACAGAGAATTGGAAGCGCCCTAGACCAATGAAGGGGGCCCCTGGGCATATCAGGGGAGGGGGGGGGAGGTCGGTGGGTTAACCGAGACCCACGTAAAGGGCCCCTGAGCAGCCGAGAGTATCCCGGCAGGTTAAGATATAGGGCCCCGGCTAATGCCCACAGAGTTTTTCTGGCGAATGGAAAAAATCCGTGGAAGGACCCTTGATTAACAAGAGTGTCCCGGCACGCTGGCAGGAAGTGCCCAGCAACAGTGCAGGGTCCTCCAAGCAAATAGACAGGAATCAAGGGTAACGTGGAAAGCTTCTTAACAATCGAAATGGCCCTCCAAGCGGTCATATAGGTCCCCAGAAACAGCATAAGGCCCTTAGATAGTGCAATTATGCTTAGAATTCCCCATTACCCTTTCAATCATTGAATAATTTTTTTACTTCTCGCATGCCCTCCACTTTCGCTTGCAACTGTTCTTGGTCGCCTGGAAATCCAGACATGTCTAAGTTTTTCGCATTTTGTGTTAAAACACTGCACCTGTTGGACCGGCTATGGGCCACCTTGGAGTCAATGGATCCCTTCGGGGTCCACGAAAGGACCATGACCCCGTGGCGCCCTCTGGATCCACCTCTGGGGTGGGGTGCGGTGTTCGACGGTGCATGAACATTGAAGGCGTTTTCCCTCGTTAGAACTGAAAGAGTTTACCCTGTCAGAACGGAAAGAGTTACCCCGTCAGAACAAAGAGTTTATCCCGTCAGAACTGAAAGAAAGAGTTTGCCCCGTCAAAACCGAAAGAGTTCCCGGAGAACTGAAAGAGTTTACTCCGTCAGAACTGAAAGGGCACGAGCTGGCCTAGTGAGACTTAAGGAGCGGCAGTAATGCCACGTCTTGGCATGGTCACATGGCCTACCTTGCTGATAATAAGTTCGGCCAGCCCATCTTCGAAAGCGTTTAGTCTCATATGGCCGAGGTCTTGTAGAAGTGACAACAGAGAAACATGTGGTGGTAGCCGAATCGCGTGCGAAAACAGGCATGACCAGAGGTGGATTAGAGATCTCAATCACAGTTTGTGGTGAAGAGGCAAAACATACCGCTTGCATTGCAATGCTCTGATCGATAGTTGCAAATAAGCCAGTTGTGATTAGTCCTTGCACCATATTTACAAACAGGCATTCAGCGTTCGGTGTTTGCATTGATCCGTTTGCAAGAGTTTGCGTCCACCACCGAGTAACAAGCATGGAGCATCCATCTTTGGGTGTCCCACAGTGGGTTACCATGTTGAGAATCAAAGAGACGCGGGAGATTTGAAAGCTGTCCTCATAGTTCAGAGGGCTCAGATGTACGTACCAAAGTTTTCCCTCTCCTGAGCATGCCGATGATGTTTTCCCAGCGTTTCGAAATTAAGAGGCTAGAGCTTTGACCACGAGCTTTTCCTTAAGACCTAGTCTATCGATGTCTCCTCAGGATATGAAGCGGGGCTTGTCGTATGGAAATCGGATTGTCCCGGTTTTGGGAAGGGCAAAGGAAACTGCAATGATATGACCGCAATGGACATCTAATGTATGAGGACAGCGCGTGCGGCGTGCGGGGCAATCTTTGGCTTGGGCATCTCTTGAGTGCCGCTGGTGATTGGCTCCAATATTCGCTAGTACAAAATTAGTGCGGGATGTACTGAGGATGCGTGTGACTCAGTTCAGATACATGCTACTTGTCTGCTGCTGCGAGTGTTCTTGGTACACCCATGCCCTTTGGAACCTGCTGAACTTTCTCCTCTTTTCTCGACACGAAAGCCTTCAAGTTTTACAAGGCAAAGGCAGCAGATGCATCTGCAAAAACGTCCTATCATAAGCTCGCGCTCAATTATGGAGAAAAACAATGTTTGAGTAACAGTCTGGGCTTATGCGAGCCAGATGGCGGACTTTGAGCATCACATGCCATACGAATGTGGAGTCAACGCATTAGTCCCATGACCCCAAGTGCCGGCTCCCACGGAAGCGTCTGCGACGCACCTGGCTCGCTCCGACGCCCGCCGGTCGGCAACACAAACACCGTGCGTACATAAGCGGCGGGCAGCGCCGTGCGTGCACCAAACTCGGCATCCGCCGCCATGAAGATTGCTCTCGCCTTCGCCGCGCTTCTGGCGTTCACTGCTGGCCAGGACCGCAGTGCCAAGCCGACGCCGCCCAACTTGAAGTGCGAGTGCGCCATCGGCACGCACGATGACAACTCGGTCCTTTTCCGCTTCCACAATGCTTGGGACAAAGACTGCGACGAGGAGGCCGACAGGCTCTGCATAGAGGAGTGCCACACGCGCTTGGACGTGCTGGAGGCGGCCGGCGGCTGGGAGATGGTGGTGCCGCATCCCTTCGGCGGCGACGGCAACCAGACGGTGGGAAAGGTCGCCTGCGTTGGTTTGGGCCGTGACGAGGACATGGGCATCCACACATCGCTCTACCACGACGTGTGTGTCACGACCTGCGCGAGAGCGGGGAGGGCCTCCATGAGCCACTCTGCTGCAAGGACGGCACGCAGATGACTTGCGACCACCATTAGGCGCTGGTGCCCACCTGCTCCGCCGGCCTGCTGGGCGGTGACGGCTCTCGCGGAACGATTCTGTCCGGTTCATTGCTAGATTGGTGCGCTTTATGTTTTATGAGCTAACCTTGTAAACAAAGGCTTAAAATGCAAAGTTTGCTTCTGGTTTATGCAAAGTTCATGTTGTTGGCACTGATTGGAGAGTAAAGCCGATCTAATTTCCGTAGCACCTGTCTATACCGAGCGACTATGGACGCTTCAACTCCAGCGATGTAGGGCTCCTATGTCTGGAAGAGTGACAAAAAATGGCACAGTTGTAGCCAAACAGAAATTGTACACCGAGCCTTTTTAAGCCATTTGAGCAACCCAAAACATTGGACCCCTGTACGTTATGAGTCAGCGGGTGTATAATTTTTGCGGCACTCGCCAAAGCGGGCCAATCGCCCATTGACTTGACTGATTTCCGGGCGGTCGAGAGTCCCGGAGTTGTGCGGTACGATAAACGTCCCAAGGTGCTATTTGGACAAGGCCCCAAAGCAAAATTGGCTCAATGAACCGTCATCACGATACTGAGATGGTGGGTTCAGAGTGCTAACGATAAACAATGCTCAGTGGGATAGCCGGTTTGAGTTCGGAGCGTCAACCTTAACACAAGTGGCGGGTGTGGCTTCTTAGGTTCGATGATTTGGGGATATGGGTTATGGGTAAACTATGGCGTATTTTGAGAAAATTTGTGCTGACACACATAGAGATGAAGTGGGAGCTGCCTCCTGGCACCTCCTGGGTGAGATCCTCGGTATGATGGTCAGTGGATTGCACCCATTTTTGGCCGTACTCAAGGATGCATGCTGAATTTATTTGCTCAGCTAACACCATTTACTACCGTTTTCATGAGTTTGGAAAAAAGACCTGCTTTCTCCAGATCATCCTTCAAGGTCAAGCGTGGGCTCAAGGGCGGGGAGCTCCATATGATCCAAAAACTACCAGCGGATTTTAAACTTACCGGCACCAGAATATTCGCCACAGAAAGAACAAGCGTCCGTCAAAAAGTCCTGATCCGTCAAGATCCTTTTTCAAGGTCAAACTCAGGCTCAAAGGACGGGAACTCCATTCGCCAAAAGATCAACTAGCACCAGAGTATTAAGCACAGAAAGAACTGGCGTCCGTAAAATTCCCCGACCCCCCAATATTAACTTTCAAGGTCAAATTCAGGCTCAAAGGACGGGAGATCTAGGTCACCCAGAAATAAACGGCCGATATTAGAGTTGCGAACATCATATTATTCACCACGAAGAGAACTAGCGCGCGTCAAGACGTCCTGACCTCCGAAAGTAGGCCTTCAAGGTCAAACGCGAGCTCAAATGACGGGAAACTCGATATCACCAAAAAATTACTGGCTGATTTTAAACATGCCAGCTTCAGAATATTTACCACGGACAGAATTAGCATCTGTCAAAAAGTTCTGAGCTCTTAAGGTCATCCATCAACGTCAAATTCAGGCTCAAAGGACGGGAGCTTCATATCACCCAAAAATTGCCGGCCGATTTTAAACTAGCCTGCACCACAATATTAATCACAGAAAGAACTAGCGTCGGTCATAAAGTCTAACTGCTAAAGGTCACCGTCCAGGGTCAAACGCGAGATTAAGAGACAGAGAATTCCATATTACAAACACTTGCGCGTGTAAATATTTTGATGTTTGCAAGTTTAAAGTCAATCGCTATTTTTGTGACAACAAAGTTCCCGTCCTTTGATCCTGAAATTGACCCTGATGGATGACCTTGAGAGGTCAGGGCTTTTTGACAGACGCTAGTTCTTTCTGTGGTGAATATTCTGGTACTGGTAAGTCTTAATTCAGACGGTATTTTTTGGTGATATGGAGTTCCCCGTCATTCGAGCGCACGTTTGACCCTGAATAATGATCTTGAGATGTCAGAACTTTTTGATCGACGCTGTCCTTTGTGCTTGTGAATATTTTGAAGCCTGTAATTTTAAAACCGGCGGGTAATTTTTTGGTGACATTGAGCTCCCGTCCTTTGAACCCATAGCTGACCTTGAAGGATGACCATGGGAGCCCAGGAACTTTTGACGGACGCTTGTTCTTTCTGTGTTGAATATTCCTGGCCTGGTAGGTTTCAAATCGGTCGGTTTGTTAAAATATGGAGTTTCCGTACTTTGAGACCGTGTTTTATTTTGAAGGGTGATCTTGAAACGTCAATTTTTTTTGACGAGCGCTTGTTCTTTCTGTGGTGAATCTTCTGATGTTTGCAAGTTTAAGATCGGCCGATAATTTTGTGATGATATAGAGTTCCCCATCCTTTGAACCATAAGCTGACCTTGAAGAATGAACTTAAAAGGTAATGATGTTTAAATGGGCGCTTTTCTTTCTGTGGTCAATGTTCTGGTGGTGGCAAATTTGAAATCAACCGGTAACTTTTTTAGTGATATGGAGTTCCCCGTCGTTTGATCCCACGTTTGGCATTGATGGGTGATATTTAGAGGTCAGAACTCTTTGACGGACGCTAGTTTTTGTGCTTGTGCTTAATTTATGCTTACAGGTTTAAAATCGGCCGATAATTTTTTTGCAAAATGGATGTCCCGTTCTTCGACTTTGCTTTTGATATTGAAGGTCACATGCTGTTGCAAAATAAGTGTAATTTTTAATGTTCTTTTGCCATTATTGAGCTTAATGCCTTTGTGCAGAAAAATCGGAGCTCGTCGCTGAATAAATCGCTAAAAAAACGAACGAAAGGGAGATGAGATGAAGTTGGATTTGGCAAGGCCGAGGTCCATCTTCAACAAGCCCACCGGAGCTTTGGTCTCAATGACAATCGGCTGACAGCAATTATTTTTTTTCGGTACTTCTGAAAAGTTCGCGAGTAAATGTGTCGTAGAACAGTTCGAGTGCTTCGCTAGGCAACACCATAGCGCAAGCATCATCTGCAAAAGCAGCAATGGCACCAAGCTGACTTGCTCCTGAATTTGTTTTAGTATTGACTGAGGTTATTATATAAGCTCCGATGATCTGCGCTTTTTAAATAGGGTATCCAACAGAGACTTGAGTGGGGGAATACCACAACGATATGGCATTCCCGAATCTAGACTGAAATCTAGGTACCACCTAAATTCCCCCCATATTTCCACCACTCTCTCGATTTTGGTCCCGCTACTTTTGCGTTTAGTTGAAAAGCGACAAGAAAGGTGAAGCGCATTGGCTACGACGTATCCCCAAATGGCTAGACGCAGCCAGGACGGATACGGAGCTAGAGCAGCTTAGTGGGGGAGAAGAGAATTTCTGGTCAAAGGGATTTGACCGGTTGCATTGTCATTTCCCATCACCCACCCACTCCAGCGAGGATGTTAGGAAGGCTCTGTTTTATGTGAGACGCGGAAACAGTCGCGTTAGACTTATCCTATCCCATCCGTGTATAGGTAAGTGATGGAAATGTACCTCAACGGCATGTTGTCCTATCGCCTCGATAACGGCCGACAGAATATCATGTTGAGGCTTCGCACGTCACCATCGCTTATCTAGATGATCATCTGTCCTGCTCCGGCACTAGTTGGCGTTCAGCAGAGGTGCCTGACTTGTCGGCATTGAGAATCATACCAGCGTCTATGTGAACAATGTTCCTCATCCAGAAAAAAGCTTTTCTATTGTTAGTTCTACAGCTTGATTTGTCTTTCACATTTGTATTCCTCGAAGTGTCAAGTAGTCCTTTTCAAGACACCATTGTGGTGGAAGTGATGGCCGGGCTCCGAGAGTGACAGGGATGAAGCCAAGGCGGGGTACCGGGTTGTACTCTGTCCCTCCTCACAGAGCGCTGAAAAATAACTGACGTGTGCACTATTTTGTTTAATTCCAGCACGTTTGGGACCAAATTTGAAACTTTCTCCAAAAACAGACTGGTCCCTCGCAAGAGCGTACGCTCTAGTGCCCTAGGGCGCGCGACCTAAATAAGATAATACGCCTTCTTGTCCCGTACCATATGATACGGGGTCAATCTAACGGAGGTATGTCTATAAAAAAAAAACGCAGCAACACGTCGTCAGCACACGCCACCCAAGAATCCTCCTGAAGTGGCCATGCCACGGCACGACCGCTCGGTGTCCTCCTGACCGTCTCCAGGATGTAACTAGATATTGGTCAGGTTCTGGTAAGTGTAAAACCAATCTATAGCATCAGCCCGAGACATCACCCGAGCATGGCTTTGCGCAACAACGGAATGGCAAATCATGAATAACGGTCGGTACATTTCAGATGGAAAACTTTTCACTATGTGGTGCATACACAGCTCAGCTGCATTATAATTCAAGTACAGTTACGCTCGATTTTCGCCTATGCAAAACTTTATTCGTGGTGCACTTGACTTCATTTTTGGTACATTTCAGTGCATTTCTCTAAAATCAGGAGACGACCTAGCTCTGGATGAATGCTGTGCTAAGTAGACGTTGACAGTTTGCATTTACCGAACAATCGTGCGACAAATTGTGTAAGATTAGAATGGCATAGACATTGAAACGAACTATAAGACTAGGATGACATGGACATCGAAGCTCAGATGTATTTAAAACTACACGTTTCAAATACATCTGAGCTTGGCGATTAGTTGTAAATTCGGCATTTTTGCGGGTCGCTTGTTCTTGAATTGATGCGGGTCATTCTTCGCACAGCACCGCACATTTACTGCAGTAGCGAGACATGACGGTGGCAAGAATGCTTGGAAGCAAAACCATCAGTAATATCACATTGTTTGCAATACAAAATGCTTCTAAGCACAAACCCCTCGTCAAGACGGAACGAGACGAGTCTGGTCTAGCCTAGCCCTTTCGGCTAATTCTTTCCGGATGATATGATTAACCTGTTGAGTATACAGGTCAGCAGATGATTGTTAGGTCTCTGGTGATTGAGAAGTGTCGCTTGGGGGGAACTTCGGGGCTCATTATGTTGTCTAGAGGCATCACGCTGTTGGTTGCCTGGCCCTATATCTCCACTTGCCGGGTCAATCTGATCGCTAAGGAGCTTTCCACGTTGCCCTTAATCTCTTTGCATTTTCTCGTAGGGCTCAAAGTGCTGTTGGGATGCTGTTTGCCTCCATGCCTGAGCACTGTTGATCGATTGCATTTTCATCCACGCATAGGCGTAGGAACGTTTCAAAAAGTGGGGGGCCAAGCTCAGGGTGCACTTCAGAACTTGTTTTGGAAACCGAGCCCGATACGCGGGGGGATAGGGATGGAGGCTGTTATCGCTCTTGATTCAAATGTCATGGCGGCTATGCTAGATATGCATCTAGAGCTGTTTATCCTTGGTGCACAATCTTGCCTATTCGACTCATCTGTCATTTGGCAAATAAGGCTATCCAACTTCCCCAGATTATTTGTCCATTTCAACATTATTTTTTCCCGGGGAGGCGAAATTCCACGAGCGGGTAGGTATCTTGGGTCATTAAGGAAGCATCTGCCTCCACAGTGTAGATGCCAAAATACGGCCTGGATATATGATGGTGAGAATTTTGAAAGTGGATCGATGGTTCACGGTGCGACAAATTTTTATGAGCCTTCATTTCGCTGGCTGCTTTGCAAGAGATAAGACTTGTCGCAGCATATTAGGCGGAAACAAAGTCGGGAGCTTAAAACTGCTAGCAACAATGTGACAAAAGCGACAAAATTGGAGATTCTCTTTTAACATGCGCCCGGATGCCCGGCTAGACACCCTTCGCTCGGGTGGGGGTCATTTTGACCCCCCCATAAGATCTCGGAAACTAAGAAAGCTGGAAATACCAAATTTGCAGGGTGTGTTGACCTGTACGTGAACTCACTTAGGACAAAGTTTGAGATCACTAGGTCATGACATTCGGGTCAAATAAGGTCAAACAAGGTCGAAATTAAGGTTGGTCTCTTAAGTGCCCCAGAGCCTTGATAACTGTTTCTAAGCAAAAGGTCACAAGATCACTTAAGGCCAGTGGCCTTGCTTGACCTTTCGAAGGTCATGGTGACCAAAATAATAAAAGACTGCTCTGAGTTTTGCATTTATATAAGAGACAAATATTTCGCCTGCCGGTATGTTCTTTAAAAAATGTCGACCTGGGTCATCTTAGGTAAATGACCTATTACGACCTCAAATAAGTCAATTGAAGATGTATGATGAGGTTCGTGTAATCAATGAACTCAAAATGAGCACCAGAAAATACCCTATACAACAAGCTCTAGAGCAATAAAACAGGCTGGTTTTGACCTTAGTCTGACCTTCATACCTGACCTTAGGTCAACTTAGTTTGCTCATTCGATACTTGTGTTGCCTAATAAAGCATCTCAAAGATTTATAGCTTCGTCAGACACTCCGTTGTGGCATCAGATTGAACGATTCCCTAGAAATTGACTTTGCTGAAACCATGGCCTGACTTTGACCTGCCATAAGTCAGTGACCTTACAAGGTACATCTTATGCTATTCAACTGTGAACAGCTGTGCAAAATTTAGCTGGGAAATTTGGTTCGGAAGCCATTCTGGGAAAACCTTCGGTGGTCAATTGGACCCCCACCCGAGCATGTGTTAAGAATCAAACCACAAAAGACCCATCTGTCTTATGTTCATTATCTGGACCCTGCTCCTGTCCGCTGTTGGTAGCCGTTGCCCTGGCCCGGATGCTCCTGCATGACTGGCTGCGAACTGATCGTATGGCTGCTTTGTTGCATATTTTTGGACGAGCGTTACTACTGCATGGTGTATGAAACACGTGTTGGATACCGGCAACAGTATCTTTTTCCGAATTATCTTCCCTTACACCACACCGTCGCAGAAAAATAGCCTCCGGGAAGCTGTCTGCCTGAGGCATGAATTGGCCTAACGGACACTTTATTACCCATCGTGCAACGTACACGACTTGATCTGCTTTTGTGTGTAGACAGGGGCGAAGCCAGGGTCTTGCCAAGGAGGAACACAAGGTTGACAAGAGCCCGTTTTATGGTGATCCCCCCAAAAATCCCCGGATATAGCTTGCTTGTTCGCAAATGACATGGTTTTCTTCGTTTTACTGATATTTTTACCTTGTAAGCAGAACAGAAACCAGGAGCTACCGTGAGCTCAATCCTGTTTGCATTTTGAGTTCAATAAACTGCAGAAATCATGCGTTGAACGACCGCATGGAAGAAACTGTAGGCGCTCTAAATTTACAATGGTTAGTTGACTCTTTCTAAACAGATAGAATTCAGAAGCTTTGTCAGTTTTTCCATCTAGGTTGTATAGACATTGAGGACATCGCGAATGCAGATTGCAGATCGATATGTTTGATCCAAATTTGAAGATGAAAATTTGATTGCAGATCGAGCGGTCAACAATGCGTATTAACATGGCCAAGCCATGTTTGTCTGAAAATGTTTACCATTCAGTCAGAATAGATTATTAATACAATTTATGTAACGTGTTTTTTAACATGCGCGCTCGCAAATCTTAGCAACGCAAATCTCGACACCCGACATTGCAGTCTCCATTATCCGCGGAGCGTTAGCCCAGTAGCCAATATTTAGCCCTGGCCCACCGGTGGACGAAAATGATGACGCTTCTGAAATGATTAACTTTGACCACTTTAATCAACTAGTAATACAAGTTATGTGACTTAGTTTTGAGCATGCGCACTCGAAAATTTTAGAACACAAGCCTCATCCCAGGCGTTGCAGTCTCCATAGACCGCGTGGTGTCGGCCTGGCAGCTAATATTAAGTTGTGGCCAACGGGTGGACAAAAATGATGACGCTTCTAAAAAAAGTATTCTTGGACGCTTCATGACATCAAATCTTGCATACGGAATGCAGTCTGAGCGCCTATTCCACGTGTGCAATTTTTAGACTGATAAAAAGAACGGATTGGCCCCTTAAGCACAAGTTGGGCTGGAATCTAGTGGCTGAACTGGAAGACTGAAGGTAGAATCTCTATTTTTCGTATTTTTGCAGCTATTTATCTATCCAGAAGACAGATTAACACGGCGCCCGCCGTCTGGTGGCACTTGCAGCGGCCGAAACTGTTGGGTTTTACGGAAGCTACGACCCAGACCATCCTTGTCCTTGCTCTCGAGGCTGCGGGCGGGCATGTTCAAGCCTTCTGGGGTCATTTGTTTCAATAATACATTCTGAAAAAAACGAATGTTCTCAGGCGAACATGGCATGACCTTGCTCGTTTTTTAAATATATTTCGACCCGCGCTATTCGACAATAATGAGCGCCTCACTCTACTCAACAATTATGAGACTTCTTATTTCCTTCCGGACAAGGGACCTCTTGAGAAGAACACTAGGGGTACATTACCGTTTCCGGTCAAGGGCTGAAGGGCCATTCCATCCCATCGCGAAGTGTCTCCTGGCTATCATTCTGGTGGCACGGGGCGGGATTTCCTGGTCGATCCGGAGGCCATGAGAAGGATATGTCATATCACATTGTTCCCATACCTGATACGGCAGGCCCCCTGACCCGCGCAGTTCGCCCCGGACCATCACAGGAACCCTTATTGACGCAACAACATCCCTGATCACCGCAGGTAGTCCGATAGTTGCCACATAGACTCCAGTTCAGTGTTTTTCTGTGTTCCTCCGAGACATTGAGTTTTCCCTGACTGTAGATTGTAGATGACATGGGGTTCCTAATTTGCATTAACATGGCTAATACATGTTCGTCTTAAATGCCAAAGATCATGTTAGAGCTGATTTCTGATAAGAAAATATCCTAATATGGTGTTGAACATGCGTGCTCACAAATCATAGCAATAACAGCCTCGACGCCCGGCGTTGCAGTCTCCAGCCCGTGCGGTTTCGGTCCTGCGACTGTAACATTGAGTGATGGCCAATCAGCAAATGAAACAGATGACGCATCTTAAGAGAGATGGCTGGTGGACGAGGTAAATCGGCATGCATGTTTAATGCAGTGCAAAAGTAAGCTAAATACAGCCTTAATCTGAAGGGGGAGGCAGTTAACATTGTTGGCCCTCACCTTGAAAAGTGGGGGGGGGGGGGGGGCATGGTCATCCTGGCCATCTCCCCCCCCCCCCCCTGTTCCTACGCCCATGCATCCACGGATTCTTCCCATCGCCCGGAAAGCTCTAGACGCTTTTCCGGGGCCCCATATGCCACGGCACACTCAGTTGCTCCGGGGCCCTTCATATGAGACTCAGGTTCTTTCTACTTGTTTGGAGAGCCTTGTGCTGCTGCTAGGGCTCTTATAAGGTAGGGCACGGGGACACTCGATGCTCGCGGGCCCTCCACTTTGATCGAGGGCCTTCTCCCTTTGGTCCCATTTGCTTCACTCATATCGAGGCTCGTGTTGTTAACCTGCCCACACACTCTTGATCGCACATTCATGGTCTTGGATAATTCCCCTTTGCTCGGGGGGGGGGGGGGGTCCTGTGCTCGGACCGGGGCTTTATATGTCAGCCTGCCGAGACACCACCGGTCGTCTAGGGGCCCACCACGTTCGTCTTGGATTCTTTTTGCTTGCTCTAAGAACCCTACAGTTGTTGACGAGAGCCAGTTTGTTGGCCTCCTGCGGCACCTATGATCGCTCAGGTTCCGTCCCTATTGGCCTTGGTGTCTTCGCGTTAGAGCAGCAGTCGAATATGTGCCCATGATTCTTTACGCGCAATTGCCGAGCGTAATTTTACATGCCGCCGACGTCATATGTGTCATTTCCATTAGCTATTGAGTGTTTGACACTTATTATACTAGTGCACCACGTTCTTAGCGTATTTTGAATGTTAAGGTATGTTGTACTCCTTCATAACAAACGAAAAATTCAGCACTTAGTGATCAGCCAACAGCTGATTACATCGCCCAGTCAGCCAGCCGTAAATACGTAAGCTAGGAATCAACTCCGTGCTTGGTTTTGATTGTTGTTAGCAGCTAACTCAAGTTTATTTTGCCTGTTGTTCCGAAACACTTAGCCTCAAAATCACAGTATTTAAAATGATATGTAGAAAATGAGTGAGTTATACGTGTATGCATGCGTAGCACGCCTATCCGTTATAGGGCTGTGCACAGCAAGATGGTTTCTGTATTTATTAAATAGATGAATAGGTAAATACATATATTGCATACATGTCTATCTACATATCTATGTGTAGCCATATATACCTACATGTACATACAAATCTATATCAATACATGTTCTAACATATAATAAGTGTCCAACACTCAATATATGTATGTATATATATATATATATATATATATATATATATATATATATATATATATATATATATACATACATATATTGAGTGTTGGACACTTATTATACTAGTGCACCACGTTCTTAGCGTATTTTGAATGTTAAGGTATGTTGTACTCCTATATATATATATATATATATATATATATATATATATATATATGTGTGTGTGTGTGTGTGTGTGTGTGTGTGTGTGTGTGTGTGTGTGTGTGTGTGTGTGTGTGTGTGTGTGTGTGTGTGTGTGTGTGTGTGTGTGTGTGTGTGTGTGTGTGTGTGTGTGTGTGTGTGTGTGTGTGTGTGTGTGTGTGTGTGTGTGTGTGTGTGTGTGTGTGTGTGTGTGTGTGTGTGTGTGTGTGTGTGTGTGTGTGTGTGTGTGTGTGTGTGTGTGTGTGTGTGTGTGTGTGTGTGTGTGTGTGTGTGTGTGTGTGTGTGTGTTGCATACGACTGGTCTCAAAATGTTGTTGTTTTTCGTCCAAAACGCAAAGATATTTTGGAGCGGGCCCTAAGCTCCAGGGGCCCCACAATGTTGTATATTCCCCCCCCCCCCCTGACGAAATCCTGGATCGGCCCCTGTCAGTTCCGACTGAAAACCCCTTCTAGTTCTAACATATTAAACTGTTTCAGTTCTGACGGGGGAAACTGTTTTGGTTCTGACCGGCCGCCCGGTAATCAAGTCAATGGGCCCGCTTTGACGAGCCATACACGAACACGCATTTGGAAGGCGAATCCAGCACCGAACGTTTCGCTACGTCAGCATAACTGCAGCGCTCTTCCGGAGTGGGGCTTCGGCAACAAATGCTTCTGATGAATGGATGAATGAATGAATGAATGAATGAAATGAAACAACGACAAATGCTTCTCGAGAGATCCGGTGCTTTGTCATGTCGTCAGTCAACGCCAGACGACTTTGACGATAATTGGAGCTGAAATGTTAGTAAGCCGATGAGCTTTTTTCTTTCGAGGAATCTATCCTCCCACACTTCGTGAAACGCTATTCTCGGAAAATGTGAAAAGTAGCAAATGCGTCGTACCTGTCTGTGATGAGACCCGACCCAGCCAAGTATAAAAATATATCATTCTTAGACCCAGCGTTTTGTGCTACGTCGAGCTATGTGGTAGGTGTTGTGAATGCTACTTAAGTGGTGTCAGCTTGCTGTTGACCTGACTTGGGTCATGACCCTGGTGAGTTCATCGTGAACACGATGACAGGGGGTGCTCAAATGATTATATGAATGTTTGATTCACCCATTCATCGCCGACATGTGGGGCAGGCGGCGCCGGAACGACCAAACTAGGTCATCACTCACCGGTGTGTGTCAGGTCCATGAATACATGGCCAAACTTGGGTAAAATCGATGGATATGGATATCTACACAGGTTGCCATGGTAATCTCGGTTGCATTTTTTCACATAGTAGTCAAAATGCCGTCATCGTGCACTTTTTGGTAGTTCCCCAGTGATCCCATTTGCTATGGGTGACCTTCTCGGTCTCACATTTAGTGTTCAGGAAGTGGACAAAGAATTTATGCAACCCTCTACGCAGGTTAAATAGGGATGCTGAAATGCTGACATGGGCGCCGCGCCGCCGATCAGGTGATATTATACAGCTTTGAGTAGCGTTCACAGGCCAGACAAGGCCGCTTTGTTGGCTTCCGGAGGTCAAAGTAGGCTATGCCCGCAAAGAGTATACACCGGCTCACTCAACGCACTTTGTATTCGATTGCACAAATGGCTTAAAAAGGCTTTCTCACTGTTTCAGGCATAGGCGTCCTAAATCGCTGTAGCTGAAGCGTCCATAGTCGCTCAGAAGCCAGGTGCCAGGGAAATTAACTCGGCTTTACACTCCAATCAGTGCCAACAACATGAACTTTGCATAAACCAGAAGCAAACTTAGCATTTCAAATCTTTATTCACATGGTTAGCTCACAAAACATAAAACGCACCAATCTAGCAATGAACCGCACAGACTCGTTCCGCGAGAGCCGTCACCGCCCAGCAGGCTGGCGGAACAGGTGGGCGCCGGCGCCTAATGGTGGTCGCAGGTCATCTGCATGCCGTCCTTGCAGCAGAGTGGCTCATGGAAGCCCTCCCCGCTCTCGCGCAGGTCGTGACCGCACACGTCGTGGTAGAGCGATGTGTGGATGCCCATGTCCTCGTCACGGCCCAGACTAGCGCAGGCGACCTCTCCCACCGTCTGGTTGCCGTCCCCGCCGAAGCGATGCGGCACCACCATCTCCCAGCCACCGGCCGCCTCCAGCACGTCGCGTTGCGTGTGGCACTCTTCCATGCAGAGCTTGTCGGCCTCCTCGTCGCAGTCCTTGTCCCAGGTATTGTGGAAGCGGAAGAGGACCGAGTTGTCATCGTGCGTGCCGATGGCGCACTCGCACTTGAAGTTGGGCGGCGTCGGCTTGGCGCTGCGGTCATGGCCAGCAGTGAGTGCCAGAAGCGCGGCGAAGGCGAGAGCGATCTTCATGGCGGCGGATGCTGAGTCTGGTGCACGCACGGCGCCGCCCACCGCTTATGTACGCACGGCGTTTGTGTTGCCGACGGGCGGGCCTAGACTGACACTGACGCACTGCTTTTGTCGGTAATGGAGCGCGAGCTTGTGATATGCCGCTTTTGCGGATGCATCTATAGCCTGTAGGCTTTAAAACTTTGAGGCTTTCGTGCCAAGAGAAGAGGAGCATATCCAGCAAGTTCCAAAAGCTATGGGGTATACCAAGAACACTCGCAGCAGCAGATAAGTAGCATGTATCTGAGCTAAGCCACGCCCATCCTCAACACATCCCACACTTACTTCGTAATAGTGAATATTCAGCAGCGAGCGTCGTAATAGTGAATATTCAGAGCAAATCAGCAGCGACACTCACGCGAGGCCCAAGCAAAAAGTCCCCTGCACACCGCACGCGCTGTCCTCATACATAAGATGTCCATTGCGGTCAAATTATTGCATTTTCTATTGTCCTTCCCAAAACCGGGGCAACCCAATTTTCATACGACAAGCCCCGTTTCATATCCTGAGGAGACACCGATAGACTAGGTCTTAAGGGAAAGCTCGTGGTTGAAGCTCTAGCCTCTGAATTTCGAAACGCTGGAAAAACTTCATCAGCGTGCTCAGGAGGGGGAAAACCTCGGTACATACATATGAGCCCTCTGATTTATGAGGACGGCTTTCAAATGTCCCGCGTCGCTTTGCGTCTCAATATGGTAACCCACTGTGGGACACCCAAAGAAGGATGCTCCATATTTGTTACTCGGTGGTGGATGCAGACTCTTACAAACGGGTAAATGTAAACACTGAACGCGGAATGCCTGCTTGTAAATATGATGCAACGACTTATTACGACTGCTTTTTTGCAAATATCGATCAGAGCATTGCAGTACAAGCGGTATGTTTTGTCTCTCCGACACAAACTGTGGTTGAGATCTCCAATCCACCTCTGGTCATAACTGTTTTCGCAAGCAATTCGGCTATCATCACATGGTTCACTTTGGCCACTTCTACGAGACTTCGGCGTATGAGACAAAACGCTTTCGAAAATCGGATAGCCGAACATATTATCAACAGGGTAGGCCATGTGACCATGCCAAGACGTGGCCATACCATCGACCCTAAGTCCCATTAGGCTAGCTCGTGATCTTTTAGTTCTGACGGGAGAAAACGTGTCAGTTACAGTTAACGTGTCAGTTACAGTTAACGTGTCAGTTACAGTTACAGTTACAGTTAAAACTCTTACAGTCCTCACGGGGAAACTCTCAGCTTTGACTGAGTACTCCTTCAGTTCCGCCGGGGGAAACTGCTTCAGTTCCGACAGTGCAAACTGTTTCAGCTCTGACGGAGTAAAACAAACTTTCAGTTCTGACGGGGGAAAGAAACTCTTACAGTTCTGACGGGCTAAATTCTCAGTTCTGACGGGGTAAAACACCTCAATGTTCCTGCACCGTCCAACGCCGCACCCCACACCACCACCTGCTGCAGCTCCACTCTGTGCTCACGGCAGTGGCGGCCCGCTACGTCTGCGTTGCAACGAAATGCACGGCAGCATGACCCGCACGTTGCCGAGTGAATCAGCTGGCTTGGACTCAAATCCGATTCAGTGCGGCCGAATTGAACAGAAAAAAACGAATATCGGGCTAATACACGCATACAATTAACGATTTATTTTTCCGACGGTAGTGGGCAGATCGCCGATAATCGTGTAACGGTGAAACGGGCGGAAGCCAGAGACGGAACCTACCAAAACGCGGTGTTCCAGAGGAAGACAGAGGTCTCATTTATTTGCACTCCGATTTAACACGCAGTCAAGGGCCGCGCAATATATTGCAATGAAATATCTCCGCTCCCTCCGTTCGTCGCTTTTCAAGCCTCCAGGAGTTTACATCAGATCGGCGAAGTCGTGGACTTGGCACCGCCAGCTAACCACCGCCTTTTGCAGCCGTCTCACAGGTCCTAGGACAGGCGCAGGCGCAGCATAACGACCCTCCGGCACCCGGTGCGGCGCGATTAAGGAAACACAAGCGGAACAACGTTAGGCCACCAAACTCACTCTACAGCGACTTGACCCACGTGCCTGCCACTGCGGCCAGTCAGTCCACACCCTGCAGCCAGTGCGTCGCAGAGCGGTGTCGTCTCATGCGCGAACGGCGCGGGCCCGCGCTCACGAGTAGATCACCCTGTCCGACGTGAAGCGGTCGTTCAGCGTGCGCGAACTGGTAGCCGCCGCCGGACGGAAGTTTCCCACACCTGACGTTTGCGCCGTGGCCGGCAGATGGTGCTGGGCGCGGCCGCGCGCCTGGATGGCCGCGATCTCCTGCTGGATGCGCGGGTCCAGGCCGGTCCGATTGCGCGGCGGAGGCGGCGGCGGCGGCGGCGGGGGAGGCGATGGCGGGTCTTCGTCCAGCGTATCGTCCAGCTCCATCGGCAGCTCTGAGGAACGCAACGACGTCACGTAGTGATCACGCCGCGTGATGGCGTCCAACGCAGCTGCCCAGGCTGATGCCAACATTTGTTCCAAGCAATAACCCATATGGAGTGTGTCCTAACCTCCACACACGGGAGCCGGAACAACGCAGCTTGTCACGGGTCGCTCACATTACCACAAAACATGAGCACCACGGCGATGAGTACTGCTACTGCCCAAGCCCAAACACCATCTCACACAGCCCAGCGGACCCAATGCACCTGGTGCTTCCAGACCAGACCATACACTTTCAAGCCTCCACGCGGTCCATTTACACGACTGAGCGCCATGCTCGCGGGTGTGCGCGGGGTCACGTACGCTGTCGGCGCTGCCTGGCCAGGTCGTTCTTGAACTGTACGGTGAGGAGCGTGCCGCCGGAGGGCGCCGACACGTCCAGGCGGCTGCGGTTCAGCGGACGGCGCGCCCGGCCAGCCGCCGCCGCCGCCGTCGGCACCCGCTCGTGGATCACCTGGACGCGGCCCGCCGGCGCCAGCGGCCGACGCGCCGGCAGCCGGCCGACGGCGGCGGCGCCGCGGCCGCGACGGGCCGCCCGCGGCGCCGCCTCCTCCTGCGGCGACGGGCGAGACGGTCAGGCACGAGTGACCGACCCGGCGAGTCAGCACACGGGGACGGACACAGGCACAAGCACAGGATGAACCGCTAAACCGTAGGCATAAAAAATAAAGAGAAACGAAGCGTGAGAGACCGGAATAGAGCATGAGCGTCACTCGACCAGTGCAACGAGCGTTGCACCATACAGACACATCGGCGGCCCGTGCTTCGTGAGCAACTACCATCAGACCAACACCATCTCCGCCACTCTACGACACGTTATCCAACACTTCAAACCGCTGCAGACGGATCCCGGATTTAGGAACACACACGAGACGCCTCTATCAAGACCGAAGCCAGACACCCGACACAGTGCTGCCGGTGTACGGAGCGCGGCGGCTCGGCTGGGTCCGGGGCGGAGCGGACGGGCCGGTAACGCCCGCGCCATCGTACCGCAATGCCCCGCCGCTTCATCAGGATCTGGTTGCGCGCGTCGACGCGGCTCAGCTGGCGGCTCGCGCTGGTCAGCTGCTGCAGAGCCAGACGCTTCTTCTTCAGCGCCAGTGTGGTGACGTGCTGCAGGAGACGCCGGGGTCACGACGATGGAGAGTCGGACTCTAGGGTGTCACGTCAGTGGGCATTCGGAATCCAGCGAGTCACGCCGGTGGAGAGTCGGACGGTAGGGAGTCATGTCAGTGGGCATTCGGAATCCAGCGAGTCACGCCGGTGGAGAGTCGGACTCTAGGGTGTCACGCCAGTGGGTATTCAGAATCCAGGGAGCTACGGCGGTGGGGAGTCGCAGCACGCGACGTGTGCGGTAACGGGGGAGGGGGGGGGGGGGGGGGGCAGTCAGACGGTGGCCAGTACGTCAATTCGACCATCAACTATCCAATTCGTCAAACACGTCAACAACTTGTACGGATACCTAAGAGTGCAACCACTACAGTTGCTACCGAATGCTACAGAATGCTACCCGACGCTCGCAATACTCCAGAAAAAAACTGATGGAATGTTTTGTTTTGTAATTAACCGAAAATGAGACCGGAGGTAAGAGAGCCGCGCAGGGCCAGAAAAGCCTGCACCATTTCCAGTGTTAACGTGTCCTCTCGTGTACTAGCTGATGAGCTCACCTTGAGACCGTTGGCCTGGACACCCAGTCGGCCAGCCAGCCGCGTGCCGCGTACGGCCTTCACGGCCAACTGGAAACAACCGAACATCAGCATGCCAAGCCAACCAATACCAGCTCAATCATGGACGTTGGAAAACATATCACTGCCATTCATGCTACAGAGTTGTAGTAATTGGCACTTCAGGGCGCTTCCACTGCGCGGTCATCAGGCGACCAACTAAGGCTACAGAAGAAGCCAATAACTTCTTTGCTAAAACGTCCTCACATTCCCTTATTGACCCACTTTCAAGACAACTTCATTTTTAATTGTTGCCATTTTTTAATCGAGATAATTAATCACTCTCTTACAATGGTACATTCGACATTCCTGGATGCTTGGTAACCAGCATGACCGGATCATTCAGTGCCCCTCATTTACCCTGAGCTCAGCCCCAGCCCTGGCACGTGCCTGTGTTCTGTACCCATCCGCACGCCAGACCCGTTCCACACAGGTCCACTGGCAGCTGCCCTCACCTGTCGACGCTTCAGGGGCGACGCCGGCGCGGCCCGGGTCGCGCCCACCACGTGGCTGCCCATCCGCGCGCTGGCGGCCCGCCAGCGCTGCCCGAAGGCGCCGCGCTGCCCGCGGCTGCCCCTCACGCCGCCGCGGCCGCGGCCGCGGATGGTGCCGCGGGAGGCGCCCCGGCCGCGGGCCGAGCCACGCGAGCTGGAGCGGCCGCGCGAGGCGCCTCGCGTCTGCCCGCGAGAGGCGCTCCGCGTCTGCCCGCGAGAGGCGCCCCGCGTCCGCCCGCGCGAGGCGCCCCGCGTCTGCCCGCGGGCGGTGCCCCGGGCGCCTGCGGGTCAAGAGTCGGTCGGTCACGGCACCGCCGCAGCAGCCACAGTGGCAGGGGAGAGCAGCAGCCAGAGCAGCAGGGGAGAGCATCAGCCACAGCGGCTGGGGAGAGCAGCAGCCACAGCAGCTGGGGAGAGCAGCGGCCACAGTGGGAGAAGCAGCCACAGCAGCTGGGGAGAGCAGCAGCCACAGTGGCTGGGGAGAGCAGCAGCCAGAGCAGCAGGGGAGAGCAGCGGCCACAGTGGCAGGGGAGAGCAGCAGCCACAGTGGCAGCCACAGAGCAGCAGCCAGAGCAGCAGGGGAGAGCAGCGGCCACAGTGGCAGGGGAGAGCAGCAGCCACAGTGGCAGGGGAGAGCAGCAGCCAGAGCAGCTGGGGAGAGCAGCAGACTCTCGGCGGGAGATCAGCTCAGCTGTCTCACTAGCTCAGCATGTGCTCAGAACGCCGCTGACGACGCACTGCAGTCAGATCTGGTCACAACGAGACATGCATCCAGCATGAGCCACCAGACACATGCGAATCCAGCGAGGTCAGACTGCAAAGCTGTTTGTATTCAGTGCACTAACTTTCCACAGTTCATCCCTTACATCACGTCACAAGGGAGCTTATTTCGGAACACCATCGTTGAAATCCCATGGCATCAGAGCGACCAATAGTGTACCGTGTTAGTACACCTCGCTCCTATCACCACCGAATCCTAGTGTGGGTGCCAGCCCCAGGTCCGGCCCCACGCCCACCGGCCGACAGAGCGGCGGCCGACGCCAGCTCACAGCCCTCCCAGCTCCAGCGCAGTGGTCACCTCGTCTTGCCGCCGTGCCGCGGCCCGCCACGCCGCCCCGGCCGCGCCGGAACATGCTGCGGTTCGCCTTGATAAAGTCATCTGCAACCGGACAGCAGCGGCGAAATGTCACGCGAGAGGTGGAAAATTGGACATGCTCCTCTGACGCCATTTGTGCGTGACGGACATTTCTGGCATCATTAATGAGCATGAAATGTAATGGGTCATCAACTACATGCCATGCCAAACATCAGCCCATACTTATTGAGACGAACACATAACCCACACTTGTACCCGTGCTCTGGATGCTAAATTTAAGCAATGTGCTCACAAACAATTCTAATGGCAAAATTGATTTCTTTCCTGCATTGATCAGTAATGCAGGAGGTCATGATAAGGCTCACCTAAGCTTCTGTCCACATATGCCTCAGTTTTCATGGTGACCTAGAAAAGCAGTCATTGTTAATGACATACACACAAAGCACTACAACAAATTTTAACAATAGTTTCAATTGCTAGTTGAAAAACTAGCCAACCACAACCAATTAATCAGAAAATATAAAAATGCCAAGAGACTCCTTCCAGGGTGCATTACAAAAGAGAACAGAAAGGACAGCAGCATGTTGGCTGCTATGCTATTGTTTCCCTTTATCCTGGAGTCAACATTCCAACATGTCCACCCAATTCGCCAAGCCTGGGTGCCTGGACACTACAGTGACTACTGTTCAGCTTGGTCCTAATTGGCCTATCCCGAGTGATAAGTGGGGTAACTGGCAAACATCTCCTTGGGATGAATACCATGACAAACTATTGTCACCATTGCCACTCAAGTGACCCAATATTGCTATGTTGATCATGTAGACTTCAAAATTTTGGGCACAAACATCTGACTGGATAAACCTGTTAAAAAGGGTCTCTGTGCAGCAAACTAGTTTGGAGAAGAGGTGCAAAATGTAAGCAAGTTTCTACTTTCCAGCTGGATTACAAAGCAAATCCAGTGATCTGCTATTCCCCAATTCTCCATGTTCAACCAGGATTGCAATGCAGATCTAACAGTCAGCTATCCTGATACACAACAGCAACCTTCATCCTTCTGGGTTACTGGCAGCTTCTGAGTAGTTTCAGGATGATGTGCCAGTAACACATTTACTGCTCCACAATTTGCTTGTGAGATCATATATGTGGTTGGCAAAGGCTGACTAAAGCTCATGGTCATAATAATGTAGCTTAACACTATTCTTGTTTTCCTTTCACAAGTTAATTCTGTCCAAAAGGCACAATTTAGATCAAATTTGAGAGCTCATGGGCACTGTATGACCAATTACGGTCAACACACCCTTAAACTCCATATCACCATCAGCCTTTGAGAACAGCAAGACCTGGAGAAACACTTGGCCTGGATACATGCCCAATTTATTCTCATGATATAATTTATGAAATGCAAACTTCTTAGGCCTGCATTTTGATAAGGGCACTCCCACAGGGCTAACAAGGGAGACAATGTAAAAAAATGAAGTGGTGGGTATTACAATGATCAATTCCCATTTAACAGTTTAATGCTTCTTAACAATCATTCAGGTTCTGGAAACCATGGGATATTACAAACAAATATAAACAAGAACATCACATTGCTGGGCACCCCTTTTTAAAAATATCCAGCACTCATGAAAACCATAATAACAATATGTAGTGATGCTCAAGTTCAGTCAATACAATCATGACGTCAGTTGCACAGCAATTTCTAGGCCTATACATCATAAATCTGAGCTCTCTGAGCTAGGTGCATGGCTGCCACCAATTTCAGAGCATAGAAAGAAAATGTTTGAGGAGTCATAATGTTGCAAGGGTCCTTTAAAGCAAAAGTACTCAGATTCTTTTTGTTACACCAAAATCTTAAAATTTAGCACAAATTGGCCTGGTATGACCTTGCCATGTACAGCCACAAGGTTCAGCACAACAATCTTATGCTTATCTGGCCCAATGGATCCAGTTTTCAGACTGGGGTGCCAAGACATGCAATACAATTGAAAGTTTTGAGAATAAGTCTGTGCATGCATAAGAAACACTGCCACCTCACTACCTCGCACATCATCTGCCATGGGGGGAGGGGTAACTGGAGCCACAATGATTTCAAGATAGCCAATCTGTCACATGCAGGCGCAATGTTTCTTACACGCTACGTGCTCTTAGCACAGTACCCTGAAATGAGTGAGGTCTCAACGTTACAGACAAACAATGAATCGTATTTCAAAATACAATGAAATAGGCAACGGGAGGTGCTCACCTGGCGTCTGAAGCCTCACTCCCGACCGGCCACAAAGACCCTAGTTGATAGCCGATTGTCCTGGACGAATGCAGCAGCTAATTCAACCACACATCACTCAATAACTGGTTTTAGGCCAATGTACCAGGGGGTAAAACTCGTTCCTCGTCAACCCGAACCACAACTTAACACACCACACGGCTTGAACAGCCCACTAGTGACATTTGCCCGCACCCTGCGCGAAAACGCAAATCCGCGGCTAATGTGGCGCAACGGCGCGGCACACGCCAACAAGCGAGGTCCTTTGACAGCCGACTAATGGCGTCATGAGGACACAGCCTCACCGCTGATCCCAGTTTCCATGATTCGTTCCCAATTCGCCCCATGCCTGGTCAAATGAGATTTACACATCTGCAACTTAGTCACACTGGACGGAATTAGACCGCTTCATCTTCACCCTTGGAATCGGATGTCATTCTATGAATACTTTCTGGCGCGTCATTTCCAGATGCCTTTATGCATGCTGTCACGCCGCGGTTTGAAGGTTAATTACATTGAAAATAATAATGCTTTAACACTATATGGAGCATGCTGCTGTTTTTGTGAAACTTAACTGAACCACAATAAGCCTATAAATACAGTTCATCGCTGGGGTGGTGACCTTGTCGGCCACCTTCTGATATTCGTGAGTCACGCCATAATTCAAAGCATCGTGAAAGTCAACCAACAGCCAAGCCAACAGCCGTCTGGCATCCTCATCGAAATTAACAGCCCCACACACAGATGATAATGTATATCCAGTCATCACTTGTCAACATGTGAACGGTATGCGGGTCAAGCAATATAACAGCCGTACACTAGCAGCATCCAGCTACAGGTACAAGCTGGCAGCGAACACAATGTCCCTCTTCAGCAGGCGTATGCCCTCGCTGAACTTGTTCTCGAGGTCGGTGTTGCCGATTCCCTTGGCGGCCTGCACCATCTGGCGCAGCAGCTCCTCCAGCCGACGCATACAGCGGATGATGCTGCCTGCGGAGTGCCCAGACAACGCCCAGTTAGGACGCGAACAGGCAGACCTGGCGCTAGACGTAGGAGCGCGACACGCACAAGGTCATCAAGTTACGCACACTCAGGTCTCAGGGCAATGTTGATTTGAGGCGCAAGAGAGCAAGGGAGAAACGGGTACACGGTGTGCAGTACGCATCAGGGCAACGTGAAAGAATGGTACACAGGGAGCTGCATACAGACAAAAGACGTGCAGATTGTAACGGACCTAAGGCAGGTAGGCAGATGGAAGCGTGGGTGTCGGGGTGTGAGGTGTTTCTGTGCAGGGAGACAACAGCGTGCGCAAGGCGCATTCACACGTGGTTGCCGCCGCCGTAACGTCATGCGACATCTTCAGAGAACGGCTTTTGAGGGTTCAAAGTCCCCCGACACTGGTCACCATGAGTCCTGCCCAGCGCGAACAAAGCGCCCCGCCGCCTCGCCGGTTGACAGCGGCAGCGAGCGCACGCACCTTCAAAGGCGTCCGTCATCTTGCAGAGCTCGCCGAAGCTGGAGCCCTGGCACCAGGCGTTGACGACATCCATCATGGCCGGCTTGAACTGGCCAACGTACTGCTCCTCGTCCAGCTCCAGCTTGGCCTCGACGCTGACGCGCGCTATCCGGCGGGCGAGCTCCTGAAATATTACGCACACGTTCTTGTGCCCTAACGGAATACCTGTCCGTCACACGGGGTCCGTCCGCTGGCGGTCAGCTGGCTTCAAATGACAACGATCATACCAGCACTGTTTTTCCTCAATGCGTTCAAAATGATCACAATGAAGTAACGAGTCTTGTCAGATTTGCCTGTCATGATCCTTTTTCTGTTCGTCAGATGCACTCAAAATTATTCAATGCAGGGCTTAAGTCCTCGCCGTCGCTGCGAATTTCATCACTGTTCCCATCGCGCAGCTCAGATAACTGACAGACATTGCCACTCGCTGACAGGGGTGTTGCTTCCTATTCAGCTGGAGTGGGAGGGGGGAGGGGCTTCAGCCCTGCTCCGAACCTGGAGAAAGAAGTAGGCCAAATTCGGGGAGGAGCCTGCTTTCTTTAGAACAGTTTGGTGGTAGGTTTAGTCACCGTTGCCTGTTAAGCCCCAAACTTTCTTGGCGAAAATCCACCTTGCCTTGGATTTTAGGCAGATGAAGACGCAATCACAGTCATCTAAGCCGAGATGTATGCAAATGAGATCGTTCCAGCCTTAGTTGTTACGGTTCCGCACGCGCACACTCGTAATGAGGCTGACGCGTCTTTTTACTGAGTTCCCCTACTTCCAAGTACAATACTCAGAGAGAGAGAGCAGAGCAGGTAGGGAGATGTGACCTGTCAGACAAGGAACCCTGTCAGGCGAGTGCGCCAGGTGAGCGCCTGTCGCACATACCGCACCCGTTACCCCTGGTCGTGACATCTGTTGCGAGCATCAATAGAGACGAACGCCTGCCGCCACTGTGACCCGGTAACCCGCTACCCGTCGCCGTGACCCGCGGCCCCCCGTCGCCGTGACCCGCGACTCTTCCGTCGCTGTGACCCGCGCCCCCCCCCCCCCGTCGCCGTGACCCGCGACCCCTCTGTCACCGCGAGCCGCGGCCCCTCCATTGCCGTGACCCACGGCCCCCCCGTCGCTGTGACCCGCGGCTCCCCCGTCGCCGTGACCCGCGACCCCTCCGCCGCCGTGACCCGCGGCCCCTCACACACCTGCATCTGTCGGAGCGCGCCCGACAGCTGGTCCTGCAGCTTGGGCGCATCATTTGACTTCTCGTCGAAGGTGAAGCAGGACATGAGCGCCACCGACTGCGGCACCGTCAGCTCGTTGAACATGCCGTTGAAGATCATCTCGGTGATTAGCAGCTCGTCGGCACTGCGTGGGCAGGAGAGGGCGTGTCAGGACACGTGCTCGCCGCCAGCGGCGCCCGCGGACGCGCGCTCACAGCGGAACGGAAAGGACCGCCGGCCAGGGCAATGGCACCACATGCTGCTTCAGCTGATGACAGCGACAGCAGCCACACAGGGCTAGAGCACGACGAGCCTGCGCTGCACTGCCCAGGGATGTTAGCATAGTTGAAACCATCTGTCAACCGCATCAGCATTAGCAGCCCCAACCACTCAACGGAAACGGGAGATGCAATTCCCGTGGAACTCCAGGGTGTTGGTGAAGTTTCCCAGCACACGCCTGCCCAACTTCGCACCGCACCATTAACAGCACTAGCAAGGTCCCATCTCCCCTTTCGTGCCGTCTTCGACCGCCGGTCCTGAGGGGGGGGGGCACCATTGGCTGACCTGCTGAGCTCGCACGCGACGCGACCCTTGACCTCGATGACCCCAGCGGCCGTGCAGTAGCCGAGCCGGCGCAGCACGCGCTTCCGGCACTTGAGCTCGTCCATCTGCAGTAGCGATTTGGCGCGGCGCAGCTCCAGCTTGGCCGCTTTCAGCTCGTTGTTCAGCTGGAGGTGGCATGGCGGCACGGGCCACGGTTGGGGTCATCGGTCACAGTCACGGGTCAGGGGTCACGACCTCGGGTCAACGACACGATGACCGGCCACGGTCGCCAGTCATCGGTAGCGGCCATTTGGTCGAACCCCTCCCCTAATTAGGTTCCAGGGCTTCAACCAATCAGAGCACGCGCCCATCTCACCAACGTTAGTCACATCTCAGTATATAACCCGCCGCTACCTTACCCCAAAGGTCACGCGCTGCACAGTTGCCGGGCCTCGAGACCCAGCGGCCGACGACTCACCTCCACCTTCTCGACGTACTGGTTGTAGAGCTCGTCGAGATGCGGGTCGTCGTGCAGCGGATGGGAGAAGAGGCGGCGCTCGAACGACTCGATCTTCTCTACCAGCGAGACGAACTCACGGTCCCGGATGCCCATGTCCTTGACGGCGTCCAGCCGCGGCACGCCCGCCGGGAAGCGCCGCTTCATTTCCTGCCGGTGCCGGGGCAGGTCAGGTCAGGTCAGGTCAGGTGATGGTCTGGTCAGGTCAGACCGGCAGGCCAGTTCGTGTCAAGTCAGGTTACAGGCGTGTCTTGGGTCAGCACGGGCGAGACGGACGGGTCGCGTCCGCTCGCATCACCACACCGCATATTTGGGCGCTCTCATCTCGCCTCCACGCGCGCGCCCGCACGTCACATCACACCAGCAAATCACATTCCGAGGCATTTCCACGGACTTCGTAACACAGCACGGTCCAGCCAATGCAACAGCGATGACCGTGGGGCTTCTCCCAAGATACGGGCAACGAGAAGGACCGGATGGTCCGACAGCTGGGATCGCCAGCGAGCTGAACGCGGCGTACGGACCTTGATGGTCTTGAGGACAATCATCCGGTTGTCGAGCGGCCGAAGGTCCTGCGGGTACTTGAGCCGAACGGCGCTGATTTCGTCGATCAGGTGCACCAGTACTGGCACCACCACCATCTCGCCCTTCTGGTCAGTCGCTGTCGGGAGAACAAATGACGTCAGCCGGGCGCACCAGCGCTGCCACCCGCCACCATCTCGCCCCGATGGTTGGCCACTGTTAGGTAACAAATGACGTTTGTACCAGCCTTGGTACAAGCCACTGTACCAACTCGCCCTCCTGACCAGCTTCTCTCATCCCCTGTTGTTGGTTGGTGGTAGGGGTTGGGGTTGGGGTTGGAGGTGTGGGTGTGGATGTGGATGTGGATGTGGATGTGGATGTGGATGTGGATGGGGATGTGGATGTAGGTGGGGACTCGCATAGCGTGATGGAACATGATGGGAGAAGACAATGTACAAAAACAATGGGACGAGTGCTACAGCATAAGCACTAAGTGGAGTGAAAAACGGGTTGCACACACGTGGCTACAAGTAAAAGAAATAACAGGTCCCCGGAATATACAAAAAAACGTCGCGGGAAGCGGTCGGCAACAATTTTTACCACAGGGGAAAACATCTTAAGGATTAAACAATTCCTCCCAGTCACTTAATTTCGTTAAGAAAGATGTCTGTTCCGTCCGCCACCGTATCCCAGACCAGGCCAGGAAACGAGAGTAACTCGGAGACTGAACCGAAGACCCGGGAGTTTACTCCCGGCCAGGCCAGCAGACTGAACCGGGGCCCCAGACTCACGCGGCGGCTCCAGCAGCGCAGTCTCCTTCAGCTGGGCCGTCTCCTTGGAGACGTGCATCAGCACGTCCACCACGTACGTGGCGCTGGACTCCAGCGGGTTGTCCGTCTTCTTGGCCTCCTCCCGCTTGTAGTTGATGACGATGCACCAGTCGAAGTCCTTGTCGTCCGTCTGGACCTGCGGCGGGCATGCCAAGAAGTGTTCAGCAAGATCGGGGGCGAGCCATCGCGTCACACGCACCACATCGTGCATGGACGGAAGGAGAGCGTGCGCAGTGTCACTCGACGTCTCTCAGTGTCAGTGTCACTCGGCGTCTCTCAGCGTCAGTGTCACTCGGCGTCGGTTCAGATCACGTCTGGCAGGAAAAAAGCCTATCCACTGACACGGTCTGCGTGTAACCAGCGCCCATGCACATCCTCTCGGGAGAACCTATCCGACAATCGCTAGAGCCACGATATCAGGACTCTCAGATTTGAGACGACTACGTGACAAATAGATTCACCGCCGGGTTCGACGTCGAAGCGCACAAAACAAGAACACAGAACGCGGCTCCGTGTGCGGGAAGTCGCATGAGGCTTCGCACCACCCCATTGCGGCCCCGTGTCACCCAGCTCCAAGCTCCAACGGTAAGCGCGTGGAAGAACCACCACAACCGGCGCGCGAGCCCTCCACTCACGTGCACCACGCGGCCCGGGTTCAGGAACGGCACGATGTACTTGGGCAGCGTGATGTACTTCTGGTAGTCCTTCTTGAGCGCGGCCAGCTGCATGCGCAGCTTGTAGTAGGAGGCCACCTCGGCTTCGCGCGCGATGCTGAGAGCGTCGTGACTGGTGCGCGCCTTGTTCACCCCTGCAGCGGCGGCGGGAGAGGGGACGTCAGGCGCACACTGCCGCCAGACCCTCCGCGGGGGGGGGGGGGGGGGGGGGGGGGGGGGGGCGGGCGCCAGCCGCTCCCACGTGGAGTGGACACTGCGACAGGCTGGAGAGGGAGCCCCGCTGCAGCGGCAGTCAGCGCGGGAGGTGAGCTGATCATGATACAGAGATTACAGGCGGTGTGTGGTATATAACAGCTGATGACGTGATGGCCCCTCTGGATGGAACTGACATTGAAAAACGCGCACGAGACGGCATTACAGAGCGAGTCCGTTCCTTGCACCTCTCACCGGAACCAGCGGGCGGTGCCCGGCCAGTAGCGCGTTCACTCACGGTCGCACAGTCCTGGAATGGCGGCGTAGTTCTGGAACTGGAAGAAGGAGCGCTCCAGCATGTACTCGGGGTTGATCTCCTCCACGCGAAGCAGGTTCAGTACCTGCGGAGGCCGCGGGCCCACAGTCAGGGCCGGCTTACCCTGCATACGACACCGCCCGACCGTGGTCCGCCACCGAGGAGGCCGCACCAAGAGGGTCCGCCACCGAGGAGGCCGCACCAAGAGGGTCCGCCGCCCAGGAGGCCGCACCAGGGAGGTCTGCCACCGAGGAGGCCGCACCAAGAGGGTCCGCCACCGAGGAGGCCGCACCAAGAGGGTCCGCCACCGAGGAGGCCGCACCAAGAGGGTCCGCCACCGAGGAGGCCGCACCAAGAGGGTCCGCCACCGAGGAGGCCGCACCAAGAGGGTCCGTCGCCGAGGAGGCCGCACCAAGAGGGTCCGCCGCCGAGGAGGCCGCGCCAAGAGGGTCCGCCGCCGAGGAGGCCGCACTAAGAGGGTCCACCACCGGGGAGGCCGCACTAAGAGGGTCCACCGCCGAGGAGGCCGCACCAAGAGGGTCCGCCGCCGAGGAGGCCGCGCCAAGAGGGTCCGCCGCCGAGGAGGCCGCACTAAGAGGGTCCGCCGCCGAGGAGGCCGCACTAAGAGGGTCCGCCGCCGAGGAGGCCGCGCCAAGAGGGTGTCCACCGCCTGACCAGGCAGCAGTGGGGGAGGGGAGGGGGGGGGGGGTCCCCCGCACCCAGGGCTCTGACCAGCCGAGCCCGAGGTAAGTCGCTCGCCGCCGCCAATCAGTGGAAACACAGGATAACGAGCGGCTGGCCGGCAGCTGACCACTCCGCGAGTCAGGCTCACGGCCGAGTCAGCAATAGTTCGCTCCACTGAACTCGGGGAAAAGGAAGGTAGTGCGCTACTCCCGTGATGAATACGTCGTGATTGGGCGTACCAGCGGTAGCCAAACGGTGACAGAATATTGGAAGTGACAAGGTGCTGGGAAGTGGCTGCAAACATCACAATACTTGTGGTGATTAAAAAATGAGTTTGCTTTGTTCTGTGCCATGTTGAGTGTCACACCATAAACGATTATTAAATAAATGATTATTCAAATAAGGCGTAGCAAGACAGGAGGCCTAATTTGGCAACACAACCAACCACCACATCAGCTCACAATAATCATACGTCTGGCAATATTGACCACCAGTTGACTACCCAGCCCTGCACCCACCATGTTGTATGTGAGGTGGAAGGCCGAGTTGAGCGGGTCGGCCATGCCCTTCACCAGGTTCTTCCCCACGGCCGGCGACATGCTCTCGTCCACCATGAGGATGACGATGCCCTTGTCGTCCTTGCCGCGCCGGCCGGCCCGGCCCGACATCTGGATGTACTCACCAGACGACAGCTGGCGGAAGCGAGCGAACATGAAGTGAGAAATGAACCCACAAGGTGGCGCTGCCCACTCATTCGGCGACTGCCGCCAACAGCCCGGTACACCGCGGATAGGGCACGGAAAGATTACTCAAAGACGCTACGGCACAAGGCGCTGATCAACAGACGGTACACGCCTCGGAATCGACGCAGAGAATACAGCTGACGGCGTGAGGTGGCCCAATACAGGGGCCGCCTCACACTGTTAGCTGATTAACTAGCTACGCAAATCGTGGCAGTGGCAGTGCGCAAAGCGTCGATACATCACTAAACACAGGTCCGCATCCGATGCACTGCTAGTTTTCAGCACACCGAACACCAGCTTCGCTTCCAACCGAGCGCAAACAAGACTGAATGGCTAGAACCAAGGCCAGACCAAAGATCGTACCCATCGGAAGTCCTTGCCGTCGAACTTCCTGCAGCCAGTGAAGAGCACAGTGCGAGCCGGCATGTTCAGGCCCATGGCGAACGTCTCAGTAGCGAACAGTGCCTTGATCAGACCCTCTCCAAACAGGATCTCGATCGTTTCCTGAGGGCAAGCGAGGCTGCAATGTCGAGTCGATTGATGCCTGATGTACGGGAACAAATAGCTGGAATAACAACACTGAAGAACCATACACAAACGTCACTCCTCTGGCAACTCTAGAATGTTCCAATTAACGCAAGCTTATGGCTGAAAACCCACTGAAAAATATAAATCAAACGCTACGGATAGCTTCGAGAGTTGCTCGAACGACACCACACACCGTTACCCCAGCGCAGGAGCCTGTCCCGCTGGACGCCGGAGCACCGGGCCGGCCGCCTCGAGCCGTTCTCCGTCCGCGTCAGGCCTCGCACCTTCAGTATGGGCAGCAGGCCACCGTGGTGGATGCCGATGCCACGCCGTAGCAGCGGCAGCACGTGCTCCACCTGCGGCAGCTGCCGGTCCTCTTCCGACAGCACGTCCATCGCGTTGTTGAACACCTCCTCCACCAGCCGCTTCTCGTCGCCTGGCGACAAGGATTCCGCCTATATGGTGATCGGTCCTGGCAGCAACCTTACGGACAGCGCAGACCTGACGCATGGGACATTTGCCAGCTACCTCATCACCATCTGTTAAGAATGCCGTGCCCAGCACCATACGACCATGCCTCAGAGCTCGACACCGGCACAGACACTACCACAGCAACCGAAGCGCGGTGTTCTGCACCGATGCCACGGGCGCGGCAGCCGCCGGCCGACCGCTCACCGGTGTTGAAGTCCAGCTTGGCCATCTGCAGGGCGTACGCCTCGCACTCCTTCTTGCTGAAGCTGAAGACGATGACGGGCGCCAGGTTGCGCTCCATCACCATCTTGATGATCTTGTAGACGTTGGTGCCCTCCTTGGAGCCGGCCTTGTTGCCGGGGCCGCGGGTCTTGCGCGCCGCGTCACTCGGGTTCGCCAGACCGGCCATCGCGGCGCTGAAGTTGTCCTCGCGAAACGTGCCCTGGGGACGGAGGCGGCGCGCCGCCGAGCGAGCTGTCACTACAGCCAGCGATGGCGAGCATTGGTGCTCAGCAACGCGGCTCAGCAAGAGGAAAATGGCAGCTCCACACACACCGCAGCGCACGCAACGCCAACGCAGACACCATGCGACAGTCTTCTCAAGAGCGTGACTGAAGCCAGAGATGTAGAACAGGCCCGTCGAGAGACGGTGCTCGGCCTCAGAACTCGGATAATCAAGTACAAACGCAATGAAGTCGAGCGCTATTGAGAGGTCACAGGCTGCTAGAGTCAGACAGTTGCCAATGAATGCGGTTACGCCCCGCATGCCTGACTTTCCCTGCTGACTAGTTTGAAGTCGGGATGGGATGGGATGGGATGGGATGGGATGGGATGGGTCGGGTCGGGTCGGGTCGGGTCGGGTCGGGTCGGGTCGGGTCGGGTCGGGTCGGGTCAGATCAGATCAGGTCGGGTCGGGTCGGGTCGGGTCGGGTCGGGTCGGGTCGGGTCGGGTCGGGTCTAGTCTGGTGTTGTCTGGTCTGATCTAGTCGGAGCTGGTCTGGTCTGGTCTGGTCAGGTCAGGTCAGGTCAGGTCAGGTCAGGTCAGGTCTGGTCCGGTAAGGTCAGATAAGACCAGACCAGATCCGATCAAATCAGACCAGATCAGATCAGATCAGATCAGGTCACGCCGGGTCAATCGGAGCCTGACCTGCTCGTCGACCACCAGGTGGATGCCGTCGCCGCCGGACGGGTAGATGTAGTGCTGCAGCGGCGTCGGCCGGAAGTCCGTGTACACCACGTGACACGGCTGCTTGTGCAGGTAGGTGATCCACTCAGCGAACTGCGCGCAGACCAAGGAGTCACGTGACGCCCGGTAAGCAAAACTGAGCTGATCACCACAGAAGGCGCGAGAGACACACAGAGCATTCGTCCCTGACCTCCACGTAAGCTAAATCACGGTGACTCCGTCCATAATGCGCGCTGAGTTCACATCGCTCTGGTTTCAGCTCCAGACAAATTCAAGCATTACAGAAGGCAAGTCATCAAGTATATGCCAACCAATGATCGTGCAAACATCGCTACCTTCCAGTTTACACGGGGTCCGATCATCCCAGGCCGCTGACACGGGCCGTGCAGGGCACCACCACCGCCCAGCCCCAGCTGCCGTGCGGCCCGTGCCAGCTCGGGTCGCACCTGTCTGGCGTTGGGTATGGTGGCCGAGAGGAAGACGTAGTGGACCGAGTCGGGCAGCAGGATGATGGTCTCCTCCCAGACGTAGCCACGCGACTTGTCCCGCATGTAGTGGATCTCGTCGAACACGACCCAGGCCACCTCGCGCATCACCTCCGAGCCTCGGTACAGCATGCTGCGCAGGATCTGGCGGCGCGGGGCCGATCAGCTCCCGCAGCACCAGCGCTCCTCCCGCCTACCGTTCGGCCAGAGCGCGGAAATCGACAGCGAAAAGGGTATGATCACGGCGCCTGTTATGTTCCCCTTCCGCATGACCATCGACACGCCAAATGGCAGCCTGTGGATCACGACCCTCTTCTGATGTCCGTGTTTTCAATCCTAGCATCCAAATCACGGCCCCGGTCGTCGCAGCACCTTGATCACTGTACACGCTGGAAGGCTTCATCTACTGACTGGTAAACGCATGATTCCAAATAAGACAAGTCATCATTCCATGCTATGACTGCTTGTAACGACTGGAAAGGAACGATGGCCGACTAGGCGCAGCAGACTACGAAAAACTGCAACTTCCTTGAGAACTGCCACTAATCCATATACATCCAGAGAAATATAGCATAAACTATGATACATAACAGCGCATGCTAAACGTCACGGCGCCTTTTCCGCCTGCAAGCTGAGTGACTTCTAGCCGTAATTGCCGTCGTGGAGATCCCAGGCATTATTCTCGGGCATCCTCGCGGCGCTAACACGACAGCTGCCTTTCTAACAAAAGCGAATGTTCTCTGCGCGCTCCGCGGTCGGCGGCGTTGTGCGGCACGACCCCACCAACCTCTGTGGTCATGATGAGGCACGAGGCGGTCGGGTTGATGGTGACGTCGCCCGTCATCAGGCCCACGTCCTGGAACTCCTCGTTGAACTCGCGGTACTTCTGGTTGCTCAGCGCCTTGATGGGGGTCGTGTAGATGACCCGCTGCTTGTCGCGCAGAGACAAGGCAATGGCGTACCTGTCAGAGGCGGAGACCGCGTGACACGTGCGGCACCTCTTACCGATCGACATGCCGACGGTTGCCAACGTCGCACGGAACACGAGCGTGGCCTCAGCGGGTGTCATTCTGGGAGAAAAGTGATCAAGAGAGAGATGATGAACAGCACCAAGCTGAGTGACAAGCTGTAGCACGCACATCAATCCAACAGGTCGGGAGAGAGATAGGCATTACCCGTCAGAAACGTACAAAACCGCCAATATGCCGCGGACTGGCCTCCTCCGCCAAAAGCTCACCCTCTCCAAACGCGGGGAGCTACTCACTCGGCGACGACCGTCTTTCCGGCGGAGGTGTGGGCCGACACCAGTACCGACTGGTTACTCTCCAGGCAGAGCACGGCCTCCTTCTGGAACGGGTCCAGCACAAACGGGTACTCCTTGGGCGGCGACCGGGTGGGCGCCGTCAGCGGCACGTACTCCTGGTCGGGCGGCACGCATACCTCGTGCACGCACGACTCCATCGTGTCGATGGTGTGCACCTGGATCCGCGGCATCTGCTCGGCCAGCCTGGGGCATATCACAGCTGAGGTTAGGCCATGTGTTCCACTAGGTTGTATGCGAGGTTCATGCAGCGGGGTGGCTGGGTCGGGTCAGAGCTCAGAGTAAGATGAGCAGAAGGTAGTGTGAAATACCCTGACAGCTGCAATTGTCAGGAGAGATGGAGGGTCATTGAAGCAGGATGTGGGAACATCACAGTTTATGCCATTCCTATGAGCAGTCCCAGCTGTGGATGAAGAATACATCAGTGAGGATTCCAGACTGCCAAAACCCCCCAATGCATGCTGCAATCTGTACTAAGTTCATCCCCAAACAGTGGATTAATGGCCAATTACAACATATGTACCACCTTCCCAGACTAGCTCAGATGTGCTTCATAATGTTGTGGCAGGTGGCACTCTACCTGCAAAGTTCAGCTTTCAATACAGTACCTGAAACAAACTACACCTGTGCAACAACACTAGCCTTGCATTTAATACACTCACTTAGCATCATCTACTGCCTCTTCCTCCACCTTGAACTTCTTGGCATCATCAGCTTCATCACCACTGGCCTCCTCAGCATTTCTCTTACCAGATGTCAGCTGCTGCAGCAGGTCATCCACTGATGGCTCCCTGTCACAAAGAGTGAGTCAGCTGTGCCAACCCAGAGACCCATGCCTGCCTGCCTGCCTTTCCCATCCTGGTACAGCTGGGTGTGATAGTTGGAGATTGGAAAAGTTGCAAAAGGCACAGACATCCATCCCATATCCAAAATGACATGTTGCCACCAGAATTATATTTAAACCAAGATCAAGCAAAACAAAACCAGAATTAGAAATACATGAACTAAATACTCAATTACATCCATCAGATACAGAGGTGCTAAAAACAAATAACATGAAGAGGCCAGATACAGATTTTGATCCCTATGCATTGAGATGAATTTGGTGTTCAATTTACCATTATTTATGAGGTGACAAGCACGCACAGGGTTCTAGAATCTGCTGTCTATAGCCTCATTCCTGAATATGCCTGCTTATTCTTTACATACAATACAAAGTACATATGTCTATAACACAACATCCATATAGCTTACACTCCTTTTGAAGTTTTTTGCTTAGCATTCTCATTCTTGTTTGCATTATCTGGTGTTACAGATGATTTATCTTCAAACACTGAGAAAAGGTCATCATCCATGATGACAGGCTGAAAAGGCAGTTTCAGTCACAAGATGCATCCAGCATAGACAAGGGCCTAAATAGCACTTCAAACTGATATCAAATCATATAAAAACACATCATTTAGGAACACAAACATCCTTAAGTTCTCAAAACCAAGTCCAGTCAACAAAAATAGAACACAATTTATGTGCATGAGAACACCAAGGCCCCAGACTGATGCATCTTGCTGTATATTCTAAATTTTTAAGTCACCACTAATGCCGTCTAGACATGTACTGATACCACATCACTTGGTCTTAACATGTCATGTTCCATGATGCCAGCAATAGCAATGAATTCAATGCAGTCAATCAGTTGAACAATGCCAGCACCAATGATGAGAACTCCCATATGAGGCCTTGAGAACCATCAGAATGATGTGGTAGCCTGCTGTTTGCATTCAATTAAAGACATTGCCACACAACAGTAGTGATGGCAAGATATACACATTGACTATTTCACAAGGAAATTTCAAGACAAATCAGAGACATTCTTATTAAAAAATTGGCTGTTAATAATTTGTTTTCAACCAAAGTGAATTTCAATTTCAGAGTACAAGTTAACACATTTTGTCCTAGAACAAATTGGTACAAGGAAATTGCTTGTAGGCATATGCAAAGTTCTTTCAATAGTAATACAAGATATTGGATAGACAAAGGTACCTCATGTTACAACAGAGCATTGCACATAAGCCACCTTCTTTAAGGGAGTAAATGTTGTAGATAATCATAAAACACATACATCTACTCACACCTTGGACCTTTAATAACTATTATAGATTATGTCCAGCACTGCAGAGACAAAACACTCCTGACTCCCTGCACAATTATGGATGGAGCAATCTGTCTGCAGTTCCTCCACAAAAACCTTTTGAGGAAAATGTAAAAAAAGAACCAGAATCTAACCTAACCTAGCCTAGGCTAAGCTGTCACCACCCTATCTAACCTCCCCACCCAATCCCCTGTATTCCCATGTTTCATTAGCATCTGTGCTGTCAGTATGAGAGAACTGCCTTTGACCAACATCCGCCATCATGATCATGATCATTATATGTTGAAGGTAAGATAATACGGTGTCCAGCAAATATTCCTCTTTTATGATCATTTATGGTGTCTGATGCCTTGGGGACATCAGTTCACGACTATTTCAGCATTGCAGTGTAAGGTCCCGATGCAGACAATGACCCAGCACACCAATCTCATCAAATATCCTGCCACGTCCACACTCACCAACGCTGTCTGACGGTACTCAAAATATCCCCAATGTTCCACGTAATTGTTCACACCAGCGTTCTATTGCCCTAGTCCACACGCACCACGCTGCTGCATACCGGTGTATGCGTTACAAACGTCCCAAGAAAGCAAGTTTGAAACATTATCCAAGTTTAATATGGATGTAAGCAAGTCAATTAAAAAAGAGAACGATTTTTATATCTTCTTAATCTTTGAAGCAGTAAAAGAAAGTTTCAATATTTGAAGCTGCTTTATTATGAAATTATTTTCTGCATATTAGTTTCGCTATATTTCTGTACTACTTGCGTAAATACGGACGAGGCTGGCGCGTTAGACGTTTCCGACGCTAAGGCTAGTGACTTGCTTTATTTTGCAAGCAATTTTGCCGGGTGGCCTTTTGGAGTCTGTCATCAGGCCATCGCATATCAGCCATAGTTTACAACCGGCAAAGGCATTTAAGAACAAAGCTTCGGGTACCAGCAACGTAAGTATTTAAGAAGACAGCTACAAGCACCAGCAGCGTAAATCCAAATTACAGCGACAATGATCCTTTCTCTTGACTTCAGTTTCCATCTCGGTCGTCGTAAGGTAAAACCCGGTGTGTTCATTTTTGGCTGTTTTGCGTTGTTAATGCTGCTGATCTGTCTTCTCATGCTAAATTCTGCTATTTAAAATGTTTGTCAAACTTTTCACCAACCTTTTAGCCCTTTTTCAGCTAAAAGTGAAATTTGCAGCAATGGTTGAATAATCAAATCCAGTACGAGAAGGCGAATCACATGGCATGAAAATGCCGGGTGGCTAAAAATGGATAAATGGGGTTTTATCTATGAGAGACAGACCTGCCCTCATGGGTGACATTGGTGGGTGCAGACTACCTGATCAGCAGGTGTGGCAATGCTTTGTGGCACATTTTATTAGAGGAATGTCTAAATTATGCTTTGTAACTGGTCGTACCGTACACATGAGCCTCCCAATGCCTTATTATTGTTGCAGGAGTACCCTAATTCCCAGGACATGTTTATAAAGGTGTTAGGAATGCAACCCATGTATTATGTGTGGATATTGAAAATCCTTCTTGGACCACTTTTTAACTAATGTCATGTCTGCTGTCTTCTATCCCTGAAACATTGGATCTCTGTGCACTGTGATCAGTTGTAACTGTGCATTGGTCTCACAGCAGTTAAGACAGATGTACTGTGCGTGACTGAACTCAGGGTTAAAATCTCATCACAGATATGCCAGACATAGCACCTTTACTGTGATATGTTTTTCCATTGTTGGCTGGTGGCAAAATTGTGTGGTGCAGCCTTATGACCAAATGTAACTGTTCCCTTGGTTTTATCTGTTTCATGTTTGGATAGTTGATCATTGTGTTATTTCTCAAAAAGATAAGGGGCTTGTTCATGTTGCTATTCTAAAAAAAGATGCCATGATTTTAGAAGAGGTGATGAGGGTATGGAAGTCTGCTACCATAGGAATGATTTTGAGGGAGATGTCAGCTGTCTGCATACAACTTTACCAAATTTTGTTTTGGTGCAGTGACAGTGAACAATGTTCAACATTGATTTTACTAAAAACAATATTGTAGAATAGTGATTCTATGGAAAAAATACCATGAACAGGACTGAAAATAGCTACCTGCATTAGTTCAGGCTCAGTGAGCTTGGCCAAACAATGTACCTGCTCTTTGTCTCTCACCTGGTACCACTGGCTTACATGTCATGCAAGGTTTTCCCAGGCAACAGGGGTGACAAACTTCTTTCATTGCACACCTTTCATGTTATTTCACCTTGTACTGCGCTGAGAAGTGATGACTTGGGATCAATGATGTTAGTTTCCTAGGATGCATTGTAGGTAGCCTTCATGTCTGAGACTTCACCCACTACAACTAACACCAATGTCTTGCAAAGACCACTTAACTGTTATAGTTGTCAGATGCCCATGGCAGCATTATGGCTTATCAGTTAGCACCTTTAGGTGCCATGTGGAGGCCCCTAGTTTGAACCCTGATTACAACATGGGCCCTGAGAGCTCAAATGGCCTGTGCAGTTGCTGATGCCCTGTGAAAGGGTGCATGATGATAACATGACTGTCATGCCCCCTTTTTAAAAAGACAAACTACTTCTCATGATATGTTGTGAGCTGTGGGTTCTGAAAGTGCAGTGGTTAAAGGGAGCATCCCGCCTTTTTTACTTTTCACTCATTGTTTCACCAGGTGAATACAATTTGAACAGTAATGCTGGTTTTCTTGTGATGATTCTAAAAAGCTCAGCACTTTGATTTGAAACAGCTGACCCTGCAGGAGAAATCTGATTTGACTCACTGCTCACCTCCATGAAAGTCATGCATTTCTTTGCCTTGCTTTTTTCCAACCTGTGTGTTCTGTAGTGTTTGTGACACACAATATTTATGTAAAATATGTTGAAAAAGTTTGAAACACTTTGTTTAGACAAAATATATATGAACAAAAAGTGTTATCCCACAAATTTAACAAAAAACTAGATGTATTCGGGGTCACATCGCGGCTTGACCACCTCACACACAACGACGAACTGCCGCACACGAAGCCGACAGGGAGACTCTCCCTACATGCCCCAAGCAGCACCTCTTATGCTCCTTTCAAGCCCACCTGCAACACGATCGGCGTGCGACTCGCCGGCGCCACCGCGTCTCACCTCACCGTGTCCAGGGGCTAATGCATCACGCCTTCGCTGTGACCGTTTCCCTACGTTAACACTGTCCTAGGGTGTAATCTATTGCCACATATGGTCCACTGCTACACTATACCATGGGTTTGATTTCTCTCCTGTGGTGTTTATCATGGTGGCTCAAGACAAGGCACACATTGGCTGGGCGAATGGGAGTATTGCATACTTCATGTGACACACTAGTTCAAACTTCTCCCAAAATGACAAATTGTCTGCCAAGGTGAGGGGAAGGTGACACCATATGGCCACGGTAGTCCAGTGCATTAGAAAGGTTCAGGAACTGGTGATTCAGGAACTGTTCATGCACAATGTCATGTTAGCATTAAATGTAGCCCTTGAATTCAATTGTGGGTGTGCCTTTAACAAGAATGTGAAGGCTGTCTTATGATTATGCTTGTGTTTGTTTCAGTCATCATGTTCCTGACGCGCTCCGAGTATGACCGGGGCGTGAACACCTTTTCGCCAGAAGGCCGGCTTTTCCAGGTGGGTGTCTGATGGGGCCTGCTGGTCGGCCGCGGATGGTGGTGTCTGACAGCTCCCTCTGGTCGGCGTGAGGTGATGGGGCTGGCATCTCACTCTGGCCGTAAGGAGCTAGTTGGACCAAATTTCGCTCTCTGGTCGTTGAGATCCAGAACGCCACAACGAACACATGTGTCAAGCACATTTATGTGTAATATGAAATCGGGAGACATGTACATGGTTGAGGTACTGAATGTCCCAATGCACATTTATGCCAAGCACATTCATGTGTATCACCAAATGGGGAAGCATATACATGTTTTCTATTGTTGTGCAGATGCGCTATTTGATGTATAAGCACCAATTCATCCTTAAAAGATGAATTAAGATGTGCTTGCTGTCCCTTGATGAGCCACACCTCGTGTATGTTGTTGGCACGTGGCCTGTCCCACTCGACACGGCGACCCAAACATGGGCCGACGGCCGCCGGGCGCTGCTGAACGGCCAGTGCCCCATTTGGTGCTCCATTAGATCGACTGAGACGGTAGTTATGCGTAGGGAAGACTTTGGTGAGAGTGTTGATGCCATACAGAGTCCTTGACTGGAGCTGGACAATGGTTGCTGGACGTTTGAGATCCACAATGCCGAACATTTTCAGTTACTGGGCATTCTTATCCAGCGCAGGGAAGCCACATCGCATTATGCTTGATTATTGGGCTTGCGGATCGATAAATCGTTTCAGAACCGCCATACTCATCATAAAAAGCCAGCTGTTGCATGCTAGCGCACACACTCTTACCAGCTACTCCGCGTGTCCTCACCGCAGGCTTTGACTGGCAGAATGACCGTACACAAGAAGCTGTTGTAAGTTGAAACGGCAGCGAGCGCCGGTGGTGTCCAGGCTCGGGCAGGCCGGCAGTGGTGGTCGTGAGATCTGACCAGTCAGTGGCGCACCGGGCCTCGTTACCAGAGCCCGGCCCGGCCGGTGGTGTCCAGGCTCGAGCAGGCCGGCAGCGCGGCCATGAGAGCTGACCAGTCAGTGGCGCACCGGGCCTCGTTACGAGCGCCCGGCCCGGCCGGTGGTGTCCAGGCTCGAGCAGACCGGCAGCAGCGGCAGTGAGAGCTGACCAGTCAGTGGCGCACCGGGCCTCGTTACCAGAGCCCGGCCCGGCCGGTACTGTCTAGGCTCGAGCGGAACGGCAGCGGTGGTCGTGAGAGCTGACCAGTCAGTGGCGCACCGGGACTCGTTACCAGAGCCCGGCCCGGCCGGTGGTGTCTAGGCTCGAGCAGGCCGGCAGCGGTAGTGAGAGCTGACCAGTCAGTGGCGCACCGGGACTCGTCACCAGAGCCCGGCCCGGCCGGTGGTGTCTAGGCTCGAGCAGGCCAGCAGCGGTAGTGAGAGCTGACCAGTCAGTGGCGCACCGGGACTCGTTACCAGAGCCCGGCCCGGCCGGTGCTGTCCAGGCTCGAGCGGAACGGCAGCGGTGGTCGTGAGAGCTGACCAGTCAGTGGCCCACCGGGCCTCGTTACCAGAGCCCGGCCCGGCCGGTGGTGTCCAGGCTCGAGCAGGCCGGCAGCAGCGGCAGTGAGAGCTGACCAGTCAGTGGCGCACTGGGACTCGTTACCAGCGGCCGGCGCGGCCGGTGGCCGCAGCTGCCTGACTCGAGCCCCGGCTGTCAGCCGGCGAGTCCGGTCCATCACGGGTCATTAGTGGCGGTCGGCCGGCGGGCGTCGGTAGCCCGGTCACGCGCCCGCCGGCCGACCGCCGGTGCGACGGCCTCTGTTGCCGGCCGGCCGCTCAGCGACCGCGCACTCCCTGCTGGTGTCACGACACCAGTGCTGCGGCAAAAATGCGTACCGGCAGGAGTGCTACGACGTCAGTCATACGTGACATGACTTAGCATGACATGACATAGCAATATCATGACATGTGGCATGACGTAGCAATGACTGTATAAGTTTTTACACACATCACACATAGCATGCCATGTGACATGACATAGCAATGGCTGTATAAGTTTTTGCATGGGGGTTATTACCAGTAAAGGGCTTTTGAGCATAAGTTTTGTCGTGTAGCACTAATATCACGTATACTTGTTTGCAGTAGCAGTCATGTCGTGTGTAAGTGAGGACTTTATAAGCGTTCCCAGTAGAAGTAATGACGAGTGCAAGTTTTTGCAACAAAAGTGTTGTCGCATAGTACTGATGTCATGTATAAGCATTTGCAGTAAAAGCAATCTTGTAACACTACTGCCAGTATTGGTTTTTGTTTTAGCGCTAATGCCGTGGAGCCGGCCCTGCTGGCCTTAGTTTGGACTGGAGCCCTTTCGGGCAGCAATTACTGTTGCGGGGCCATGCCATGTAAAAGGGTTGAAGAGTAAAGCGACAAGACTGTATGCGCTTGGGGATCCTTTGCTACCGGGACTTAGTTCGTACAGGAAGCATTCTCCGGGCTATGTGCGGGCCCTCGGGGGGGGGGGGGGGGGGAGGGGAGGGGCACTTCAGTCCTTTGATGGCTGGTGCCTGCAGCCAGCCCGGACAATAAGGGCGTTCCATGGATGAAGGATGAAGCGTTGAGTGCGGACAGACGGATGGGCGGGCTCAGGGAGCACTCCAAGACCCGCGAGCGGGTCACTCGCTGCACCGACCTGAGGTCAGGCGGGGGCTCAGGTGAACCGCGTGGATTCACCTGCTGGAGGAAACAGAATGTCGGGCCGAGGTGTTGTAGAACAACGAAATGTCGGGCTGGGAGCACGTAGAGCAACGAAATGTTGGACTGGGGGCGCGTAGAACAACGAAATGTCGGCTGGGAGTGCGTAGACCAACGAAATGGTGGGCTGGAATGTTGTTGGAATAACGCAATGACTGCATATTGAAAGACTGCATCCGGGAAGGTAAGCTCACAAGTAATCCGCGAGTACGTCACCATTAATGGTTTTCAACCTGGCATTTTTTCGAGTGGGCTTTTAAATCGTTGAACAGGATTGTAGGCCTGGAAGCTGTCGCCAACGTTGGTGATGAGTTGGCAAGCTGGCCATTTGGGCCGTCCTGTTGTTTCCACAGCGCGGGACTCCCAACCGGCGCACGCCGGTTTTGTCCACCCGGGCATGTACCATGCACTTTCGGTTACAAAACTAATGACTTCATCGCATGAAGTACTCCGGCCGGGCCGTCGATTCGACTTCCCGCCCGTCGTCGTTTTCCCGCCCCTTCCTGGTTCGTCGTGCCGCCAACAGATGGCAGCATGGACGCGCGCCAGGCAGGCCGTCGGCGAACGGTGTCCGCGCGTCGGCGGCTGGGGACGACGAACCCAAGAGTGCCAGGTCTTCCCCACACCCGGTGCCGTACTTACTGTTTAACCACTTTGGCACGGGTTTCATGCCGGCGCGGAAGGTCGTTCGGGTGTAATGGCGGTGGCCGATATGCGGAGGTAGTGGTACTCAGTCGAAGGGCCTCCGGCGGTCGCGGACGGCCGGGCCCGCTGAACCTGGCCCGTCGACGACCTGGGGTCACCACTGGCGCTCAGTTCCCCGGCCGGGCTGCTGCCCCGGACGTACGCCGACCGTCCGTCTCGAATGTCTTATCAGTCCTGCTTATTGTCATTGCAACAGGGGCTGTGTACTTCCAAGGATGCCTCACTTAATTCAGTCGGGTTAACTCCGTTGTGGAATGAGTCGCATGCGTTAGATGTAAGGCTCACGCGCAAGTGGCGGTGGAATGCGCCGCCCGATTTATCGAGCGCCGGCCGCGTGCGTTTGGCAGCATGCCGTCCCTGTTGCGCCTGTTACACCATCCAGTTCCGATGGCACCTGCCTCGCCTCAGCCTGTAATACCACCTTCTGGGCGGTCCTTGTTTCACCTGTTTTACTGGTGCCTGTGAGACGTCCCAGCTCCCAGCGTCTATTACACGTGCGACTCACATGTAATGACTCGCGGCTGACGTATAAAAACACGTGGGATGTGTTCTTCGTCCAGTCACGTCTTTTTTATCTTAAAGGGAGTGTTTCACATTGATATGGGGTTTTGAGACTGAAATGACCATACTGAAGACCTTTCTGTGCTGTCCACGATCCTGCCCTTCTCAATACCCAAACCCCCTAGTTTCTGAGCTACACGACCTCGACATTGGGGAAAGGTATACAGGGGGGAGCATTTCAGGCATCTTGGCATTTATGACGTCATAATAACGTCATTCAAATCCTGTCATTCCATAAGTCATGCCGCGATCAAGGCCAAGAAAAGAAACTGTGGAGCCGTTCATATCTCGCGTTCGTGAGCTCAATTTTTAAATATACCAGTCGCCAATTGGCTCTCAAGCAAGGTATGATGACGTAATCAAACCACGACGCATTGAGGAGCATATTTACTCAATAGGACATTGCGCTGTGTAGAGCAGCCTTTTCCACTTTAAAAGCATGCCAAGAGTTATAAGCGAGCTTGTTTCATCATATGTGATGCTTTTTTCAATATCTTCAAATGTGAACCATTCCCTTTCAATTAGTAGCTGACCAGGGTAAATAAAACACGCGTTGTTGATTGGTGATATAGTATTCTGAACTAAAGGCAGGGTTTCCGCCCTCGCCCCAGAAGTGTTGGCAGGTAAGATCTATATAGACTTCTATATCTATATACTTAAGATATATATATATATATATATATATATATATATATATATATATATATATGTAAGGGCAATGTTCTGGACGTTTTTGGGTATTGCCGTCCAAGTTATCCCCGCAGCGTACCGTCGTAGTCCACCAACTAAAACCCCGGTTTCCAAGACACCCTTCGCGTCGGCTTTGATTCATTTTAGGAGGGCCGAGGAACCCATTACAGTAAGTGACCTGCCAGCGTCGATGGGCCGTACTTGGAGAAGTTTTTGTGTGTATTTGGATAACAGTATTTTAGTTTCGGTAGACCACTTTGATGAATCGTACCATCACAGGCTCAATGTTTTACTTTGGTGTTCATACATCTAGGGACCTGAACTATGCAATGAAAACATTGAGCCTGTGTGTGCTTGTGTAGGAATGTCATATCCCAAGAAAAATAGCCAGTAAGATGAGTGGAATATTTTCTGCGACTTTATAGCTACAATGACCAGCTGGAGAATAGACCCCCTGTGGCTCTAAAATAATTCAAAACATTTTTGGCCTATAATCATTATTTTCAGCTCATTGTAAACCTTCAGTGGGCTGAAGTTTAAGGGGCAGGACATCCATTTCACCGAAGTGAACATATCGTCTTAGCCGATTTAAGCCACCAAGATGCTTGGCGTATCTGAAAGACTACAAGTTGTCTGATTTACTTCTTCAAACGCTGCTCCCATGAACGATTTTGGAGCGTTTTTTCAACCTTGGTGTCGTGATCGATATTATGTAGTTATTATATTATTTTATTTAATTGTCATGATATTATTAGCAAGCTGCTTGCTTGCTGCTGTCAATTTCAACGCGCTGTCACGCCAACTGTACACTGAGCGCCTCGCGTGAATTGAGAGACGTTAGTCGACCAATGGTCCAGTGTATTCATATATTTCGTCCAGTGTCCGCACCGGTAGTCTAGTGACGTTCGTCACTGGTGACCCCTCCGCTGTATTGCCAGCGCAGATGGCAAAATCACAAATGATCACAAGTGTCCTCACCACGGTCAGAACATAGCACGTTTGAACTGATAACCATTAAAGGGAATGTTTCACATTTAAAGACATTTAAGCAGGCATCAGATATGATGAAACAAACTCACTTATGACTCTAGTAAATATGCTTCTCAATGCTTCATGATTTGATAACGTCACGGTACCTTGCACAACATTGATTGAGGGCCATTTGACGGCTGATATGTCTCGATGTCGCGCTCGCAAACGCCAGCTATGAGTGCTTCGACGATTATCTTTTCGTGGCCTTGATCGCCACATGGCCCAAAAGTGACATTATTTGAATTGCGTTATGATGACATCAGGAATGCCAAGTTGACTGAAATGCTCTCCCTGATATACCTTTCCCCATTTTCGCGGACGTATAGCTCAGAAAGTAGAGGGGCTTGGGTCTTGAGAGCAGGATTGTGGAGAGTACCGAAAGATCTTCGAGCTGGCTATTTCAGTTCAAAACTGTATATAAATGTGGAGCAGCCCCTTTAGGGAACGCGCAAGCTCCTTATGTTCATGGAAGCATGTAAATGGTCTTTCATGGTCTTGAAAAATGATCTTGCTTTAACTGTTTCTCACGTCGGCTCATTTAAAAAAGACCTTCCTTCCAGTTGTGTCCGATACATCCAGTTATGACCGACTGCCAGTGTAGCAGTGACATGGCTGAGGTTCCATCTACCAATTATTCCTTGTTGAGACAGTGACCACCACTGCGTGACCCGGAAGGTACGAGTCGACAAAGCTGTAATACATTTTAGATTGACAGACATATTTGAAAGCTATCAGACATGTTGATAAGCCCTAAAGCCACTGGTTCCTTCGCTCCCATGTGTGATGACTTAAAACGTCACCCAACCGCATCAACAAAGACTACCTGCAGCTTTATGTTCCCTTCGGCATCACCTCGGTAGTGTGTCCGGTGATCCAACAGCGCGTGTTCCATAGTTGTCATAGCAACAGGGTGCCTGGGACCATGCGTGGCCCTCAAGCTGCAGCGGCGGTCGTACCGCCGCAGCCGTTTGCGCTGGGACCGTTAGGTTCGGCGGCGGCGGGGGTCAGCGTCTCGTCGAGCCGCGGCCGAGCGTCGATGACGCCCCGCCTAGCTGGGGTCGAGCGTCGATGACACCCCGCCGAGCTGGGGCTGAGCGTCGATGACGCCCCGCCAAGCTGGGGTCGAGAGTCGATGACGCCCCGCCGAGCTGGGGCTGAGCGTCGATGACGTCCCGCCAAGCTACGGTCGAGCGTCGATGACGCCCCGCCAAGCTGGGGTCGAGCGTCGATGACGCCCCGCCGAGCTGGGGCTGAGCGTCGATGACGTCCCGCCAAGCTACGGTCGAGCGTCGATGACGCCCCGCCGAGCTGGGGCTGAGCGTCGATGACGCCCCGCCAAGCTGGGGTCGAGCGTCGATGACGCCTCGCCGAGCTGGGGCTGAGCGTCGATGACGCCCCGCCGAGCTGGGGCTGAGCGTCGATGACGCCCCGCCGAGCTGGGACTGAGCGGTGATGACGCCCCGCCGAGCTGGGACTGAGCGGTGATGACGCCTCGCCGAGCTGGGGCTGAGCGTCGATGACGCCCCGCCGAGCTGGGGCCGAGCGTCGATGACGCCCCGCCGAGCTGGGACTGAGCGGTGATGACGCCTCGCCGAGCTGGGGCTGAGCGTCGATGACGCCCCGCCGAGCTGGGGCTGAGCGTCGATGACGCCCCGCCGAGCTGGGGCCGAGCGTCGATGACGCCCCGCCGAGCTGGGGCCGAGCGTCGATGACGCCCCGCCGAGCTGGGACTGAGCGGTGATGACGCCCCGCCGAGCTGGGGCTGAGCGTCGATGACGCCCCGCCGAGCTGGGGCTGAGCGTCGATGACGCCCCGCCGAGCTGGGGCCGAGCGTCGATGACGCCCCGCCGAGCTGGGACTGAGCGGTGATGACGCCCCGCCGAGCTGGGACTGAGCGGTGATGACGCCTCGCCGAGCTGCGGCCGGGCGTCAATGACGCCCCGCCGAGCTGGGGCGAAGCGCCGATGACGCCCCGCCGAGCTGGGGCGAAGCGCCGATGACGCCCCGCCGAGCTGGGGCGAAGCGCCGATGACACCCCGCCGAGCTGCGGTCGAGCGCCGATGACGCCCTGCCCCCTCGGCCCCCAGGTGGAGTACGCCATCGAGGCCATCAAGCTGGGCTCGACGGCCATCGGCATCCAGACGTCCGAGGGCGTGGTGCTGGCCCGTCGAGAAGCGCGTCACCTCGCCGCTCATGGAGCCCACCACCCTCGAGAAGATCGTCGAGATCGACAAGCACATAGGTGAGCGTCGGCGGACGGGAGGCCGGCCTGGCGCACGGCTGGGGTGAGTGATGCGAGGCCCGGCCTGGGGTGCTGTTGGCCACCCTGGCCCGGGCGCAGTGCTGCTAGCCTCGTATTGCAGTTTGTAGCGACGTTGTGGTCTGAAATCTACGGCGCTGTCGGTACACGTGGGGCGGGGTCCGTTCGGTTCACGCTGGCTTCGTTTTGTGGCTGTGAAGGCCTGCCGAGTGATGTCAGTACACCATTGGCGGTTGTGCCAATGGGTTTCGTTGCGATCGACGAAGTACACAACTAGCGTCGGGATGTTGGCCAGAACTCATAGTTGGTGTGCTGACGCGTCCTTCTAGGCCGAGGTGTTTGACGTCATGGTTTTGCGGTGTTCATGTGTGGCGTATCTCGGTGCAGTCACAGTAAGCCATAACCCCGCATACGCGGCGATTGTGGGGCCTGCTCCGTGAGATTAGACGTGTCACCGAGGTCAGCCCAGCCCTGCACTGGGGTCACGTCCCCAGAGGATTAAGGCGCCCGCTCTCAGTCACCGAGGTCTGCCCAGTGCTACGCTTCATCAGGCTAAAACCTCACTTTGATTAACTTGGCTGTGCTCACTGGTTTCGAGATCGTGAGCATGAACGATGCGTTAGAGAAAGAGGCGAGCGGTTTAACGCTCAAATGAGAATAGCTTATCACGCTTGCTTCCGAGCGGAGCCAGAATGGGCTCCGGTTCAGATTCCTATTTTGTTGATCCGTGTATTTTGATGCCGGAGTTAATGAAACTTTCGTAGCAAAATTGCATTCGATATGTATGGATTTGTTCCGAGTCAGAGTCGGTAATCATTAACCCTATTGTTGTTGGGTCGACTTTAATGCGAATTAGGTAGAAGCGCAAATAAATTATCTGGCAACCGATGTCCACCAAGTGGAAATCAGACATGCATCGCAATTATCCTAAGCGTAGCTTGACACGCCCCGATAACGGTTGGATACTTTTCGCTCGGGTGGTGGGGGGGGGGGGGGGGGGGGGGGAGAGGGGGTCAATACGACCACCCCTCAGATTTCAGGAACTAAAAGGACTAGAGGCACCAAATTCGCACCGAGGTCTGCCCAGTGCTACGCTTCATCAGGCTAAAACCTCACTTTGATTAACTTGGCTGTGGCTCACTGGTTTCGAGATCGTGAGCATGAACGATGCGTTAGAGAAAGAGCGAGCGGTTAACGCTCAAATGAGAATAGCTTATCACGCTTGCTTCCGAGCGGAGCCAGAATGGGCTCCGGTTCAGATTCCTATTTGTTGATCCGTGTATTTTGATGCCCGGAGTTAATGAAACTTTCGTAGCAAAATTGCATTCGATATGTATGGATTTGTTCCGAGTCAGAGTCGGTAATCATAACCCTATTGTTGTTGGGTCGGACTTTAATGCGAATTAGGTAGAAGCGCAAATAAATTATCTGGCAACCGATGTCCACCAAGTGGAAATCAGACATGCCATCGCAATTATCCTCAGCGTAGCTTGACACGCCCCGATAACGGTTGGATACTTTTCGCTCGGGGTGGGTGGGGGGGGGGGGGGGAGAGGGGGTCAATACGACCACCCCTCAGATTTCAGGAACTAAAAGGACTAGAGGCACCAAATTCGCAGGGTGTTGTTGGCCTGTACGTGGACTCACTTAGCTCAAAGTTTGAGGCTGCTAGGTCATGACCTTCGGGTCAAATAAGGTAAAACAAGGTTAAACTCCAGGTTGGGCTCCAAAGTGCCCCCCAGAACCTGGATACCTGTTCTGAGCAAGAGGTCACATGCTCATTCAAGGTCAGTTGCCTTGTTTCACCTTTGGAAGGTCATGGTAACCAAAATCATATAAGACTGCTTTGAGTTTTGCATTTGAATAAGCGACAAGGATTGCGCTAGGTAGTATGTTCCTAAAAACAAAATATTAACCTGGGCCATTTTAGGTCAATGACCTATTCTGGCCCGTAAGAAGTCCACGGAAGATGTCTGATGCGGTTCCTGTTATCAATAAATTGAGCACCAGAAACTACCCCACAAAGCCCTAGAGCAACGCGACAAGTTGGTTTTGACCTTGGTCTGACCTTCATGTCTGACCCTAGGTCAATGGACTTTGGTCGTTCAATTGTTGTGTTGCTTAAGAAAGTATCTCAGAGATGTATGGCTTCGTCTAACACTCCGTTTCTCCATCAGATTGAACGATTCCGTAGAGACTGACTTCTGAATCCATGATCTGACTGTGACTGTGACTGTAATGTCAGCGACCTTATGAAGTTATATGCAATTTTTTGATACCACACGATCCGCTTATTCCATTGTCTACAGCTAAGTATAATTTGGCGCGGGCTACGTGATGCCGTTCGGAAACTTACTCCGGAGAAACCCTCGGGGAGTCAATGTAACCCCGCCCGGAGTGCGTGTTCAGGTTTATTGCAGTTCGGTCTTATCAAATCAACTGCCCTATCTTGCTTTTTATGAAGCCGATCGAACGAGTCGTGTCCCAACTGTCTTTCAGGGGGGATCGGGTCGAAAGCCTTAGTAGTGCTAGCTTGAAGAGAATGTTCCACATCGGAAGATATTGAGGCAAACATCATATATGATGTGAAAGCTCGTTTGTAATCTAGGTGTGGTTTTAAGTGCAACAGGCGCAAATGACACATTTTCACCATTTAGTTATACGCCCCTCAATGCATCATTGTTTCACGACATCATAGGACTTTTTTATTACGTCAGAGTTGCTGCCATCGCGGGCGTGTCAGAATTAACGCTGTCGCGGACGGGTTAACTTGTGCTTTAGCACACCGCTAAGTGGCTTGTTAATTTGTACGCACGTGTTTAATCCGACTTTCATTATGTGCGCGTGTTTTAGCCCTTTGTCGTGGTGTTCTCGTATATTTGACGACGATTTTACATGTTTTACTTGCATTCGCATTCTTGATCGCGGCGTTTTTCTTAAGATATTCGATTTGCATTCTCATGACAGTCATAACTAGAATTACCACCCGATTGCCGGTATTATGTATACAAATGGAGGTTCGTGATCGAAACCCGACTCGTTAAGCTGGTCGAACGCCAACTGACGTCCGTTGATGCGGCGATTTGTGCTGACATGCTTTAGACAGGAAAACGTCAGTCCTCACACTTTGCATCGCCTTGAACACAGTATGGTCATTGAGCGGGCGGAATTCTTCAGACGTCTCTACGACGTCATACATCTTTTAAGTGATTTCAAAGCTGGCCGTGAAAAAGTCAGCACAAGTTCGTGTGCATCTAGCTCAAAAATGGGGGGGATTGAAACACTTAAAAGGGCAAAACTTTGAACTGCAAGGAATTGCCGTTGAAAGTGGTTTTCTTAGGTCGGACCCCATGCAAATATAGAGCAATCCCTTTAATGTCAACCGAATAGTCGTGATCAATTTCATGTGCCGTGCGCAGGGGTCGGATTGAGTGCGGCGAGCTAGGAATAATCACAAGCCGACCAAATGGCCAGCATTCCCCAAAGCACATCTCTGCTTTTTGTGGATGGATATAATTAAACAGACATCTTGCGATGTTGTTTTCGTAGGTTTGCCATCGGTGTCCCCAGCGCGACGGTATTACCACGACGTGCGTCGCTGTGACGTGCCCGCGGGGACGGCGGCCGGCCGTCTCACGTCTCACCTGGCGGGCGCGCCGGTCATTATTTCCCTGCGGACCGGCCGGAGCGCCGCACCCTGGCCCCGCCCCCCGCCCCGCCAACTGCTCAGACCTGGCGCTGCTGCGCACGGACAGAGCCAGCACTACGCGAACGCGGGCCGAAGCCGCTGCCGGCGCGGCGGATGTCCGAGCCCCGGGCGTGGCGTCGCCAATGCAGCGTGGTGTTTGGCCGTGATTGCCCGCGGACGCAGCCCTAACAGGCTGACCGCCGGCTGACAGAGCGGCCGGGGTGCAGAGGCCTGCTGCGGACGGGCGGACGGAGGCGGGATGGGGCGGCTCGCTCGCCGTCCCTCCCTCTTGTCAGCCCAGCACCGGTCGGCGACGTGGCCGGGCCGCGTGGCGCGCCGCACGACCGCGGCACGGCAGTGGTGGCACGGCAGCCGCGTGTGACCGAGGGCGCGGCCGGTGACCGGAGCCGTCGGCACGCGTGTCACGGGCCGACGGCGGCCGAAACTCGCTGGCGGTCGGCTGGGGGAAGCCCGTTCCGCGCCACTGACGCCAGTCTACCGCAACCGGGCGCTTTGAAAATAAGGTCCAAAATTCGTGAACGGGAGCAGACGAAGACTCGGCGCTGACCGCACGGTGTAGGTGCTCTTTACTATCCTGCCTGTCGCGATGCTAGAGGTCGTGCAGGCAGCAGGCAATGGCGCCTCTCTGAAGATCGGTTTCGCATGCAGCTGACTGGTGCACGAGGCGAGGCGGATGGAACCACGTTCGCCGCACAAACGCGTTACCCGGTCCCCCGTCAGCAGTATCCTCCCAAGCGGTTTGTTTTCGTGAGTGCGTTGGTCGCGATCGAAGAAAAGGCGAACCGATCATGATTCGCCGGATGGACGTCATGGGCCCGACGAGGTCGGCGAGCCCTAAAGCCCCAATCATCATCGCCGGTGGCGTCGGCCGAAACTGCGGAGCCGGGCAACACCCATCGATGTCCAGTTTCGGTGTAGACAAGGCATCTATTAACAATTGGGACGACTGGATGTGATTGTGACACATTGAATTGCGCACGTTGACAACGTCGCTCGGAGTTCCTTAGCTTTTAATTGTGTGAATATTGAGCTCGTGTAACGTACTTGTCTGCTTGCCGTTCCGAGGGATGAACATTCTAGTGCAACGATGCGACTTATTTGTTAGAGTTTCAAAGCTGTCTGACCTGACTGGCAGTTGTTTCGGCGTCATTTGTGTCATCACCTCGCTCGCTCGACGCTTAGCTGTACATAAAGAACATTATCCCCACTGAAGTCATTCTCGACGGGGCAAGGAATATGCTTCGACGAAGCATGCTCGGCAGCCACGTCAAAGGTCATGTGCCAATTGGAGTGGGCTGTCAATGACCGGGCTGGCTTCTGAGAATGGCGAACGGGTGCACGGGACCCGAGACGCATTCCACGCGTTTCGTGGCGGGAGCCCGCTT
>NW_023596461.1:16858210-16959717 GCF_011947565.3 Pollicipes pollicipes | reverse complement strand
CGAAACGGCCCGCGCCGAGCTGTCAGCTGCTGGCCGTCGCCAGGGGCGCCCGCCTGCAGCGCTGCACGCCGCCGTCTGCAGCTGTGCAACGTGCAGGCGGCGGCGGCGGCGGCCAGCTGGCGGCGGCGCGGCTGGACGCGTCTGGCGCGCCGACGGTGACTTCGCCGCGCGGCGTCCGGTGACGTGCCGCCTCCAGGAAGCCGTCCCACACGGCCGCGGGCGCTGACCTGGCGACGGCAGACGCGGTGACGGGGCCGTGGAGGCGTCCCCGTCCGGCCGGCCGGGTGGACCCCACGACCCGGCGCCGCAGGCCGCAGCGCCGGGCACCGCCCTCCTCGGATGCCACGACGGTTTCGTTATTTACGATGCAGCCGGCTGAGCCGCCCATTGGCACGTGTCGCGGCGCCCTCGCCCACTCCGCGCATGACCCTCTTGTCCGTCCGCGGAATGCATGGACGGCCACTGCAGTCGAGGCCAGCGGACGTGGCATGAGGGCCATCTGGCGCTGCGGGGGCCGTCTGATCCGCCCCCGCCTCCGCCCCCGCCCCCACCCCGCCCCGTTGGCTCTGGACCGGACCCTGGCCGGACAGCCCGCCCCGGTCCAACAGACAGCGCACCCGCCGTCGGTACACCGTCCGGCGACAAGCAGAGCACCCGCCGTCGGTCCCTGGTCCGGCGACAGACAGCGCACCCGTCGTCGGTCCCTGGTCCGGCGACGAACAGAGCATCCGCCGTCGGTCCCTGGCCCGGCGACAGACAGCGCACCCGTCGTCGGTCACTGGTCCGGCGACAAACAGAGCACCCGCCTTCGGTCCCTGGTCCGTCGACAAACAGAGCACCCGCCGTCGGTCCCTGGTCCGGCGACAGCCTGACCGCCTCGACGGACCGGGTCCGCAAGCGGACAACATGGGCCATTGCCTGCCGGGCCCGACTCGGCTGACTCCACTGAAACTCAGACGCTTGTGGTGTCGAGAGCACCTCAGTTGTGCCCATGACATAGCGCCGAAACTGCGTATAATGCTGTAAGTACACACATTGTAACAATAATGTCAGTGGGATAGGAAATCGTAACATTACGTCAACGCGGATGCGCAATGTACGCAGCACGAATAGTCTTTTCGTCACCTGTTCAAAAGCGGCCACTGATAATGGGCTGCAAATTTCTGAGTAATGGAAAACTATGCCGCACTGGCTCACGCAACCCGGCAAACAGCATCATGCGTAACAGGCCGCACATCGGTTGTCATCTTGGCGATAACAGAGAAGTTAAGAAAGGAGACGCGTCATACATGCCCAAGACCAATTCCTCTACCACAGACGAAAAACAAACAGAGCGCATTGCCCGAATACGTTGTTTTGCTGAGATATCGCCTGGACCTTGTCCGCGCACAATTTACAGCAGCAAGACGCCGCTCTCAGGAAAAAGCCAAGTTTTGTAGCACTGCAATCTTGCACTATGGCGGACCACGGGGACTATTTGTCAAACATTGTCAACGTCAATTCAAGGTCAGTTCGTCTTCAACGAAGATACTTCCAGAAACGCGTATCGCGGCGAAACATCCAAACGCATCTAGTTCTTGCGAGAATGTCGGACATGTTTTAGAAACTGCAACTCTCGCATTATGCACGGCATATAGTGTGTTGCAGCGCATCTAGACGGCTTTTTAGTCACGTCTCAGCCACTTCCAGTGCCCTCACCACAGCTTTCAAAAGAAAACTTTGCAGGGATTATGCACTATCCGACGCGCACGGGCTTGAAAGGCTATCAAATGTATTACGATTCCGGGGACAAATGTATTCGCCGCTTGCTTCACGAACGGAAACAACATGGAAGCAAACACTGCATAGATGGCTGAGTATTGCCAACACGTCGGTGCCTGGTACGTGTGCGCGGCAAGTACCTGCCAATGCTATCATTAATTCAAGGGCAAATTATTCCAGTTTGGATCAAGCGCGATGCAAATAACTTTAAAAATGCTAGAGTGGGTGTTAACCTTTTGTAAAGACGGTTTTTATTGTTTACGTTTCGTGGTGTCCGGTAACCAAGCAAACCGAACAATAATAAACTGTCCTCTGCCAGCGGAAACATTATCTAGTGCAAACATTCAAACTTGAAGCCAAACAGTCCCCATGCAAGACAGTGTTTGCAGTTTAAACTCAACAAGATAGGGTCTTCCGTCTTACATCGTTGCATAAAAGCATTTGCAATGAAACGTAAAGAAATGCATTCCGTTCTTCATACGTTTTATTCGAAATAGAAGCGCAAATGGATGCACTGCGTAATGTGCACACTGCACCCGTCGGAGCGATCATGTCCAACGTTGCGGCAAGTTCATGTTAAACCAATATCATGGATATATCACCTACCGTCTATATCATGTGACCTGCTTTCGGGTAATGGCAAACCAAAAGTAGGCAAGCTAATCACGCTGGCTGGAAAATTATTCCAGCAAGACGTCCAAAACTTTCGTTTTATGATGAAACTTCCTCAGCCGTTTAAAAAAGCGCAGCCACCCAGCTGCAAGAAGCTGCGCACCCCCAGCATCCGCTTGACAGAAAGTGTCATCGCGTTCACACCACGTAATCAGCCGGTGCTTTTTACCGCCCTCACGGCTAGACCAATGCTTCGACAAAAAGCGAAGAGGGTTCTTCAGCCCCGCTGACGACATGCCAAACGCGGCACTGGCAGTAGGCCATTCGGTTAACAACACTGCTCTGCCGATCATGTGTTGGCAATCGCCAGTGCGAGCTCCGTAAGAAATGTTATTGCAAACAGGCCCAGTTCAACGCTGGAACGCCGTTCCTCTGGCTTCTGCTAGTGACAACAAAATTACGATTCTGAGATTTGTTTGTGTAACGACTGACTGCAAGGCTCTGGTTGAGATACTGATTGCTATCCCATGGATAAATGGCATTACTGTTTTAACGGTGCCTCCCAGTCATGACACAAATGATTGCATGACGTTCGACGTCAAGTATATTTGACCAGCACGGGTAGACACCAATTACCACTTTGTCATTTTACCATCGTAATTACAATCTGCACTACGTTGCATTGTGTATTAAGTCATCACAATCCAGTAGCGCAGCTCATCTTATGCTTTTATGAGCTGCCGAGTGGAATGCCTCACGAAATCATAGTTTTGCAGCCAATGCACTACTACCTTATTATCATGTGTGCGATATATCCAGTACTTACCGGCTCGGCCAGTACAACTACGCAGGATAAAACTCCAACTAGCAGCCTGCAAAACGGCAAGGATTAGCCACGTGTCAACCGTACACACACGGACAATCAGGAGGCTACAAGTGTGTGACAACGGTCTAGGCGGGCACATAACAGGACGTTTTAGTAATTGCATCAGTGCATGCAAAACGGAGACATTACTGATAGATATGGTGGCTAAGAGAAGGACCTTTTGGACTTGATTAAGCCCAATAAAAGTAAAATAAATAAGATGACCTTATCAAAATCCAGGAAGAAACATGTTGCTCCAATGCAACGTTGCTGACACAATATTACTATGTGTCGCTGAGAGCAGCCTTAAAATAAATTGAACCAAGACCAACCTAACTTCGGTCAGTTCCATGCATTCACGACGAATTGATTACAGCGTTACACCTGACTGGCATGGGGTGGCGAACAATATACGTGACCGCACATCGCAGAAATAGCGCCCGATTATTTAGTTCGTCAAGGGAGGCCGATTTGCAGTTGGCCAGGGCCGAGTTACGCTGGCGCAGGGCTACCGCGTCATCGCATCACACTCACGTTGCGTCACTGTCTGGTCCAAGTGTGTGGGCATGCGGCATCACTGTCTGGTCTGAGCGCGTGGTCACGCGGGGTTGCTGTCTGGTCTGAGTGGTGGTCACGCGGCGTCAATGTCTGGTCAGGGCGTGTGGTCACGCGGCGTCACTGTCTGGTCAGGGCGTGTGGTCACGCGGCGTCACTGTCTGGTCAGGCGGTGTGGTCACGCTGCTTCGGCGCATCCGAGCGGTGGTGTAGCACAGACGGGCGCATCGCGACCGCATGATGTCTGTCACCCCTGCGTCGCCTCTCGCGGGTGACCTCAGACGGGCCACTGCCAGCCGGGCTCGCGGCCTAGACAGGTCACCTCGCGGCTTACCGCCGTGGGCATACCCCGGTCAACAAGGCGAGGAGGCGACAGCACGAAAAAATGGACACTTTGCCATCTCGATGTCCCGGCGTGGGACTCTTCGGACCCCCTTCCCCCTGACTGGCCTTCCGGATACGAGCACCGAGCTTGGCCAGTTGGAAGCAGACAGACTGGTCACCGAACATGGCTGCCACCATGCGAAGGCAGAACTCCGGATGATCCAAAGTTTGCATTTCATTCAAGATATACCGCTTTATCCTCAAATGTTGCATTGCATAATTTGATGGCGAGTTTTGATTGAATCGGCGGCGACTAATATCATCATGTTTGGTATTCTGATAGCTGTGATGCTCAGCGACATCATCTGTTATGTAAACATAACGCTGCTCATCACGTTGAGCGCAATAAAGGCTTAGCCTCTTGAGGCCCTGATCGCCTTCCGTCAGGTTCCGTTGAAATGATATCGCCAACGCATTTGGCTCCAACGACTTGGTGTCAAAGTCACCGCGTTCTCATGGGTTTAACAACCTCATTGGTCCCGAGCAACTCCCCAATAGCGAACATTGATGCAACACAAAGCTAAAAATGTTGCATGTCAGTTTGAAAGAACATAGCAAGTAGTATCCAATCAGTTGTCATCCTTAGGTGTACATGCTCAATCGTCAAACTGTCAGAGATGTCTTTTCTACTGTTATATCTCCTCCTTTCTGTCAGAGTCTAAACGTACCCTTTACCAAGCACCGAATGGGCTATTCACGCGCTCTCCCGTCACATAAAGCTGGAAATGTGACGGCTCACTCTGTAGTGAGAGATCAGGGGCTACCGCAGCTTTGACCCGCCACCATATCTGAGAAGCCATGGTTAGAGGTTAGCTACTCAGCAAACTAAGACAACAAGAAGGAAAACTGGTCGCGCTTCACACGCTATTTAGGGACGCGATCATCTTCCAGCTTAGAGCTCGTGATAAGGCTTAGTGACTTGTCAAGTTTCAGTACCTTATTGTTAAACATTCAGCAAATGTTCGAGAGAAGAGAAAATATGTCTTTTTTTGCCCACAAAAGAACGATAAATTTTTTATCTACAAGATTTCAGGACTGAATATATCGGTGATAGCCACTGGATTAGAACCTTAAGAAGTGTGATTAGATCTGACAGATGGTTACTTGAAGGTTATTGGCACTATTACAGCAGGTACGAATATTTTTTTTCTAAACCAAATCATGTTGGCTTAAATCAGGTCAAACACGGTCGAATTCAAGAATGGCGTCGGAAGTGCCACAGACCTCCTCATGCAATCATCTGGAACTTAGATACCGGTTCTAAGCAAAAGGTCATCGATGCTCATTTGCTTGTTTGATCTTTATAAGGTCATGATGATCAAAAACTTACGGCACCGTCTTAATTCAGGAAAAAATGAGCAAATTTTTTAAAATAAATTTGACCAGAACCCTTTGAATGGATGATTTCTGGGATCAGCGCTGACGCTAAGCAGAGCTTGTTGTGTGAGCCCTGGCCCCCACCATCCGATCGCGCAATTCCAGGCAACGGCAGAATTTAGTGGCGGAAAGCTTAACGTGCCGCAATGCTCGGCACGGTCCGTCCTGCCCTCTGACGTCAACTGACCTTTAGCGCGACCGCTGCCACCGGCCGCAGACCATACATGCCAAGGGCAAATAGCGAGCGCCCTAAAGCGACTCGAACCCACCCTGCCACGTGTGGGTGGATCGGACGGCAGGCCCTCTAACCAAGACGGACTGAGCCACCGGGACGGACGGACAAATGCAAAAGATAACGCTGGATGGTACGTTCCTAAGACCAAGGGTTTCCTTGGGTCAGTTCATATCAGTGACCTACTCTGACCTGTGGGAAGTTCATGGAAGATGTCTGTTGTGGTCCCTGTTACCACCAACTACCCCATAAAGCGAGCTTTTCAGTAAAAAAGCAGGTTGGTTTTGACCTCTGTCTGGCCCTTATATCTGACCCTAGGCAAAGTAATTTACTTCTATCCTAAATTCAATTGTTTGATGGTCTATGAAACTATGTCATAGGTCTTTGGCTTTGTTTAACACTCTGTTGTCCAATCAGATTTGACGGATCCCTACAAATTGCTCTCGCTGACAACCGTGGCTTGACTTTCGCCTGCTATAGATCAGCACATTACAAGGTATGTCTACTTTTCATACCGAACGATCCGCAAAGTTTGGTGCGGCACGCAGAAGCGCTCGGAAATGATTTCATAGCAGTTTTCGGGAGATGGGGTCAAATTGGCCCGCCGCCGCAGCACGTGTTAAGGAAAACACGCTGGATAGATTTTCCGAAAAAAATCGACATTTGAAATCACTGAGCTTTCAGGCTACGGATGGTACGATTCAGCTTCGATGATTGTCCGCCCCGGCCGCTTCCAACGGATCATACGAGCACGCACGGGCTTATCTATTGCTCGGGAGTCAACTCTGCCTCTGAGCATGCGACACTAAAACATCATTTGGCTAGCAGATGGTGTTGTGAATTTGGGTTAAGCAGTCCGATGGAAAGCAAACTAAAAAAACTGTCGAATTATGCGTGGGTCATTCATTCCTGCGTTGTGTCAGCGCGCATGCACCTCGGGCGTCCCCGAAAGTTTCAAACCCTGTTTTCAAATAGCTTTTTGTTTCTAATTCAGCCAATTCCACACAAGCCGTTACATTTTATTGTATGTGAAATATGTAGCCCGGTTCTAACTTTTGACCTATGATATCGTCCCAGTGAGCTCTTTTTAATCATCGGTGAGAACTGGTGCGTCATTAACATTTTCTGTTATATCGAGCAACTGCACAGAAAAGAACAACAATCATCTCTAAGCCCAACAGGGATAGTTCAAAGAATGGGCAGTGGTTATCTCCCTAGCAACTTGTGGGAGCACCGTGTCAAATTATGTGCTTTTCAGGGGGGGGGGGGGCTTGAGCCTTCCCAATATTTGGGATTATTTAGCGTTGCGCTTCTGGCGGCGCACGAAAAGATATAAATCAAAGTGCTTCTGAGCCAATTAGCTCTGGACAGCTTTCATCGCTCATGGCAAAGTATCTTGATCATGTCAGCAACCGGTTCAGCTAAGGTGTGCATGCTGTATATATATATATATATATATATATATATATATATATATATATATATATATAAATGATTTGCAATAGAAGCTCACAAACAGGTGCATACATATCAGCACAGTCGTTTGACTGCAGTGCAGATCATCAGGGGTGATACCATCATGACTCAGATGTTCACCGAAAAGGTACCTGCACCTGAGTTACCATGTATCTAAAAGTTTCCCGTCTAGCTATGTAAAGAAGCAGCGTCAAAGTTCCAGGGTAAAGCATTTTTGCTACGCATTTATCGTTTTCTTACGGGAGTATTGGCAACCAACAGGACATAATTCTTACCTGATTGAACTGAGAAGAGCTTGTGCTATTTAGGTACTTTGTTTTCTAATGTCCTGTATAAAACTTGTACGCCTTTACCTGTTGTTTGAAATTCAATGTTTGAAATTTCAAAGATAACTGCGATGGTATCTTTCTAACAAAGAAGAGTCCACTACCGCAGTAGCGTACACAGGGGAGAGGATTTTCGAGACCTGTCCCTCCTCCCCCCCCCCCCCCCCACCGGGCGAAGGCCTCAGTACTGCCTGGCACTTGCAAAACGTCCGGAGGGCTTCTGAAACGAAACCAACCCGCAATGCACCAAAATGGGATCCTAGGTCCAAATTCCATAATTTGGCCCCCTTATAGACGAAATTCTGGCCACGTCACTGACTGCCGGGGTGAAAACGTTTCCAAAAACGGAAAAGCAAAGTCCCTTTTTGTGGTCCGCCCTTCCACCATCTCTGGAAGCCCAATGTTTGACTGTGCCGGGAGTGGGAAGGCCGTGGTCTCGTGCTTCTCCCAGCCCCTACGCCTGTGGCCATCGCATTCTACGTTGACAACCCAGTAAAAATATTGCAGGTCAATCTGACGTATATTACACCGGTTATGACCGCCGACCTGCGCTGCGGATGTATGTGCTTGATTTAGCGTTTTACTTCAGCGTTGCCGTCACGTGTCACTAATGAGAGGTCCTTCTGTGCTGAGCGCGACAGCAAGGTGACAGACCTGACGTATTCCGACACCATGCACTGAGAATTGATGCAATAACGCGTGACTTGCCGCCGCCCTTAAGCTTCCGCGAGATGCACATCCGGAGCCTCATGGCTTCCTGCGAACTCCGAGCTGTTTTGTACACGAGACGGAGTGTCGCACGGGGGTGTGGATCCATCCTGACTTCTCGTGTCCCCATGCAAAGGGGAGAGGGCACCTAAGCTGTGACTATAGGTCGGCATATGGTGAAATGCGCTTGCTACAAGATTTGGCCGCATTCTAGCCAGCATGGATATCATATTAAGGGTCTGCTTTGCTGAGCCCGCTAAACGAGGGAAACGCACTGCGTAGCCCCAGTCTCTCCTTGGATGACTCACAAAAGGCCTGAACAAGATTCTCTGGTGCGATTGCTAGCCGATCTGGATTTTATTAATTTCATGTGAATTGGAGATGAGTAGGCGACCAGTTTGATTTGCTTGTATGTATAGAAAACGTAAACACGCTTGCTATACTTATCCTGCACGCTGCAAAGAAAGGGAGAGCGCTTTTTAGGCTAGGAAATTCAGTACTTAACATTAAATGTACCTGGTGCTGAAAAAATGCATGCAGCGCAATAAAGATGGGCAAGTGAGACGCATGGATTGAAAACACACGGACTAGCGAATTGATTGATTAAATCTTGATACGAATTTTCACCCAGTGTGATGTTCACTTGATTAAACCTCAGACCATACATGCAATCACTCTTGTCTTATTTAAGTGGTTTGAGAAACTGAAACGAGCCCTTCCGTTTTGCCGGCTGTCAGAACGCAGCATACACCGTGGTATGCTAGCAGAACGGGGTTCAAAATGTGCGTTCATGAGCCGTTAAGCTGATGCATCTGCGAGCTCAAGACTAAAACTAACACCGTGCTGTTGCCTGCTAAGCCGACCATAGCTTGTGCATCACAGGACAAAATTAATGCACGGGAAGGTATCCAGGAAGTAATCACCAAAAGAATCTGCACGCACTTAATTATGACTGCACCCAATCCGTCTGCACATCTGGCGTCACGCTCAAGCTGAAAGCAGCATCGCGAGGCCCGTCCGGCGCTGCTCCTGGCCACGCGCCAGGCGTTGCGTGCAGCTTTGCACCAGTGAGAACCATAGCACCTGTTCGCGAACGGCACGTGGCTCGGGTCCGACTGAGGGCCAGCTGGCGGCCGGACGATCCACTCACCCGAGCAGCAGCAGGGGCGCTCTGACGCGCTCCATGATCACTTCGGCTGTCGACGCTCACTTCAGCGCATGCCTAGCCGGCCAGCATGAGAGGAGCGGGCTGCCGGTGGCGCTGGGGGACGCGCGCGGGCGTTTGCCGTGCGCGCGGCGCCGACTGCGGCAGCGAGCGGACCAGCTCCCAGTGTCGGCGCGCGCCGCCCCACTCTGCCGGGCCGCGCCGGCCGGCCGCCAGCGACGGCCACGAGCACGGCGAGACCCGCCCACGAGAATATAGTGCCGGTTCGCGGCGCTCCAGGTCGCTAGCGGCGAGGTCGAGACCTGTCAAAGAACACGTAGGGTTACACCGTGCGACAAAACGTACACACTTGAAACCGAGCTGGGTCGCGAGACGCGCCAGAGCGCCAGCTTGACTTAGGCCACGCCCCGAGCAGCGGCGGCGTGGTCCTCCGCGCGCCGGCCGGGTGCCGTGGCGCGCGCCCAGATCAGTGAGCGCCCCAGTCACGGGGGGAGCGTGCTGGCCCCGGCTCGGTGACCGCGCCGCCCCATGCGCCGCCGCCCCGTCCGTCTGTGACACGCGACAGGATGGCCGCCGCGCGCTGGCTGCCGCTCGCGCTGGCCGCCCTCTTGCTGCTGCTCCGGGTCCCTCGGACGGCCGACGCTGCGGTGAGTCCCCAAGCCGGTGCGCGCTCGGCGGAAGGCCCGGCCCTGCAGGCAGCTCTGGGTGGAGTAGGTGTGGACGGCTTTCGTAAGGGGTTGGGGGATAGGTTTCGTGTGTACTGAATGCGATTTGTCAGGTATCAAAGCAACCAAGTCGGATACCTCTGCTGATAAAAATAATTTTTTTGATTTTCTGGCCCAGTGTTTATTTACCAAGTTGACGCACTGTTTATCAGCCGTTTATTTCGAAGTCATGTGTACGCTGGCATTTTTTTCACGCAGCCCAAACGTGAGGCAGGTGAGTGGGGTGGCCTCCCGGTCCGGTGCGGACCGCTCGGCAGCAGAAGGGCGGCGAGTGCGCCGCCAACCTCCTCCGCGCCAAGAGGTTCTGGAGCTCGCCGCCAGGGGCACGCAACCATGCGCGCGCAGCCCCTGTGTTTTGCAAGGAGGCCGCCAGAGTGCAGTTAGGCTTCTCTGAGCCCTGCGCCGAACAGGCGAGGTGGCTGTGGGTCCGCGCAGGTCCCAGATTCGCCATGGTCTCAGATCCGCCTGGTGGAGACAGATTAACGCTGCGGTGACGCCTCTCAAGTAGCCTGAGCACTGATGCCACAGCATCGCGCGAGCAGTCAGGGCTTGTCTGTGGCACAGCACACGCGGCAGAAAACGGGCGGCGAAATACTTGTATGCAGAATAAATCATGACACGTTGGAGAAAATCCGGACACTCTCACCCTTGCTCACCAGGCGCGCGGGTCAGCTGGCCTCACGGTAAACCGGATGACACGCAAAGTCGCTGTTGATGAAACAGGCACTTCCAACAAAGCAAATGACGGAAGATCTTCTTTGCGAACACATCAGACAATCAAACCAATGAACACTGGTGTTATGCTGTATTTAGATCGAGCGTTGCTGCATTTTAGTAAAGTGGTGCAAACACTGTGTTAGACATGGGTTTGTCGCTTATTCCACGTTTGACCACCTGCCACTTAGCCATATTTCTTCTCTGGAAATGGAGCCAAGCTGATGCAAGTGCTTGGAAGACACCGAGCGCGTGACACTCTGTAGATGCATGACTATCCAGTCGAGAATGGCCAAGCTAGTCGTGAAATTGGATCCATGACCTGCACAGAACCGTCAACGTCATTCCTGAGCCAACGAACTAAGAGGAACAAACTTAGAAACGCTCCTAGCTTAGCTTCGTATGGAAGGTACCATCGACGTTTATTGGAAACGAAATCGGCATTTTTTGCTCATTGTATTCCCCTATAAACACATGGGGATGTTAACAGCGCAGCGTAACACGTGATTAGCGCAAGAAGGACAATTAACGCTCAGGAGATGAAGCAAAATCACTAGCACTACAATCCACTACACACCATCAGATCCACTACGAAAAATCCACTACACACCATCAGATATGGGGCTTTGCTGAATTGGGTGACAATCCTGAGCGAATTAGACATTTCGGACATAACAAACTATTTGCTTTTCTGGACTTAAGCTAAAATTGGCAGCCATGCATGTTAGACACAACACCTCTATGCATAGGGACACCAATTCTATGTAGGACCTATCCGTATTTCTGGACAGGGATCCGCAAGTGCTCTTGTGGCGCCGTTACCTAGAGAATTTTGGGCCCAAAATGTGCAAAGGTGTTGGATATGAATTAAAATGGATCCAAATATGAATTTTGTATGCACCCGATGAGACTGACACCCGAAAATAACCGGAGGGAAGGACTAGATCACACTTGTTTTAAATATGATTTTCGTTTCGGTCAGACTCCCACTCCAGCATTGTACCTAACCGAAACAAAATTTAACGAAATAGCCGTTTTCTTTTACTCTCTGTACCATCAATCACGCAACAAATAGGATTCAAGCGAATCCAGGAACGGCGATGCCTAGCGTAACTCCAAGAGCACGCATGCGTATCACTAGCGCAGTCTAGTGACGAGTAATAAAAGTCGAGTGCACGTAATGAACGCTAGAGGCTGGGACATCGCATCTTCTGGAGAGTATCCTGTACCGCAATGCTCGCGTGTAGTACGGCACACTGAGCCACCCGGCCCGAAGATCGGTGATTACCGAGAAATCTCATTGGCTGGGTTTTCGTCGCACTGCGTGGAGTTGAAGTGAGCCAGGATCAGGAGACTCAACTAGAAATTCAGCTTTCTTTAGCAAGTCGGATAGGCTATGAAGGCTTTGATCGCGTCCAAGTGCGGCACCCAAACGATTTTTACGTCATATTTTTTGGTCAAATTGTAGAGCAGCACCAGAAAAATGTGCTGCTTTGCTTAAGCGTCCCTTTTCAGCTTTGACCATACGGCGTGGTGGTTTCATGATATTTACGACGCAAACAGTTGTTGGCTCAACTTTGGAACGCAGCAACATCTATGACTATCAATGCATTTTTATTCTTCGCCACACTGATTGCAGACGTGTCGTTTTATCATCATTTCATGTTTTCTTTTTATTGCATAATGATGTGCATAGTGCGGAAAATTACATTGCTTCATATTCGATGTGTTTCCCGTTACATCAATGTATACGATGGGCACGTGTCATTTATGCTCCATTTTTCCCAGCCGGGAGAACCGGGTCATGATTCACCTTACCCCAGTGAGACTGACTTAAATATCTGTTTTAAGGGAAGTACTGCACATTGATATGAGGTTTTAAGTGAAATAGCCATCTTGAAGACCTTCTGGTGCTGTTAACAGTCCTTCCCTCTTAAGACCTAAACCCCTTTAGTTTCTGAGCTACACGCTCAAGAGAATGTGCAGAATATTTTGTGAAAACTATTTCAAATTCACCCAGGAATCTATGAGGCCATAGTTAAGTCATTCAGATCCTACCATTTCAGTGCCGATGCGGTAGTCAAGGCTAAGAAAAATATCGTTGTCGAGTCCTTCGTATGCTGTGTTCATGTGCACAATTTCCAGATATAACGACTGTCCAGATATAATGTCCAGATATAATGATATGTTGTGCATGGTACGATGATAATAAAAATTATGTATTGAGCAGCATATTTACTCAACAGAGCAATGGCGCTAGGCTGAACAGTCTTGTCTACTTAAAACTATGCGAAAAGTTATCAGTGAGCTTATTTTACCATATATGATGCTTCAATATCCTCAACTGTGGAACATTCCCTTTAAGCTGTTGTTTTAAACGTTCTGTTTCTGCTATTTTCTGATTCATATAAGTTGGAGTCACTTGTTCTAAACGCCCACAGTTCCCCCGTGCTGTAAAGTTCCACGATTATTCACTTCCCTCTTGACTTGCTCACTGTACCAAAATGTAGAAGTCTCAGCTTTGCATTGCACGGGCGATTAGACCGGACAGTGAATAGATGAGTGGACAGCTCCGTTAGAAAGTTCTTGGGTGCAAAACCATAAGGATAATGAGTTTGCTTCTTGAGTAATGATAATCACGCATGTGCACACACAAGCCTTAAGCCCTTTGCCATCACAAAATGGACCATTCGCAGCCTACACTCCTCACCAGGACCACCGCAGCCGTGTCCAAAGTCAGATACAAAACTAGAGCCCTCCAGGGATCCTGTCCACAGCTATGCGGAGACGCGAATACGCCGCTCCTCAGCATAGTCAAGGCGAGTGTGTGTTTGCAGCAACACCCGCCCGCCGTCTGGAGGCTTGCATCCGGTACCGCCGCCGCCGCCGCGGGGCCGGAAATTCCGTCGTTATTCCGTTCCGCCCTCTCTCCGGACACAATGGGCCGTGACCTGTCGGACGTCCACTCCCGCTCGCTCCCGCCCTCCCACCCTCCCCCCTCCAGCCGGCCACCGCCCACGCCCGGCGGCCGGGGGGCAGCAGCGGACGCTGTTTATTCAAGCAACAGCTGCACCGTGTCGCCGGCCGCGGCCGGCTCGGTATGCGACTCCACTGCAGCCGCCGACCGCTCTGTAAGCAAACAGGTGGCGGCCGCGGCCGACCTGTTTATGCCTCGGGCGGGGTTCAAGCGGGCCGCCGACGGTGACCCGGTCCCACCGGCGGCGTCCCCTGCCGCCCGCGCACCATTACGTCATGTGCTGTCCTTCGCGGCACTGTTTATTGCATGGAAGCCACCTCCAGACGCCGTGACCCCCGCGGCCGGCTGTTGTGACACGGCCTGGACGCCAGACGGAGGAGCTGGCCGAGCGGCGGGAGACGTGCGCTGGGAGCGGCCCGGACCGACTGCGTCGATGATCTGCGTGTGGGTGGGGGAATGGCGCAACACATCACGTGGGACCAAACACCTTGTCACACTGCCCATGGCCAAGCGCTGAAAATCTTGATGCATCACACCTCATCAAGCACCATACCTGTGCGATGCTTGGAATTGCACTGGTGATGTCGTATGGACCCGAGCAGACAGTCTTTTGGCCCGGTAATATCAGGACGCAATCGCTGGCTTGGGGCGCGGTTGAAAAGTTCACATTGCAATGCCAGAAAAAGGGAGGTGAAACCGATATTTTACCGAACTAATGCAAGTTATATATATATATATATATATATATATATATATATATATATATATATATATATATATATATATATGTGTGTGTGTGTGTGTGTGTGTGTGTGTGTGTGTGTGTGTGTGTGTGTGTGTGTGTGTGTGTGTGTGTGTGTGTGTGTGTGTGTGTGTGTGTGTGTGTGTGTGTGTGTGTGTGTGTGTGTGTGTGTGTGTGTGTGTGTGTGTGTGTGTGTGTGTGTGTGTGTGTGTGTGTGTGTGTGTGTATGTATGCGTGTGTGTGTATAGATACATTTGCGTGTCTTAATACGCTATGTTAAAACCTATCACGTCATATTTGAACACCTCCGACGCGCGGCCGAGGTTAAATGCCCCAACACGCGTTCCTAAGCCACCACGGACATACCATGAATGGGACGATTGCTTTGAAAGCTTAGTAATAGACGTAGACAAGGTCATTTGGATGAGAAAAGGCATCTGAAGGCTCTCTGAAACTGCTCTGAGTGAGCAGATATAATGCTTTAGGCTCTGCGTAGTATTGTGCTAGACTAGGGTCAGCAATGCGCTGGAGACGGTTTAGGATTTGCTCCGCCAACAGCATTTTTTTCTACCTGAATAAGTTGCAGCTGTGAGCGGTAATAAAAACACCACTCGGGGGAAACGGAGACGTTCCCACCGACTACCTTATCCAGTAATTATGTCTTTGTCTTCAGTCTCTGACCGTCGTTGGTGGAAACTCTGACCCATGCTTACATATTGGTTCCACGTAGTTCCAGAAGGCTCAAATCACAACCGTAACCGTGGACCGTAACGTCCCCAAATACTCCGTCCGTGGCTCTCATGCCTGTCTAGTCAGTGGCCTCCTTGGACGCCTTAACTATGACTTGTTCCTGACGTCCGCACCAGTCGCTCACCCCCATCTTTATTTCAGGCATGCAAGGGCTGCGTGGTACAGAACTGCATTTGCGAAGGAGACAAGGGCTATGTGGGCAACCCGGGCATCCCGGGCCTGCAAGGCTCGCAGGGCTACCCCGGCGACACGGGGCCCGAGGGTCCGGGTGGCCCGTCCGGCATGAAGGGCTCGCGTGGCGAGGAAGGTGGCCAGGGAGCCAAGGGCTACCGCGGCCGCCAGGGCGCCGCCGGCTTCCGAGGAGCGCCGGGAATCGCTGTGAGTGGACCAGGCAGACGAATTTGGGGAATGGATCGTGTGAGTGGATCTGACGAGTGGATCGAGATGATGACTCTGGCAAGTGGATCGGGAGGATGGATCTGGGGAGTGGACCGAGCGAGTGGATCGAGTAAGTGTCAGGCGGATATGGTGAGTGGATCACATGGATGGATCTGGTGAGCAGTGCGTGGATCTTGTGAGCGGACCGTACGTATGGATCTGGCGAGTGGCGGGTGGATCTGGTGAGTGGATGGGGCGTATGGATTTGGTAACATGACCTGCCGGGCGGGCCTGCTCATTGATCGCGTGGACGGTGGAAGGCTAACATGAGACGCAGCCTCTAACGACGCACCACGAGGGGTCACAAGACAGTCATAACCTGAATGGAAGTGTAGGAAGGGGGCTGGGTGGCACCGATGTGATGTCACTCAGCAATATGTTTATTGTACCTAACATACTTCATGGCATGACATCACGTCGGAGGTTGGGTTACCGTCACATGAAGAGAAGCTGCATTCCTAGGTTGTAACTACATTGCGCTAGTTGTGATTGCTCATCAACGTTACCAGCACTGCATGCCCTAAGAAAAACAACATATAGCTTCATATCGATCCGTTAAGCCCGTTTTTTGAACCTTTAACTGTTCCTGGAATATGTAATGCAGCGCGTGAAACATCAGCCGTGCGTCCTGACCATGCTGTTCCCCGGGTGAGCAGGGTCTGCCGGGGAACGAAGGTTCTCGGGGCGCGCTCGGCTTCCCTGGCTGCAACGGCACGGACGGCCAGCCGGGTCTGTCGGGTCTGCCCGGCCTCACCGGCCCTCGGGGGCAGCCAGGTAAGCCACCGGCGTCCCTGCCCGCCCTCCTCTCCAACGCAGGCAGGCGCTCTGGCGTCGTGTCCAGGAGTGCTCGCGGCGTAATCTCCTCCCCAACATTGAGGCGGTCGGCGTTCTCAGCTGAAGACAACTGAAGCATCGTGGGGTTTGGTCGGTGAGGCCACGGAGTGCGCGCGTACGTGCGCTCACCTCAGTAGCGTTGTGAGGCGGAGTTCGTGGCACCGCTGGATGTGAGCCGCCGCCGATCCGCCGCCCGCCCCTGCGGCTGTCCCGCCACCGCCTGATCAGTCCGACTCCTGACCCCTCAGAGTCTGACCCCGATCCGCCGCCCGCCCTCTGCGGCTGTCCCACCACCGCCTGACCAGTCCGACTCCTGACCCCTCAGAGTCTGACCCCGATCCGCCGCCCGCTCCCTGTGGCTGTCCCGCCACCGCCTGACCAGTCTGACTCCTGACCCCTGAGAGTCTGACCCCGATCCGCCGCCCGCCCCCTGCGGCTGTCCCACCGCCTCCTGGCCAGTCCGAGTCCTGACTTCTCAGAGTCTGACCCCGATCCGCCGCCCGCTCCCTGTGGCTGTCCCGCCGCCTCCTGGCCAGTCCTAGTCCTGACCCCTCAGGGTCTGACCCCGATCCGCCGCCCGCTCCCTGTGGCTGTCCCGCCGCCTCCTGGCCAGTCCTAGTCCTGACCCCTCAGAGTCTGACCCCGATCCGCCGCCCGCTCCCTGCGGCTATCCCGCCGCCGCCTGACGAGTCTGACTCCTGACCCCTCAGAGTCTGACCCTGAGCCGCCGTCTCCGCAGGGCAGGACGGCCTTCGGGGCCCCCAGGGAGACCCGGGAGACGGCGGCGCCAACTCGGTCGGCATCAAGGGCGAGCAGGGCACCGCGGGTCGACCGGGCGGAGGCGTGAGTCGCCAGCTTACAAACTACACTGTCAGAGCCGGCTACGCTTCTCGGCCGCTTGGACCCGTTGTGCTAGACGCATAGGGCTCTGAGAAGTCCTCCAGTCATCACAATCACGTCGTAATTATTGGCATCATCATCGTAGCATACGAAGAGCACCACAGCACCGACCCTCACTCCTGCTGTAACGAGCACACCGGTGTTGTGCTCCGCTGGTGACGCGGGCATCGCGGGCGTATGGGCGAGACTCCTGCACACCGTGAAGGCCCCAGCAGTTTGCTACCAGTTCTCATTTCTCACGGAGGACGAGTTTTATCGTGACACTATTCGTTTGGTGGTCAGGGTGCCATAAACATAATATGCAAAGAAAAGGGCGTTTCCGATTTGCTCCGCGCCGGTCTTTTAACAAATACGTTGAGCTCAATATTTAGCCACAAAATATATTTCCGCATGCCCGTAGCCATGCTGTGTAGGAATACCCCATAAGGCCCGCCCATTCCAGTTATTTTACGTATCGTGTGGGGCTTGTTACAGGGTTTGCCTGGACTACCGGGACCAAAAGGCTACACAGGATTTCAGGGAGATCCGGGACTCAGGGTAAGTTTATTTGCTATTCTTGTCTGGACTGGGGTATTAGCCATCATGGCCCATTTACATGCTAGGCATGCCTTCGTGGAAGAGGTAAAAAAGACTTCAGTGCTATCAACGAGTGAAATAAAATGCTTGCCATTTCTGCTATTATATCCAGAATTCCAGCATCATGCCAACAAATCCATATGGAATCGTAATTTTAGACCCCTTGCTTCACCGTATTGATCTAAGAACATATGTTTTGCAACCATGGAATGGCCCATCAATACCCTGCCATGACCTGCTCGTGTTCCGCTGTAGGGCCCGCCTGGTCCCGACGGGCTTTCTGGCTTCAAGGGCGTGAAGGGCGCCGCTAAAGTGGGTCCTAAAGGTGAAAAGGGCCAAGGCGGAGAAAGAGGACCGCCAGGTCAGCCTTTCACTTTCGCAAACCAGCCCCCAGGAATATCAACTATACCGTAAGTAAAGCCCATGGGCATCTACAAAACCGCGTACCTCGGGTTTTCTTAACACCTCAGTTTCTCAAGTCTTGCTGGCGGCATCATAATGCTTGCGATGCTGTGATGTTGTGATTCTGTAAATTATCAGTTGAAGGGTACTCAGCACAAAAATGAAGAATGACACGAACACCTGTAACCTAAGCTGTTTTGTCCCGCCATGATGCCGATTGGTGGCACGTGCGCTGGTTCGCTGGCGCATCATAAACAATCATGGCATGCGTCGTTTGCCGCAGGGGCCGCATAGGACCGGATGGGGCCAGGGGCCCTCGAGGAAGCAAGGGCCCGCGTGGCCCGCCCGGGGAGGACGGCAGGGCCGGCGTGCGGGGCCCCAGCGGCCAGAAGGGCATGCGTGGCCAGCGGGGCCATGAAGGCCGGCGCGGCAAGCAGGGCCGCCCCGGCCAGTCGGGCCAGTACGGCGACAAGGGTTCCAAGGGCGCGCCAGGCTTTAGCGGCCTCGACGGCGGGTTCGGCCGCCGGGGCAGCCTCGGCGAGCCGGGCCGGCCGGGCACGCCCGGCACGCAGGGCGACGTTGGGCCTAAGGGCTTCTACGACCCGGCCATCGCTGAGGAGATGAAGGGCTCACAGGGCGTACAGGGTGACCTCGGCTTCCCTGGCCGGCCTGGCGAGCCGGGCCAGCCGGGCCGCACCGGCCAGGTCGGCCCGCTTGGCTTCGTGGGGCCGCCGGGGCCGCGCGGCAGGCCGGGCGACAGCGGCGCGCCGGGCCTCGTCACGCCTGGTAACCCGGGCGAGGATGGCCAGCCGGGTCCGGCCGGGCCGCCCGGGCTTCCCGGCGCCGCCGGCCCGGCCGGCTTCCCCCGCCCGAAGGGCCAGCAGGGCGCCGTGGCTATCGGCGAGCCAGGCCGAGACGGCATCCCCGGCCGACCGGCGCTCGACGGCCTGCCTGGCGACCGAGGCGACCCCGGCTTCGCAGGTGAGCACGCCGGCCACCGCCAGCGGTGGACCGAGCCCGCCGCGCGCCGTACGCTCACCCCGTGTTGAAGCTGTCGGCGGATAGGTCTCAGGATAGCGCCTCATGTTCAGGGCGCTCATCCCGTGTTGAAGCTGTGAGCTGATGCGTCTCAGGGTCGCCTCGTGTTCATGTTCTTGCCCGGGAGGGATGGTGGCAGGTGCATGGGAGATCAAAATAAACGCAATAGCCGCAACCTTTTACGGCAATGTCGGCACACATGCGGGTTTAGAACTGAGATGGTTTATTTTTGGGATGCCCATGCTTTATGACAACACAAGTGCGGCCGAATGCGCCACAGCTACCGCATCCCACTATCACGTCTGCATGATAACAGCATGCTCCTACTTCTACGCGACGCTTGTACAGCACACGCGTGCCCCCAGGTCCCAAAGGCATACCGGGCATCGGAGTGAGGAAGGAGGGTCCGGAGGGTGCACCGGGCCTGCCCGGCCCGCCCGGACCGGCCGGCGAGGCCGGCAGGGACGGACCGAGAGGTCCGACCGGCGTTCCAGGGCGCCGTGGCGACGACTGCCTGCCCCAGAGCCGTGAGTGACGTCACAGGATATCAGGGGATGACGTCAGACGTCAGTCATGAGTGTGGATACTTTGGTGGAGGTGGATCCACGTGTCTGTTATTTTGCTCCTCTTTGCTAAAGAGTTGACGCGCATGCGTTTCGCTCGGTAAAACTGCCTCCTTGAATGTGTTATGCAAATGTACAAACAATTTCATACGTAGATGCCGTTGCTGGTAAATTTTACTCCTCTTTTCGCATGGTTCTTCTGATATGCAAGCGCTTTTATCCGCCTAGAATATTCAGTCTTAAAATTTGTTCGTTTTTAGCAGGTAATGCTGTTTCATTTGCGTTGTTCATCAAACTGCTGTTGTTAGATGCTGCTGTTGCCCTGGAAACCGGGGATTTCTTTGAAACTCTGCTAGTTGAAATCTGAATAAAAATCAGCAGCACCACTCCGTGTAGCACAGCACCAACTAACGATAATCCCTCTCCCACCACCGGGCTCATTCGTGCACCAGGGGCCTCGGCCTGTGAGGCGGAAGCGGCGGGGGTGCGGTGCCGCTCTCAACGTCCCGTGCCGTCTCGTTTCAGTGACGCCGTGTGAGAAGGGCAAGGCGGGCGACGACGGGCGCCCCGGCCTGCAGGGGGCACCGGGTCTACAGGGACCTCGCGGCCAGGACGGCGGCCCAGGACGTCGCGGCCTGCCCGGCAGAACCGGCTTCCCCGGTCTCGACGGTTTGCCCGGCTCGGCAGGTGAGGGCTTCGCGCCACGGTCCGGCCCTCTAGCTCCGCGTGAACGCAGGCCCCACCCTCGAGCTCCGCGTGAACTCAGGTCCCACCCTCGAGCTCCGCGTGAACGCAGGTCCCACCCTCGAGCTCCATGCGAGCGCAGGTCCCGCCCTCGAGCTCCGCATGAACGCAGGTCCCACCTTCGAGCTCCACGCGAGCGCAGGTCTTGCCCTCGAGCTCCACGCGAGCGCAGGTCTTGCCCTCGAGCTTCACGCAAGCGCAGGTCCCACTCTCGAATTCCATGCGAGCGCAGGTCCCGCCCTCGAGCTCCATGCGAGCGCAGGTCCCGCCCTCGAGCTCCAAGTGAGTGCAGTCCGGCCAAGTGATAACGGAAGGACCGTTGCCTTCCACGGCCACCATTCGTGGTGAACGCATGCGCAACTATGTCAGAAGCCCAAAAACGGTGCATCGCAATCTCAACCAGCGTAAAAAGTCATGATTAAAAGACGTTCATTCAGCTTCGCTGTCTAGCAAACTGTTGTTCAGCTTCTTGGTTCACCACACTCAGGCTATTCCAGTCCAGTGCACCGTAGCCATGCTGGCCGCGGCTCACGCCCGTCCCCGTTCCGCACCGCGCGCCCCGACCGGGCGTGGGGCCGGATGACCAGCCACCGTCGCCGTTTCCTTACGACCTGACCTGACCTGACCCGACCGTGGCAGGTCTGGCCGGCCGGGACGGTCAGAAGGGCGCCGCTGGCGTGCTCATCTTCGAGGACGCCAAGCAGGGCCCGACCGGCGAGCTGGGTGGGATGGGGTCGGACGGCCTGCCCGGCGATGTCGGCCCTCAGGGCCCTGACGGCCTGCCCGGGCTGTCCGGCACACCAGGCTTCAAGGGCGAACTGGTGAGTAGCGGGAGCAGGTGAAGGTAGAGGGACAGTGTGGTAAGTCGGCATTCTGATATAGTGAGCGGTCTGAACATGTGAGCAGTGCCTCCGACCCGACCGTCGTCAGCTCAACGCCATCCACGTCACGGTGAGGTGACATGTCACAACAGCTCATGTGATCGTCGGATATAGCTGGAAACAGCGCGTTTCCGTGCACCCTATCCACCCAAAAGCTATTGAGATACACGAGCGCAAAATTCATCAGGCTCTTTGTTGCGAGGAGCGTTGCGGCTATCCTTTCCTGTATCGGCAGGGTGACTTCGGCGACCAGGGAATACCAGGACGGGACGGTCTGGATGGCAGACCCGGCAGAGACGGTGAGGACGCCAATCCCAACCAGAAGATCTTCCTCACTGGCGACAAGGGCCTGCGTGGCTTCGAGTGAGTAATCGGCTGTGGTACAGGTCGCAAAGGTCACGAAAGGTCACTGGCGTAATCGTTCATCCTTAGTTCCTTTCTTGCTGACTGCATCGTCGCTTAGTGCGCCTGTCTGCCGATGGGCAGCTACGCCGGACAGAGGCGCATAAATTGCACACGCACGCGCTGATGATAGCGATGGTGACTGCACCAGCGATGAGGGCGCTCATGACGACATTGCCTTAAAAGCACAGCGACCGTCAAAGCATGCAGCTCTTGTCGCCAAATCTCACCTCTGCCGCGGTGGAGCGTGGTGACGGCGCAGGCTGCCGCTCTTCACGCCCGGTCGCCTTGCAGCGGCGTACGTGGATCGGACGGAGAAGAGGGAGAAGCTGGAGAACCCGGAGACTCCCTGGGAGAAGAGAGACGAGGACCGAGAGGGCTTAGAGGAGAGCCTGGCTTTCCAGGTAGCTCTGGCGACGTCTGGGCTACGCACTAATTTGCGTGCACTGTCCAAAATAGAAATGTGTATATATTCCTTACAATTACGCGAAACGTAAGGGATGGCACTGGTGAAAAGGGCTGGAAAGATTTCACAACCTGTGGGTTTACGCAAGGTAAACTATACCTGTGTTCAGGGCACGTTGATGACCCTACAGCCACACGACGGTCGAAAGATACCCAGGATTTTTTGCGGAATGTGGATGTAATTCTTATAAATATATGTACGAGAGAATGCGAAGGCGATAGTGCGCCAAGATGAAAAATGCATCACGTGATCGAACGCTCATTCATGATCTGGCGGCCACAAAACCTGGGCTGAGTTTCCGTGCAGATGTGACAAGTTTAATAGCAAGTTCAGCTGGTGCCACGCACCCCACAGCTTTCACTGAACTACATTCAACAGCTTAGCGGGGGAGGGGGGGGGGGGGGTCGACCCTCACGTGACAGGCGCCGGCGGATCGACCGCAGCATGCAGCAGCCCTGTGCCCCTCTCCAGCGCCGCGGCGGCTCCCCGTCACCCAGCGCCGGCCCTGCCCGCAGGCATCAGCCCGGCCGGCGCCAAAGGCTTTGGCGGCGACCCGGGCGTGCCGGGCCGCCGTGGCCCACGCGGCCCCGCCGGCCGCTCCGAGCGCGGCGCGCTCGGTCTGAAGGGCTACCCGGGCATCCCGGGCGACCGCGGCCTGGACGGCCGCGCCGGCGAGCCGGGGCTACGAGGACAAGACGGCTTCCCGGTGAGTGCCGCCGGCGCCGGCCTCCCGTCTCGGCGCATCTGAGAGCAGCTTGGCACGGGTGCTCATTCTGAGAATGAAATGCTCGGTGTGAGACCGCCTGAGATGAGCCGACTCGGCACTGACCCCGACGGCGCATCGCGCGTCATCGGCGTCTGATGTTGCCGGTGTTATTGCGGCTACTTCCTTGAGAGTACCACAAAGCTTTTTTGACATGTTGAAATAGGCCCAATTTTCATCGGAACGGCTCAGCGGTCTGGCTCCGCATCCTGACCGCAGTCCTCTGTGCCACCAATAGAGGCCTTTCGCCTAACCGGTTGCCCGCCACCGCCGCCAATAGAGGCCTCTCGCCTGACCGGCCGCCGGTCGAGGCCTATCGCCTGTCCGGCTGCCCGCCGCCGCCGCCGGTCGAGGCCTCTCGCCTGACCGGCCGCCTGCCGCCGCCGGTCGAGGCCTCTCACTTGACCGGCTGCCTGCCGCCGCCGGTCGAGGCCTATCGCCTGTCCGGCTGCCTGCCGCCGCCGCTTCGCCGTCCGTTCGCCAGCACGTCACATGCACCCGACTGACGCGGCGCGCGTGTGGCAGGGAGCGCCGGGCCGCAAGGGCGAGCGCGGTAACGACGGCCAGCGGATCCTGCCGGGCGTGCCGGGCTTCGACGGCATACCGGGCGGACCTGGCGAGGCCGGCGAACTCGGCGCCACCGGGCCGCCCGGCCCGCTCGGTCGGCGCGGCGCCGTCGGCTTCCCCGGCGAGAAGGGCTCGCCCGGCTTCCAGGGTCGACCAGGACGGCAGGTGAGCAGAGGGGCGGGTGACGCTGCGCTGTGAGGTGGGGCCGAGGGGGGGGGGGGGACAGGGCGAGATGTCCACTCAGAATCGCGACGGAAGAGCGTTGTAGTTCACAATGGGTGTTAGAAACCGAAGATGTGATGGTTTGACGGAATGCAAAAGAACTTACAAGCTTTCATATGGGAAAACAGTTGATGTTTGCCTAACATTATAAAAGGCCAGTGACGCGTAATTATAGCAGCTGGCTGAACAAAGCATATGCCTCAGCCCGTGGAGGAGTGAGAGATCTAATAAGCCAAAGTCAGCAAGAATGCAAAACAGGAACAAAAAGTACACCACCCGCAGTCAACGACCACGCAGCCAATGCGCTTGCGTCGTTCGCCGAATCAGCGACGCCTGGTGTTGAGCGGGGGTCTGAGCGCCTCTCTCGGTCGCCACCAGGGCGCGCGCGGACGGCAGGGCGAGGTGGTGCCCGGCTTCCCGGGTCTGCCGGGGCCGCGCGGTATGCCCGGCCTGCCCGGCCTGTTCGGCTTCCCCGGGCAGAAGGGCAACGACGGCCTGCCCGGCGGCGTGGGACTGCCCGGCCCGGACGGCGAGGACGGTCGGCCGGGCCTGCCCGGCATGGACGGCTTCCCCGGCCGGACGGGCCTACCCGGCCGCCAGGGCACGCGTGGCCTGCCTGGCCGCGATGGCGCCAAGGGCATGCGAGGCAACGATGGGCCGCGGGCAGGTGAGTGGGCACAGAAGCACCACGCTTGCCGCGCTCAAGCCTGCGCTGCATGTTCTTTATGAGGCGCCAACAGCGCTACATGAATGTCCAATGTTCAGGGCATCGTCCAGTGGTAGGCGTAGAGCCCATGTCGTACCTTGTTGGACTGATGCAGTCAGCGTACCAGGAATGAAGATCACCAACCTAGGGCTGTACGCAACATCACAGCTTCTGCCGGTTGGCATCACAGCTACTTCGTGTCAGTTGGCGTTTTGATACGGCGTGCGTAATGAGCGAGTGAATAGCACCGCAGTGAGACCTAACTCGCCACCGTGTACCTCGTAGGCCCCGCGGGCCCCAAGGGCTTCCCGGGCCGTCCGGGCTTCTCGGGCGCGCCGGGGCCGCTCGGCGAGGAGGGCTTGCCGGGCGCGCCTGGCCTGGACGGCGAGCAGGGCCTGGCCGGACAGCGGGGCGACTTCGGACCGCCGGGAGCGGACGGCCTGCCCGGCGACGACTCGGCCCGTGGCGAGCCGGGCCCGCCCGGCCTGGACGGCCTGGACGGCCTGCCCGGCCGGCCGGGCAACACCGGCGCTGTCGGCCGGCCGGGCGCCCAGGGCGCTCCCGGCGACAGCGAGGACGGCCTCCCCGGTGAGCCCGGCCTTGCGGGCGAGCAGGGACGGCCCGGCCGCTTCGGCTTCGACGGCCAGAAGGTCAGTGACGCCGCGGCGCTCCGCCACAGCTGGCTGGCCCGGTTTCCACTGACAACAGTGAATTTAGAGATGTGTTACTTGGCGAGGCAGAGGAAAGACCGGCTGGGTATGTGATCGCTTGCTCTTTGCAGGTCAGAAGATAGCAGATGTGTGGCTCGATATTGCTGGGCCCGTGTCGCCACAGTGTGCTGGCCTGACAAGTGTTTCCAGTTGTTCGTCCCAGCACGCCTGCGGCTTGCAAAGCGTGCGTCGTTGTCGTCGTCGTGTTCAGCTGTGCGTTGCGTTGTCGTCGTCGTTGTCGTTCAGCTGTGCGTTGCGTTGTCGTTGCGTTCAGCTGTGCGTTGTCGTTGTCGTTGTCGTTCAGCTGTGCGTTGTCGTTGTCGCTGTCGTTCAGCTGTGCGTTGTCGTTGTCGTTGTCGTTATCGTTCAGCTGTGCGTTGTCGCTGTCGTTGTCGTTCAGCTGTGCGTTGTCGTTGTCGTTGTCGCTGTCGTTCAGCTGTGCGTTGTCGTTGTCGTTGTCGTTGTCGTTCAGCTGTGCGTTGCGTTGTCGTTGTCGTTATCGTTGTCGTTCAGCTGTGCGTTGCGTTGTCGTTGTCGTTGTCGTTGTCGTTCAGCTGTGCGCTAGTGTGGCCCGCTGACGGAGCCATCGGCTGGCTCCAGGGCGCGCCGGGCGATGTCGGCAGACCTGGCCCCGCCGGCGCAGCAGGAGAGGACGGCTTCCCCGGCCAGTCTGGCCGGCCCGGCCAGCCCGGCCGCTTCGGCCTGAAGGGAGCGCGCGGGGACGCCGGTGCTGACGGGTCCGCCGGAAACGACGGCCGACCCGGCCTCCGCGGCGAGCCTGGTCGGGGCGGCCTGAGAGGTAGCACTGCGAGCGAGGAGTGAGACGTGGCACTGGTCGACACGGGACTGAATGGTTACACTGTTCGACACGGGACTGAATGGTTACACTGTTCGACACGGGACTGTGGTTACACTGGTCGACACGGGACTGAATGGTTACACTGGTCGACACGGGACTGAATGGTTGCTTACAAGGCACCGATGCGAGTAAAGGGCGCTGCAGTCCGTGTCACTTTTACTCTAGCAAAGAGCGGAGAGGTGTGGAAGCCGTTCCTAACAGAGAATTTCAATTTCAATTCGTCAAAATTTCAATTTTCACCACGGAACTTCCACTACATGTCTGCGGGGAAAGTTATCAACGGTCTCTTGGAATAATGCCACTGACAGTTTTTCAAATCGCGTGATCAGTTTTCAATGCCCTAGACGGATCCAAGCTCACGCAAGTGAGGTGGGTTGGAACCGAACGCAGCATAGCATGCAGTCCTCAAGCTGTAGGAAATGCGCGCATTCTATGCGGCATGATACGCACGCACTTCTCGCACTCTGGGAACTATGCTTGACTTGCGCGCTTACTCCTGAGCTGCGTGACCTATGCTCGCTCGGAGCCCTCCACCATGAGTTGTTTTCTGGAATGTGATCAAAGAAGTGAAAGTGTTAACATTAAATATGCACAAAGATGTCCCTCTGTAGATAATCGAGTCGTTCACTTTGTGGTACTCCTGTCAGCGATGAGTCTCATTTTGCCTCCAGCTGTGCCTGGTGATACATGTGCTGGTCCCAATATCCGGTAACGCCCCTCCCCCCCCCCTCCGTTGCACCAGGCCTGTCTGGCGCCCCAGGACGGCAGGGCCAGCAGGGCCTGCCCGGCTTCCCCGGCTTGAAGGGTCAGTTCGGTGTGAACGGCAGCCCCGGCCTGCCCGGCCTGGATGGCACCCCCGGAGACTCGGGCTTCGCGGGCCTGAAGGGCAGCGCGGGCCGGCCCGGCCTGGCCGGCTTCCCCGGCCTGAAGGGTCGCCGCGGCCTGGCCGGCGACGCGGGCGTCGGCGGCGAACGCGGCGAGCCCGGCAGACCGGGTGCGGCCGGCGCCACCGGCGAGGCGGGCCCGGCCGGCCGCGACGGACGCGTCATTGGCGGCGAACAGGGCGAAGAGGGCGGCATCGGCTTCCGCGGCGTGGACGGCCTGCCGGGCTTCCCGGGCCAGAAGGGCTCCCCGGGCGACTACGGCGACCGAGGCGCCGGCGGCCCAGACGGGGAGGACGGTCCGGCCGGGCCGCTCGGCGCCCCCGGCGAGCGCGGCATCGACGGCCTGCCCGGCCGCGACGGCCGCGTGGGACTGCCCGGCCGCCCCGGCGCCTCCGGCCGACCGGGCGCTGACGGCGACCGAGGCATGGACGGCGACGCCGGATACGACGGATTCCCGGGACTCGAGTAAGTGGTCTGCCGCGCGGCTTTACCGCCACCGGTGCGTTTTTAGTTTTATGCATTGTTTATTACTACTTGCCTCATCAGTGCTGTGGTCTTCCCGTAACGTTGCATGTTTACATTTGTGACACGCAATATGGCTGTTTTCAAATGATAAGTCACTAGTCGGGGCGATTCCTTAATAAATCACTTGACTTGCTGCACAGACACTGCCCTCACGTTGTTTCAGACAATGGAATGAGGCGATGCACTTAGATGGCCGATAATCATTCGCATTGCAACGCCTGAAGTTACTGCTCGTTTGAAACGACTCCCCCGGCAACGCACCGCTAGGCCTTCACTGCTGAGTCGGTTCCGGCTCCCCTGCCTCTAGCTTCCGGCTGACACTTAACTCACTTCCAGCGGACTGGCAGGTGACCGCGGTCTGCCCGGTCTGCCGGGCATTGACGGCATTGCCGGCCTGAAAGGCGAGCTTGGCGAGCCGGGCCTGCCGGGCACCAGCGGCCTGCCCGGCGCCAAGGGCCTGGCCGGCTTCCCCGGCCGGCCCGGCTTCCCGGGCTTCGCCGGCTCGCCCGGCCAGAAGGGCTCCACCGGCGACTTCGGCGCCTTCGGCTTCAAGGGCGAGGCGGGCGAGGCGGGCCTGCTCGGCTTCCCGGGCGCGCCGGGCGCCGCCGGCCGCATGGGCAAGCCCGGTCGCGACGGGTTCCCCGGCCGCGCCGGCGACCAGGGCCGACGCGGACGCGACGGCCGGCCCGGCGACGCCGGTGCCAGGGGCATGGACGGCTCGCCGGGCGTGGACGGCCGGGTCGGGCCGGCCGGCGACATCGGTCCGCCCGGCCTGCCCGGCGATGACGCGCCGCCCGGACCGCTGCCCAAGCCCCGCGGCTTCTTCTTCACCCGGCACAGCCAGACGTCGTCGCTGCCGCAGTGTCCGCCCGGCACCACCCGGCTCTGGGACGGCTACTCGCTGCTGCATGTCACCGGCAACACCAAGGCCCACGGCGCCGACCTCGGTGAGTGCGCTGGAGCACGGGCGACAGGACACGGCGCTAAGGGACGGCAGGGGTCGCCTGAACGGCGCCCAGTTGTCGGTGCTCTACGATATTATTTATGCGCTGCCTTCCAGCTTTAAAATATTTGCAAGTGCAGTTCCTACATAAGGGTATAGGAAAATCGACAAGTGGTTAAGTTGCCAATCGTCACAGTTCTGCGAAAACTCGCCTCTCAGTAGTCGTCACTCCTGTCAGAGGTCTGGGGAGGCGGGTGAGGTATTGGCGCAGAGTGGATCCAGCGGTAGCCAAACGGAAGTTATATACCACGACGACTACAAAAGTATGCTGCTCGTGGAAACTTGACACAATATTCATGGCTTGACTGTGGCCAGGAACAGCCGATGGGTATGTCCCTGTGCGGCCACCTGGTACCATAGCATCCTGACGCCGTTGCTGCGGGGCTGATCGTGACTGTCACGTGAGCTTACCAAACCAGGCCTAAACAGCATTACATTTCCAACGAATTAAATGCTATCACTGTTATTAAACAAAATTGGACTGATCACTCTTTCAAGCGTATTGGTTCATGTGGCGGACGAGCTCTGCTAACTTCATCTTCCCCATCACGCAGGCACTCCCGGATCCTGCATGCGCAAGTTCTCCACCATGCCGTACTTGTTTTGTAACGTCAACAACCAATGCGAGTACGCCCAGCGCAACGACTACAGCTACTGGCTGAGCACGCCAGAGCCGATGCCCATGATGATGACGCCCATCGTCGGACGAGACATCGAGAGATACATCTCCAGGTGAGCAGAAGCCCAGCTCTCGTCGCTGAGCAGAAAACTGCGCCGACACTCCTCGGCAGACGCTGGCACTCCACGGCAGTGGCGCAGCCATGGTCGCGACTCTGGCCTGTGCTGGTTGACTCCTGCGGCGGCCTCTGCTGCCAGTGAACTGACGTCACCCACCGCTTACATCTCGGGGTCCACCTGCAGTAACGCACAAAGCCACTGACCAACGAAGTCCATCGCGGGCGCAAGTCTCGGGCAGAAGGTGACCACATTCCCAGGCCCGGCGGACTTGTTTGCCGGACTTTGCTTGGGAGCTGAGCCACGGATTCCAGATCGGCAGACGAGTGCATCGATTGGTTCAGCTGACAGTGACCTATATCTGTACGTCGTGTGCAGCACCAGTATGCCAGTCGCACCCCAACAGTGCCCTGCCTCATCCACCCCAGCACGATGTGCACAGAACGTCCACCTTCAGGTTGGTGGTGGAAGCTTGTCAATGCTCGACACATATGTAACTATGTTGTCTATCGACACCTGCGTAACTACGTTGTCTATCGTTACGAGGTCATGGGTGATGAGCAAACCTATTTAGACAGAAAACATTCTGAACCAGAGTGCCCCGGCCCAGACGCCGTGTTTTGTAGAAGCCATATCCTTACATTCAAACTATGCATTGTGTCTCCATTTTAAATCGCAGTAAGAAAACGTATAGGCTTCTCGCCTTATTGATGGCAAAACTTAAAATTCGCTGCTTGCAAACGCCGCCGCAACTCGCTGTGAGCGGCCAAGTTGGCGGTGCCGGCTGACGCGTCTGCCCCCCCCCCCCCCTCCCCGCTGCAGATGCTCCGTCTGTGAGGCCGAGACGCTGGTGATCGCCATCCACAGTCAGAGCATGGACGTGCCGGAGTGTCCCACGAACTGGGAGAGCATCTGGATCGGCTATTCGTTCCTCATGGTAACCGCCGCGTGCTCGTCAGTGCTTGTCATGGTGCTCACCTTTCTTCCTGTGGCGTTTCTCACACGAATGGTCATCTTACGAGAAAGCTGTAATATTTTCAACGTTGTTTGTGAAGAAATAAGTTATTGCTATGTCTTGAGAAGTTCAAAGCGGTGATGATGAGGGCGGCGATTAAACTCGACTTGTGTTCCAAGCCTGCATGCCCGTCGCGAAAGTGAAGCGGCTTGCAACACTCGGTAGTTTCGAACGTTGCCATGACGACGGCCACTTTGTCTCAGCACACGGACGCCGGCGCCGAGGGCGGCGGCCAGTCTCTGGTGTCGCCCGGCTCCTGTCTCGAGGACTTCCGGCCGTCGCCGTTCATCGAGTGCCACGGCCACGGCCGCTGCAACTACTTCACCACCGCCTTCTCCTACTGGCTGGCCACCATCGAGAGCTCGACGCAGTTCCGTCGGCCGGTGCAGCAGACGCTGAAGGCGGGCAGCCTGCGCCAACGCATCTCGCGCTGCTCCGTCTGCCGCCGGCAGCGACCGCGCGACCTGCCCTCCCCCGGCCAGAGCTTCTCTCGCAACAGGTTCTTCCAGTTCTGAGCGACGGCGGAGACATCTAGCGACGAAGGCAGTGACCTCTAGCGGCCCCTCGCCAGGCCCCGTCGGTGACGACGCCTAGTAAAGGGGTAGTGGTGCGGCCGCAAGAAGTCCGTCGCTGTGATAATCATAAACTCGCCGGCCGGTGCGCGCAAGTGCAGGAGAGGGGCTGGGAAGCGCGCGCCAGCCGGGTCGCTTCAGAGCCCCAGTTTGGCTACAAATGTGTCCCGCGTGCGACGAAACGGGGAAAATCTGAGTCGGAACAATAACTTTTAAACGAATGTACACAGTCAGATCTTCTTTTGGATTCGCGTTGCGTTGTTTATGTTGTGTGTAGGTTTTGTATGGGATTTTCAGATTACTGTTCGCTGAAAACTAACACGGACAATAACGAGTGACAATAACGCTCCGTGTAAACAGTGCCGCATTGGAGCAAATCCATATGCCCATATTCACGACACTGTCCAGCTTTTGTGTTTCTACATTATGAGCGTCATAGCGTTGTATTTTAGGATGCAGAGAGTTTCGCAGGATACAGCTACCAGGGATTTGAGCTTCGCGTCAGGGCAAGGCCAGAACCCACGTTGTAGCCACACTGGGGCGCCTATCACTGCCATGGTAGACAATTTCACTGCCAAGAATAATCGCTACGTACGCAGAAGCCACCGCGAAGGTTATCTCAACGTGGCTGTCAGCGATGATTGTCTGGTGTATGTTCTAGTCGCTTAGAGTACTAATTCCAGGTTTCCGATCTTATTTCATTCGGATAGCTGCATATATGGCGGTGCTCACGAGGGCTGGGCTAGGTCAAATCTGACAATAAAATGCCTGTTGAAGCTTGACCAACCAAAATAAAGTGGACGATCGTCTTTTAAGCTGCATTTTTAATACAAATAGTCTTAAGCAGAATGACCGCGGTGGGTGCTACACCGTGTACGACCATATATCGAGGAATGCCAGTTTAACTGGGACATATGGATAATTTGGGAATCGTATTCGTCTGATAACATTGCCTATCTAGTTGCTATCACCATCTCAAGTGGTAAATGCGCCACGATTGTGAAGCAGCGGCCAGTTTACCTTTCACTGGGACGTACCCGATGCTAACATTACGTTGTTGAAAGATGCCCGTTCACGAAGGTGTTCCACAACAATTCATTCCAGCGTTGCCTTCCATGGTGGCCGCTCAGGCCTAAATCTCATACCTTTCGCGGCTGCACCATCGTTCCCATAGCTACGCACAGCCAGCCCACAGAGTAGCGCTGGCGATGGCACCGCACAGCACATACACGCACGCCACAGAGTGCCGGCAGCAGCGTCGAAGTCGGCCTCCGGTGGCCGCCGCAAATGCCATGCTATGGTCGGCGGCACCGGGCAGTGTGGGTGCGATAGCCGGCGATTTCAGAGGCTTCAAAACTCCAGAACGTAGAATGTAAGTGATCGGAAAGTCGATCCCGACTCCGCCCACCGAGCAGCTGGCAGCTGGCCAAGATGAGGTACCACGGAAAACCACCGATGTACCACCGAGGTCGCGAGAACACTGCGCGTAATGCAGCTTTTTGTTCCTGTAGACTGGTGTCTGGAATACGTCAGGCTATCGCGGCGACGCCAACGGCCTCAAAAATATCTGGTATCGCAGACGACCACGGATCTTGAAACGGTCGAGCGATATTGACAAAAATCCGATGAAACCACGCCGACCCACGAAACCCAGCCATGTTCAGGACAGACGCGCGCAGCCAACATCTCAGGCTATTCGGTGGCTCTCAAAGCACGGGGGCGGAGGGCAACACAGAACGACACGAGACCACGGATGGGTTGCACGTGGCAACCAGGACATGCTGAAATGCCCCAAGGGCGGTATCATGCTCACCAACTGCGACACGGCCACCCCTGGCCCATGGCGGCCGTGTCGCGGCATTATGCGGCACGTTAAACCCCTCGCAGTCCTGTCTGGCACAGGGGCGGAGGCGAAATCATCCGTTGAAATGGACGGCACGACTTGGCTGGTGGGTTCAGGTTACACGCAACAAGCTATGCTTAGCAGATACAGTGAACCCAGAGTCACCCATAAAACCGTTGGGGATAAATTCTCAACCGCCATCTCACCTGGGAACCCCACATCGTCTCACTCGTTCGGGGCTGTAATGCATTCTTCGTATCCCTGTTTAGAACTGGCCACCAGCTCACTCCTGAGGCTCTGAAGCTCCTTGTCCACCAGCTCACTCCTGAGGCTCTGAAGCTCCTTGTCCACCAGCTCACTCCTGAGGCTCTGAAGCTCCTTGTCCACCAGCTCACTCCTGAGGCTCTGAAACTCCTTGTCCACCAGCTCACTCCTGAGGCTCTGAAGCTCCTTGTCCACCAGCTCACTCCTGAGGCTCTGAAGCTCCTTGGCCACCAGCCCACTCCTGAGGCTCTGAAGCTCCTTGTCCACCAGCTCACTCCTGAGGCTCTGAAGCTCCTTGTCCACCAGCTCACTCCTGAGGCTCTGAAGCTCCTTGTCCACCAGCTCACTCCTGAGGCTCTGAAGCTCCTTGTCCACCAGCTCACTCCTGAGGCTCTGAAGCTCCTTGGCCACCAGCTCACTCCTGAGGCTCTGAAGCTCCTTGTCCACCAGCTCACTCCTGAGGCTCTGAAGCTCCTTGTCCACCAGCTCACTCCTGAGGCTCTGAAGCTCCTTGTCCACCAGCTCACTCCTGAGGCTCTGAAGCTCCTTGTCCACCAGCTCACTCCTGAGGCTCTGAAGCTCCTTGTCCAAGTTCACTCCTGAGGCTCTGAAGCTCCTTGCCCAAGTTCACTCCTGAGGCTCTGAAGCTCCTTGTCCAAGTTCACTCCTGAGGCTCTGAAGCTCCTTGCCCAAGTTCACTCCTGAGGCTCTGAAGCTCCTTGCCCAAGTTCACTCCTGAGGCTCTGAAGCTCCTTGGCCACCAGCCCACTCCTGAGGCTCTGAAGCTCCTTGGCCACCAGCTTACTCCTGAGGCTCTGAAACTCCTTGTCCAAGTTCACTCCTGAGGCTCTGAAGCTCCTTGTCCAAGTTCACTCCTGAGGCTCTGAAGCTCCTTGTCCAAGTTCACGTCTGCCCCCACATCCACTACTGCCTGTCCATCTGGGGTGGGGCGGCCAAGCGTCACCTAGACAGGGCGCAAAGGGTGATGCACTTCGCAGCCAGGCTAGTGAGTGGTGCCCGCCTTAGTGATCACATTTCACCCGTTCTGAAAGCACTCGACTGGCGTAGCTTCGCGGATCTTGCGCACCACCGGTACTACCCGAATGTGCACAGGGCCCTGCACATCCCCGAATCCCCTAGTGCACGCATGCTCTATTCGTTCCGCGCGCCGAGTCTTCCCAACGTCAAATTCGACTTGTTTCGGGCGGCGTCGGCGCGCTACAGCAGCCGGGCGTCCAAACCGACCGCCACCCAGTGCCATTTTCCGCGCGGCTCCGCCGCCGCGTGGTCCCGGCTGGTCCCGGCGGCCGCTCGCGCCCCCCGCGCCGAGCATTCTTGACTCTTTGAAATCGCTGACTCAATTACTGAAACTGCCTTTACCCGTGCGTATGTATGCACCTCTATGTACTGTGCGTGTTTTCTTTTCTTGACGAGTAGACAAAGAAGAGCCACCACATGGATGCGCCTTCAATAAAATAAATAAGTGTGGACTGTAAATTCAAGGCATTTCGACATCTTGATCCAGCAAAGCCTTTGCGCCCAGGCTTTTCTGGCCTGCGGGTTGAGAGCGTTGAGCTTTGCGGACCAGAAAAGCTGGGAATTTATGTAACACACACTTTAAAGTCGCTTCTGTAGGCTGCGTAAGTTACATCTTTGAATTCTTGAAACCCAGCAATGAAATTTTCATTTTAATGATGTATAGCGTACGCAGTCATTCACACACACATATCCATGTTCGTGTTCATGCACGTCGTCGCACGTTCATGCACTTGGAGAGGAAGGGAGGGAGCCGCCAGGGAGCGCCAGTAGCCACTGGAGCGCAGTGTGACCACTGAACACGAGCTCACTGAACCTGGAACCGAGAAACTGAACCTCTTCACATTGGCTTAGGAGGGATATTGCCCAGCACTGGACAGAATTCTCCCCCCCCCAACACACACCCGCGCGAACACACACACACACACACACACACACACACACACACACACACACACACACACACACTTTGACAAACGTGTCTGTCGCTTCTCCCACTCGCAGCTGTACTAGCCGCGCCATATCTTGCAGCTAATTCGCAAGTCTTTTTTTGTCGCTTTTTGTCTGAACGCAAGAATAGAGGGTCCCATAAATCTCAAAAGAATGCCGACTTTGGTGGTGCTTTAGGTAAACACATCTTCGAGATCGATCATTTGGATTGGATTTGTCAAAATAGCCACTCCAAACTTCTTTAATACTGCCCGCAAGAAACTGCGATTGCGACTAGACTTTCGACCCTTGAAATTGTCCAGATAGCTGTTAGCAAGACGATGCGAAACAGCAAGGCGATGACGCTCCGTGACAAACATGAAGACCATGGGAAAGGGAAGGCCGACGGACTGAAATCGATATAATTACTTTCAGGTACCAACGGTAGCACGTCCAGCCACCGCAGCATACTCACCAAGCCCGCTCCGCACCAGACTCGGTCTGCCGGCCCCCCGGCGGCCGCCGTCGCCGCTATGATTGCCCACCGGGACCAGTCTGACCCGCCGACCTCAATCGAACGTCGGGCGTGACCTCTGATCCCGGCGGGGCCCCCTTTGACCCGCTCCATCCCTGGCGTCCACGAGGGACGGCGGCGGGATCTTGTACGGAGCGGCGGGGGCCGAAGCCCGGCTTAGAGGGGCCGGGCGCCTCCGTTGATGAGCAATGTGCAAGCGGCGGGAGTAATCCGACGATGGCGCGGGCGTTCGCTATTTTATACCAGGCGATGACGTCAGCGTGCTGCGCGACGTGGCTGTTCGCTGGTTGGTCGCCGCCAAGGCCGGCCGCCGCTATTGCACCACGTGTGTCTGACCAGGAGTGGGCTCCGGAGCCTCCCGGCGGCCGTCGGAGAACGGCTTACAACGGGTCAGAGCAGGAGAGGCACTTTATAATCGGGATAGGGCAGGTCACTGTCATGCAGACCTATAGGTAGCATGTGAACGAGTTTGATATCCCAAACCCTGGGTTTGATCGCCACTCATATTCATAGCATATGCACATGGCTTTGCTCACCTGTTTTTGGAGCAACACTGAGGGGAGCACACACGGGCAGCTGTGCAGTTCCTTTATTGTGAGTGTGCAATCTAACGTCTTCTAAAGAGGAAATAATTGCGGCTGTACTTTTCCTTCACGTTTCGTACACCATGAACGTATCGTCCCTTGCCTCAGAGCCTCTCGTGCGCACGCGAAGTGTGTGGAAGGGGGTAAAAGAGCCGGGCTAGTGACCCTCACACGGCTCCGGGTAGGCCTAAGTTTCGAGGATATATTGCAGGCTTGGTACTGCCCCTTCCGCAATAACGTGTTCCTTCCTTTCCCAAAATGCTGTAGGCTTCCCGCATCGGCGCGGGGGAATCCCTAAGCTTCGGTTTCTCCTTTCTAGAGGTCAAGGCATAATCGAGTTTTTGACGATAACATCATCTTGGTTTTGAACGCGCTCCGAACGGTGCCAGCATCCATTTATAGGCCGACAGCACCTCTCATCGTAACACAGCTGATTTTCTCCAGCGTATGATAAACAAAAGGAGGTCAGCAGGGCCAGTATGCAAATCTTTCCGACACAGTACGTAGCAAGCCCAGTCCTCCTTTCCAGAGCACGGCTCACGAGCTTGGTGAAAACTCGTGATGAACCTATCGACTCGAACACCATAAACTTCCAGCTTTTAAGTCTTCGAGCGCACTGTTACCATAATTACTAGGATGGGCCTAAGATGTCTGCAGACAGCTATAAGCTTCATGCGCATATGAAGCGGTGAAATTGTGGACAGCACTTCTTTTTTGTAAGTTAGCCTCTGAACGAGACCGTTTTTCAATGATGCAGCCTACCCTAGCGTGCGGTAAATAGTATCACATGGTGGGGAAGTTGAATTTGTTTTTCATGGAGCAGACTGAATCACAAGCAGGCTGAGAGTGTCCCGATATTAAAAAAGGCGCTTGTCTTTGCTACTTTGCATTTCATCCCAATTGCGAGGCCACACATTTCTGCCTTTTCTAATAAGTTTTTACCGTGCAACTACATCCACTGATGTTCTCGTTACGCAGGTAGGAGTTATGGATATTCATAGGCATTGTAAATGCCGGCTTATTGCCTGGATGATAGTAAGTCATGACAATCATGCTAGTCAATAATTGGCAGCAAACAAGACAATGACAATATTGTCGGTACACAATATCAATGATACAGCATGCCCCACGCACAGCACATACCACATGTACCGTCCGACATCTGGGAAGAAAGTTCACGACATTCTAAAACCCTTGCCAAGCAGACGCCGAATGTTTTGCGGCATATGTGGCGCATGTACTTCCTACCACTCACTTTCTCGCGAGGTGAAAAAGAGTCTTATAAATCCTGCTTATAAAAATATGTGCTTTTAATCCTACATGGCATTCAGATAAGCCTGATTTTGCCGCAAGACCTTGAAAGCACACTCACATCGGTCGCTAGATTTTCAGCGATATGCAAAGAGCACATTTGTCGCGCTCATCCCAGGACGTGTGCACGTTCAGCCAGAAGTGCACTGAAAGATAGAGGGTGCCACATTGCGTCAGCCGAGATACTCGAGACCGGCACCTATCGCGTAAATGCCGATCTATGCGATATTTCAGATAAGAAGTACCCAAGACCCAGTGTGGAGGGTACCCGAACGACCGAGTGTTCCCAAGCAGGTTATCAGATGGGCCTCCGACAAGAGCGTAGGGCCTTAAGGAAGTGACAGAGAATTGGAAGCGCCCTAGACCAATGAAGGGGGCCCCTGGGCATATCAGGGGAGGGGGGGGGGAGGTCGGTGGGTTAACCGAGACGCACGTAAAGGGCCCCTGAGCAGCCGAGAGTATCCCGGCAGGTTAAGATATAGGGCCCCGGCTAATGCCCACAGAGTTTTTCTGGCGAATGGAAAAAATCCGTGGAAGGACCCTTGATTAACAAGAGTGTCCCGGCACGCTGGCAGGAAGTGCCCAGCAACAGTGCAGGGTCCTCCAAGCAAATAGACAGGAATCAAGGGTAACGTGGAAAGCTTCTTAACAATCGAAATGGCCCTCCAAGCGGTCATATAGGTCCCCAGAAACAGCATAAGGCCCTTAGATAGTGTAGTTATGCTTAGAATTCCCCATTACCCTTTCAATCATTGAATAATTTTTTTACTTCTCGCATGCCCTCCACTTTCGCTTGCAACTGTTCTTGGTCGCCTGGAAATCCAGACATGTCTAAGTTTTTCGCATTTTGTGTTAAAACACTGCACCTGTTCGACCGGCTATGGGCCACCTTGGAGCCAATGGATCCCTTCGGGGTCCACGAAAGGACCATGACCCCGTGGCGCCCTCTGGATCCACCTCCGGGGTGGGGTGCGGTGTTCGACGGTGCAGGAACATTGAAGGCGTTTTCCCTCGTTAGAACTGAAAGAGTTTACCCTGTCAGAACGGAAAGAGTTACCCCGTCAGAACAAAGAGTTTATCCCGTCAGGACTGAAAGAAAGAGTTTGCCCCGTCAAAACTGAAAGAGTTCCCGTAGAACTGAAAGAGTTTACTCCGTTAAAAGGGCACGAGCTGGCCTAGTGAGACTTAAGAAGCGGCAGTAATGCCACGTCTTGGCATGGTCACATGGCCTACCTTGCTGATAATAAGTTCGGCCAGCCCATCTTCGAAAGCGTTTAGTCTCATATGGCCGAGGTCTTGTAGAAGTGACAACAGCGAAACATGTGGTGGTAGCCGAATCGCGTGCGAAAACAGGCATGACCAGAGGTGGATTAGAGATCTCAGTCACAGTTTGTGGTGGAGAGGCAAAACATACCGCTTGCATTGCAATGCTCTGATCGATAGTTGCAAATAAGCCAGTTGTAATTAGTCCTTGCACCATATTTACAAACAGGCATTCAGCGTTCGGTGTTTGCATTGATCCGTTTGCAAGAGTTCGCGTCCACCACCGAGTAACAAGCATGGAGCATCCATCTTTGGGTGTCCCACAGTGGGTTACCATATTGAGAATCAAAGGGACGCGGGAGATTTGAAAGCCGTCCTCATAGTTCAGAGGGCTCAGATGTACGTACCAAAGTTTTCCCTCCCCTGAGCACGCCGATGATGTTTTTCCAGCGTTTCGAAGTTAAGAGGCTAGAGCTTTGACCACGAGCTTTTCCTTAAGACCTAGTCTATCGATGTCTCCTCAGGATATGAAGCGGGGCTTGTCGTATGGAAATCGGATTGTCCCGGTTTTGGGAAGGGCAAAGGAAACTGCAATGATTTGACCGCAATGTACATCTAATGTATGAGGACAGCGCGTGCGGCGTGCAGGGCAATCTTTGGCTTGGGCATCTCTTGAGTGCCGCTGGTGATTGGCTCCAATATTTGCTAGTACAAAATTAGTGCGGGATGTACTGAGGATGCGTGTGACTCAGTTCAGATACATGCTACTTGTCTGCTGCTGCGAGTGTTCTTGGTACACCCATGCCTTTTGGAACCTGCTGAACTTTCTCCTCTTTTCTCGACACGAAAGCCTTCAAGTTTTACAAGGTAAAGGCAGCAGATGCATCTGCAAAAGCGTCCTATCATAAGCTCGAGCTCAATTATGGAGAAAAACAATGTTTGAGTAACAGTCTGGGCTTATGCGAGCCAGATGGCGGACTTTGAGCATCACATGCCATACGAATGTGGAGTCAACGCGTTAGTCCCATGACCCCAAGTGCCGGCTCCCACGGAAGCGTCTGCGACGCACCTGGCTCGCTCCGACGCCCGCCGGTCGGCAACACAAACACCGTGCGTACATAAGCGGCGGGCAGCGCCGTGCGTGCACCAAACTCGGCATCCGCCGCCATGAAGATTGCTCTCGCCTTCGCCGCGCTTCTGGCGCTCACCGCTGGCCAGGACCGCAGTGCCAAGCCGACGCCGCCCAACTTCAAGTGCGAGTGCGCCATCGGCACGCACGATGACAACTCGGTCCTCTTCCGCTTCCACAATGCCTGGGACAAAGACTGCGACGAGGAGGCCGACAGGCTCTGCATAGAGGAGTGCCACACGCGCTTGGACGTGCTGGAGGCGGACGGCGGCTGGGAGATGGTGGTGCCGCATCCCTTCGGCGGCGACGGCAACCAGACGGTGGGAAAGGTCGCCTGCGTTGGTTTGGGCCGTGACGAGGACATGGGCATCCACACATCGCTCTACCACGACGTGTGCGGTCACGGCCTGCGCGAGAGCGGGGAGGGCTTCCATGAGCCACTCTGCTGCAAGGACGGCATGCAGATGACTTGCGACCACCATTAGGCGCTGGTGCCCACCTGCTCCGCCGGCCTGCTGGGCGGTGACGGCTCTCGCGGAACGATTCTGTCCGGTTCATTGCTAGATTGGTGCGCTTTATGTTTTATGAGCTAACCTTGTAAACAAAGGCTTAAAATGCAAAGTTTGCTTCTGGTTTATGCAAAGTTCATGTTGTTGGCACTGATTGGAGAGTAAAGCCGATCTAATTTCCGTAGCACCTGTCTATACCGAGCGACTATGGACGCTTCAACTCCAGCGATGTAGGGCTCCTATGTCTGGAAGAGTGACAAAAAATGGCACAGTTGTAGCCAAACAGAAATTGTACACCGAGCCTTTTTAAGCCATTTGAGCAACCCAAAACATTGGACCCCTGTACGTTATGAGTGAGCGGGTGTATAATTTTTGCGGCACTCGCCAAAGCGGGTCAATCGCCCATTGACTTGACCGATTTCCGGGCGGTCGAGAGTCCCGGAGTTGTGCGGTACGATAAACGTCCCAAGGTGCTATTTGGACAAGGCCCCAAAGCAAAATTGGCTCAATGAACCGTCATCACAATACCGAGATGGTGGGTTCAGAGTGCTAACGATAAACAATGCTCAGTGGGATAGCCGGTTTGAGTTCGGAGCGTCAACCTTAACACAAGTGGCGGGTGTGGCTTCTTAGGTTCGATGATTTGGGGATATGGGTTATGGGTAAACTATGGCGTATTTTGAGAAAATTTATGCTGACACACATAGAGATGAAGTGGGAGCTGCCTCCTGGCACCTCCTGGGTGAGATCCTCGGTATGATGGTCAGTGGATTGCACCCATTTTTGGCCGTACTCAAGGATGCATGCTGAATTTATTCGCTCAGCTAACACCGTTTACTACCGTTTTCATGAGTTTGGAAAAAAGACCTGCTTTCTCCAGATCATCCTTCAAGGTCAAACGTGGGCTCAAGAGCGGGGAGCTCCATATGATCCAAAAACTACCAGCGGATTTTAAACTTACCAGCACCAGAATATTCGCCACAGAAAGAACAAGCGTCCGTCAAAAAGTCCTGATCCGTCAAGATCCTTTTTCAAGGTCAAACTCAGGCTCAAAGGACGGGAACTCCATTCTCCAAAAGATCAACTAGCACCAGAGTATTAAGCACAGAAAAAACTGGCGTCCGTAAAAATCCCCGACCCCCCAATATTAACTTTCAAGGTCAAATTCAGGCTCAAAGGACGGGAGATCTAGGTCACCCAGAAATAAACGGCCGATATTAGAGTTGCGAACATCATATTATTCACCACGGAGAGAACTAGCGGGCGTCAAAACGTCCTGACCTCCGAAAGTAAGCCTTCAAGGTCAAACGCGAGCTCAAATGATGGGAAACTCGATATCACCAAAAAATTACTGGCTGATTTTAAACATGCCAGCTTCAGAATATTTACCACAGACAGAATTAGCATCTGTCAAAAAGTTCTGAGCTCTTAAGGTCATCCATCAACGTCAAATTCAGGCTCAAAGGACGGGAGCTTCACATCACCCAAAAATTGCCGGCCGATTTTAAACTAGCCTGCACCACAATATTAATCACAGAAAGAACTAGCGTCGGTCATAAAGTCTAACTGCTAAAGGTCACCGCCCAGGGTCAAACGCGAGATTAAGAGACAGAGAATTCCATATTACAAACACTTGCGCGTGTAAATATTTTGATGTTTGCAAGTTTAAAGTCAATCGCTATTTTTGTGACAACAGAGTTCCCGTCCTTTGATCCTGAAATTGACCCTGATGGATGACCTTGAGAGGTCAGGGCTTTTTGACAGACGCTAGTTCTTTCTGTGGTGAATATTCTGGTACTGGTAAGTCTTAATTCAGACGGTATTTTTTGGTGATATGGAGTTCCCCGTCATTCGAGCGCACGTTTGACCCTGAATAATGATCTTGAGATGTCAGAACTTTTTGATCGACGCTGTCCTTTGTGCTTGTGAATATTTTAAAGCCTGTAATTTTAAAACCGGCGGGTAATTTTTTGGTGACATTGAGCTCCCCGTCCTTTGAACCCATAGCTGACCTTGAAGGATGACCATGGGAGCTCAGGAACTTTTGACGGACGCTTGTTCTTTCTGTGTTGAATATTCCTGGCCTGGTAGGTTTCAAATCGGTCGGTTTGTTAAAATATGGAGTTCCCGTACTTTGAGACCGTGTTTTATTTTGAAGGGTGATCTTGAAACGTCAATTTTTTTGACGAGCGCTTGTTCTTTCTGTGGTGAATCTTCTGATGTTTGCAAGTTTAAGATCGGCCGATAATTTTGTGATGATATAGAGTTCCCCATCCTTTGAACCATAAGCTGACCTTGAAGAATGAACTTAAGAGGTAATGATGTTTAAATGGGCGCTTTTCTTTCTGTGGTCAATGTTCTGGTGGTGGCAAATTTGAAATCAACCGGTAACTTTTTTAGTGATATGGAGTTCCCCGTCGTTTGATCCCACGTTTGGCATTGATGGGTGATATTTAGAGGTCAGAACTCTTTGACGGACGCTAGTTTTTGTGCTCGTGCTTAATTTATGCTTACAGGTTTAAAATCGGCCGATAATTTTTTTGTAAAATGGATGTCCCGTCCTTCGACTTTGCTTTTGATATTGAAGGTCACATGCTGTTGCAAAATAAGTGTAATTTTTAATGTTCTTTTGCCATTATTGAGCTTAATGCCTTTGTGCAGAAAAATCGGAGCTCGTCGCTGAATAAATCGCTAAACAAACGAACGAAAGGGAGATGAGATGAAGTTGGATTTGGCAAGGCCGAGGTCCATCTTCAACAAGCCCACCGGAGCTTTGGTCTCAATGACAATCGGCTGACAGCAATTATTTTTTTTCGGTACTTCTGAAAAGTTCGCGAGTAAATGTGTCGTAAAACAGTTCGAGTGCTTCGTTAGGCAACACCATAGCGCAAGCATCATCTGCAAAAGCAGCAATGGCACCAAGCTGACTTGCTCCTGAATTTGTTTTAGTATTGACTGAGGTTATTATATAAGCTCCGATGATCTGCGCTTTTTAAATAGGGTATCTAAGAGAAACTTGAGTGGGGGAATACCACAACAATATGGCATTCCCGAATCTAGATTGAAATCTAGGTACCACCTAAATTCCCCCATATTTCCACCACTCTCTCGATTTTGGTCCCGCTACTTTTGCGTTTAGTTGAAAAGCGACAAGAAAGGTGAAGCGCATTGGCTACGACATATCCCCAAATGGCTAGACGGAGCCAGGACGGACACGGAGCTAGAGCAGCTTAGTGGGGGAGAAGAGAATTTCTGGTCAAAGGGATTTGACCGGTTGCATTGTCATTTCCCATCACCCACCCACTCCAGCGAGGATGTTAGGAAGGCTCTGTTTTATGTGAGACGCGAAAACAGTCGCGTTAGACTTATCCTATCCCATCCGTGTATAGGTAAGTGATGGAAATGTACCTCAACGGCATGTTGTCCTATCGCCTCGATAACGGCCGACAGAATATCATGTTGAGGTTTCGCACGTCACCATCGCTTATCTAGATGATCATCTGTCCTGCTCCGGCACTAGTTGGCGTTCAGCAGAGGTGCCTGACTTGTCGGCATTGAGAATCATACCAGTGTCTATGTGAACAATGTTCCTCATCCAGAAAAAAAGCTTTTCTATTGTTAGTTCTACAGCTTGATTTGTCTTTCACATTTGTATTCCTCGAAGTGTCAAGTAGTCCTTTTCAAGACACCATTGTGGTGGAAGTGATGGCCGGGCTCCGAGAGTGACAGGGATGAAGCCAAGGCGGGGGACCGGGTTGTACTCTGTCCCTCCTCACAGAGCGCTGAAAAATAACTGACGTGTGCACTATTTTGTTTAATTCCAGCACGTTTGGGACCAAATTTGAAACTTTCTCCAAAAACAGACTGGTCCCTCGCAAGAGCGTACGCTCTAGTGCCCTAGGGCGCGCGACCTAAATAAGATTATACGCCTTCTTGTCCCGTACCATATGATACGGGGTCAATCTAACGGAGGTATGTCTATAAAAAAACGCAGCAACACGTCGTCAGCACACGCCACCCAAGAATCCTCCTGAAGTGGCCATGCCACGGCACGACCGCTCGGTGTCCTGCTGACCGTCTCCAGGATGTAACTAGATATTGGTCAGGTTCTGCTAAGTGTAAAACCAATCTATAGCATCAGCCCGAGACATCACCCGAGCATGGCTTTGCGCAACAACGGAATGGCAAATCATGAATAACGGTCGGTACATTTCAGATGGAAAACTTTTCACTATGTGGTGCATACACAGCTCAGCTGCATTATAATTCAAGTACAGTTACGCTCGATTTTCGCCTATGCAAAACTTTATTCGTGGTGCACTTGACTTCATTTTTGGTACATTTCAGTGCATTTCTCTAAAATCAGGAGACGACCTAGCTCTGGATGAATGCTGTGCTAAGTAGACGTTGACAGTTTGCATTTACCGAACAATCGTGCGACAAATTGTGTAAGATTAGAATGGCATAGGCATTGAAACGAACTATAAGACTAGGATGGCATGGACATCGAAGCTCAGATGTATTTAAAACTACACGTTTCAAATACATCTGAGCTTGGCGATTAGTTGTAAATTCGGCATTTTTGCGGGTCGCTTGTTCTTGAATTGATGCGGGTCATTCTTCGCACAGCACCGCACATTTGCTGCAGTAGCGAGACATGACGGTGGCAAGAATGCTTGGAAGCAAAACCATCAGTAATATCACATTGTTTGCGATACAAAATGCTTCTAAGCACAAACCCCTCGTCAAGACGGAACGAGACGAGTCTGGTCTAGCCTAGCCCTTTCGGCTAATTCTTTCCGGATGATATGATTAACCTGTTGAGTATACAGGTCAGCAGATGATTGTTAGGTCTCTGGTGATTGAGAAGTGTCGCTTGGGGGGAACTTCGGGGCTCATTATGTTGTCTAGAGGCACCCCGCTGTTGGTTGCCTGGCCCTATATCTCCACTTGCCGGGTCAATCTGATCGCTAAGGAGCTTTCCACGTTGCCCTTAATCTCTTTGCATTTTCTCGTAGGGCTCAAAGTGCTGTTGGGATGCTGTTTGCCTCCATGCCTGAGCACTGTTGATCGACTGCGTTTTCATCCACGCATAGGCGTAGGAACGTTTCAAAAAGTGGGGGGCCAAGCTCAGGGTGCACTTCAAAACTTGTTTTGGAAACCGAGCCCGATACGCGGGGGGATAGGGATGGAGGCTGTTATCGCTCTTGATTCAAATGTCATGGCGGCTATGCTAGATATGCATCTAGAGCTGTTTATCCTTGGTGCACAATCTTGCCTATTCGACTCATCTGTCATTTGGCAAATAAGGCTATCCAGCTTCCCCAGATTATTTGTCCATTTCAACATTATTTTTTCCCGGGGAGGCGAAATTCCACGAGCGGGTAGGTATCTTGGGTCATTAAGGAAGCATCTGCCTCCACAGTGTAGATGCCAAAATACGGCCTGGATATATGATGGTGAGAATTTTGAAAGTGGATCGATGGTTCACGGTGCGACAAATTTTTATGAGCCTTCATTTCGCTGGCTGCTTTGCAAGAGATAAGACTTGTCGCAGCATATTAGGCGGAAACAAAGTCGGGAGCTTAAACCTGCTAGCAACAATGTGACAAAAGCGACAAAATTGGAGATTCTCTTTTAACATGCGCCCGGATGCCCGGCTAGACACCCTTCGCTCGGGTGGGGGTCATTTTGACCCCCCCATAAGATCTCGGAAACTAAGAAAGCTGGAGATACCAAATTTGCAGGGTGTGTTGACCTGTACGTGAACTCACTTAGGACAAAGTTTGAGATCACTAGGTCATGACATTCGGGTCAAATAAGGTCAAACAAGGTCGAAATTAAGGTTGGTCTCTTAAGTGCCCCAGAGCCTTGATAACTGTTTCTAAGCAAAAGGTCACAAGATCACTTAAGGCCAGTGGCCTTGCTTGACCTTTCGAAGGTCATGGTGACCAGAATAATAAAAGACTGCTCTGAGTTTTGCATTTATATAAGAGACAAATATTTCGCTTGCCGGTATGTTCTTTAAAAAATGTCGACCTGGGTCATCTTAGGTAAATGACCTATTACGACCTCAAATAAGTCAATTGAAGATGTATGATGCGGTTCGTGTAATCAATGAACTCAAAATGAGCACCAGAAAATACCCTATACAACAAACTCTAGAGCAATAAAACAGGCTGGTTTTGACCTTAGTCTGACCTTCATACCTGACCTTAGGTCAACTTAGTTTGCTCATTCGATACTTGTGTTGCCCAATAAAGCATCTCAAAGATTTATGGCTTCGTCAGACACTCCGTTGTGGCATCAGACTGAACGATTCCCTAGAAATTGACTTTACTGAAACCATGGCCTGACTTTGACCTGCCATAGGTCAGTGACCTTACAAGGCACATCTTCTGCTATTCAACTGTGAACAGCTGTGCAAAATTTAGCTGGGAAATTTGGTTCGGAAGCCATTCTGGGAAAACCTTCGGTGGTCAATTGGACCCCCACCCGAGCATGTGTTAAGAATCAAACCACAAAAGACCCATCTGTCTTATGTTCATTATCTGGACCCTGCTCCTGTCCGCTGTTGGTAGCCGTTGCCCTGGCCCGGATGCTCCTGCATGACTGACTGCGAACTGATCGTATGGCTGCTTTGTTGCATATTTTTGGACGAGCGTTACTACTGCATGGTGTATGAAACACGTGTTGGATACCGGCAACAGTATCTTTTTCCGAATTATCTTCCCTTACACCACACCGTCGCAGAAAAATAGTCTCCGGGAAGCTGTCTGCCTGAGGCATGAATTGGTCTAACGGACACTTTATTACCCATCGTGCAACGTACACGACTTGATCTGCTTTTGTGTGTAGACAGGGGCGAAGCCAGGGTCTTGCCAAGGAGGAACACAAGGTTGACAAGAGCCCGTTTTATGGTGATCCCCCCAAAAATCCCCGGATATAGCTTGCTTGTTCGCAAATGACATGGTTTTCTTCGTTTTACTGATATTTTTACCTTGTAAGCAGAACAGAAACCAGGAGCTACCGTAAGCTCAATCCTGTTTGCATTTTGAGTTCAATAAACTGCAGAAATCATGCGTTGAACGACCGCATGGAAGAAACTGTAGGCGCTCTAAATTTACAATGGTTAGTTGGCTCTTTCTAAACAGATAGAATTCAGAAGCTTTGTCAGTTTTTCCATCTAGGTTGTATAGACATTGAGGACATCGCGAATGCAGATTGCAGATCGATATGTTTGATCCAAATTTGAAGATGAAAATTTGATTGCAGATCGAGTGGTCAACAATGCGTATTAACATGGCCAAGCCATGTTTGTCTGAAAATGTTTACCATTCAGTCAGAATAGATTATTAATACAATTTATGTAACGTGTTTTTTAACATGCGCGCTCGCAAATCTTAGCAACGCAAATCTCGACACCCGGCATTGCAGTCTCCATTATCCGCGGAGCGTTAGCCCAGTAGCCAATATTTAGCCCTGGCCCACCGGTGGACGAAAATGATGACGCTTCTGAAATGATTAACTTTGACCACTTTAATCAACTAGTAATACAAGTTATGTGACTTAGTTTTGAGCATGCGCACTCGAAAATTTTAGAACACAAGCCTCATCCCAGGCGTTGCAGTCTCCACAGACCGCGTGGTGTCGGCCTGGCAGCTAATATTAAGTTGTGGCCAACGGGTGGACAAAAATGATGACGCTTCTAAAAAAAGTATTCTTGGACGCTTCATGACATCAAATCTTGCATACGGAATGCAGTCTGAGCGCCTATTCCACGTGTGCAATTTTTAGACTGATAAAAAGAACGGATTGGCCCCTTAAGCACAAGTTGGGCTGGAATCTAGTGGCTGAACTGGAAGACTGAAGGTAGAATCTCTATTTTTCGTATTTTTGCAGCTATTTATCTATCCAGAAGACAGATTAACACGGCGCCCGCCGTCTGGTGGCACTTGCAGCGGCCGAAACTGTTGGGTTTTACGGAAGCTACGACCCAGACCATCCTTGTCCTTGCTCTCGAGGCTGCGGGCGGGCATGTTCAAGCCTTCTGGGGTCATTTGTTTCAATAATACATTCTGAAAAAAACGAATGTTCTCAGGCGAACATGGCATGACCTTGCTCGTTTTTTAAATATATTTCGACCCGCGCTATTCGACAATAATGAGCGCCTCACTCTACTCAACAATTATGAGACTTCTTATTTCCTTCCGGACAAGGGACCTCTTGAGAAGAACACTAGGGGTACATTACCGTTTCCGGTCAAGGGCTGAAGGGCCATTCCATCCCATCGCGAAGTGTCTCCTGGCTATCATTCTGGTGGCACGGGGCGGGATTTCCTGGTCGATCCGGAGGCCATGAGAAGGATATGTCATATCACATTGTTCCCATACCTGATACGGCAGGCCCCCTGACCCGCGCAGTTCGCCCCGGACCATCACAGGAACCCTTATTGACGCAACAACATCCCTGATCACCGCAGGTAGTCCGATAGTTGCCACATAGACTCCAGTTCAGTGTTTTTCTGTGTTCCTCCGAGACATTGAGTTTTCCCTGACTGTAGATTGTAGATGACATGGGGTTCCTAATTTGCATTAACATGGCTAATACATGTTCGTCTTAAAATGCCAAAGATCATGTTAGAGCTGATTTCTGATAAGAAAATATCCTAATATGGTGTTGAACATGCGTGCTCACAAATCATAGCAATAACAGCCTCGACGCCCGGCGTTGCAGTCTCCAGCCCGTGCGGTTTCGGTCCTGCGACTGTAACATTGAGTGATGGCCAATCAGCAAATGAAACAGATGACGCATCTTAAGAGAGATGGCTGGTGGACGAGGTAAATCGGCATGCATGTTTAATGCAGTGCAAAAGTAAGCCAAATACAGCCTTAATCTGAAGGGGGAGGCAGTTAACATTGTTGGCCCTCACCTTGAAAAGTGGGGGGGGGGGGGGGGGGGCATGGTCATCCTGGCCATCTCCCCCCCCCCCCCCCTGTTCCTACGCCCATGCATCCACGGATTCTTCCCATCGCCCGGAAAGCTCTAGACGCTTTTCCGGGGCCCCATATGCCACGGCACACTCAGTTGCTCCGGGGCCCTTCATATAAGACTCAGGTTCTTTCTACTTGTTTGGAGAGCCTTGTGCTGCTGCTAGGGCTCTTATAAGGTAGGGCACGGGGACACTCGATGCTCGCGGGCCCTCCACTTTGATCGAGGGCCTTCTCCCTTTGGTCCATTTGCTTCACTCATATCGAGGCTCGTGTTGTTAACCTGCCCACACACTCTTGATCGCACATTCATGGTCTTGGATAATTCCCCTTTGCTCGGGGGGGGGGGGGGTCCTGTGCTCTGACCGGGGCTTTATATGTCAGCCTGCCGAGACACCACCGGTCGTCTAGGGGCCCACCACGTTCGTCTTGGATTCTTTTTGCTTGCTCTAAGAACCCTACAGTTGTTGACGAGAGCCAGTTTGTTGGCCTCCTGCGGCACCTATGATCGCTCAGGTTCCGTCCCTATTGGCCTTGGTGTCTTCGCGTTAGAGCAGCAGTCGAATATGTGCCCATGATTCTTTACGCGCAATTGCCGAGCGTAATTTTACATGCCGCCGACGTCATATGTGTCATTTCCATTAGCTATTGAGTGTTTGACACTTATTATACTAGTGCACCACGTTCTTAGCGTATTTTGAATGTTAAGGTATGTTGTACTCCTTCATAACAAACGAAAAATTCAGCACTTAGTGATCAGCCAACAGCTGATTACATCGCCCAGCCAGCCAGCCGTAAATACGTAAGCTAGGAATCAACTCCGTGCTTGGTTTTGATTGTTGTTAGCAGCTAACTCAAGTTTATTTTGCCTGTTGTTCCGAAACACTTAGCCTCAAAATCACAGTATTTAAAATGATATGTAGAAAATGAGTGAGTTATACGTGTATGCATGCGTAGCACGCCTATCCGTTATAGGGCTGTGCACAGCAAGATGGTTTCTGTATTTATTAAAAAGATGAATAGGTAAATACATATATTGCATACATGTCTATCTACATATCTATGTGTAGCCATATATACCTACATGTACATACAAATCTATATCAATACATGTTCTAACATATAATAAGTGTCCAACACTCAATATATGTATGTATATATATATATATATATATATATATATATATATATATATATATATATATATATATACATACATATATTGAGTGTTGGACACTTATTATACTAGTGCACCACGTTCTTAGCGTATTTTGAATGTTAAGGTATGTTGTACTCCTATATATATATATATATATATATATATATATATATATATATATATATATATATATATATATATATATATATATATATATATATATATATATATATATATATGTGTGTGTGTGTGTGTGTGTGTGTGTGTGTGTGTGTGTGTGTGTGTGTGTGTGTGTGTGTGTGTGTGTGTGTGTGTGTGTGTGTGTGTGTGTGTGTGTGTGTGTGTGTGTGTGTGTGTGTGTGTGTGTGTGTGTGTGTGTGTTGCATACGACTGGTCTCAAAATGTTGTTGTTTTTCGTCCAAAACGCAAAGATATTTTGGAGCGGGCCCTAAGCTCCAGGGGCCCCACAATGTTGTATATTCCCCCCCCCCCCCCTGACGAAATCCTGGATCGGCCCCTGTCAGTTCCGACTGAAAACCCCTTCTAGTTCTAACATATTAAACTGTTTCAGTTCTGACGGGGGAAACTGTTTTGGTTCTGACCGGCCGCCCGGTAATCGTTCAAGTCAATGGGCCCGCTTTGACGAGCCATACACGAACACGCATTTGGAAGGCGAATCCAGCACCGAACGTTTCGCTACGTCAGCATAACTGCAGCGCTCTTCCGGAGTGGGGCTTCGGCAACAAATGCTTCTGATGAATGGATGAATGAATGAATGAATGAATGAAATGAAACAACGACAAATGCTTCTCGAGAGATCCGGTGCTTTGTCATGTCGTCAGTCAACGCCAGACGACTTTGACGATAATTGGAGCTGAAATGTTTGTAAGCCGATGAGCTTTTTTCTTTCGAGGAATCTATCCTCCCACACTTCGTGAAACGCTATTCTCGGAAAATGTGAAAAGTAGCAAATGCGTCGTACCTGTCTGTGATGAGACCCGACCCAGCCAAGTATAAAAATATATCATTCTTAGACCCAGCGTTTTGTGCTACGTCGAGCTATGTGGTAGGTGTTGTGAATGCTACTTAAGTGGTGTCAGCTTGCTGTTGACCTGACTTGGGTCATGACCCTGGTGAGTTCATCGTGAACACGATGACAGGGGGTGCTCAAATGATTATATGAATGTTTGATTCACCCATTCATCGCCGACATGTGGGGCAGGCGGCGCCGGAACGACCAAACTAGGTCATCACTCACCGGTGTGTGTCAGGTCCATGAATACATGGCCAAACTTGGGTAAAATCGATGGATATGGATATCTACACAGGTTGCCATGGTAATCTCGGTTGCATTTTTTCACATAGTAGTCAAAATGCCGTCATCGTGCACTTTTTGGTAGTTCCCCAGCGATCCCATTTGCTATGGGTGACCTTCTCGGTCTCACATTTAGTGTTCAGGAAGTGGACAAAGAATTTATGCAACCCTCTACGCAGGTTGAATAGGGATGCTGAAATGCTGACATGGGCGCCGCGTCGCCGATCAGGTGATATTATAAAGCTTTGAGTAGCGTTGACAGGCGAGACAAGGCCGCTTTGTTGGCTTCTGGAGGTCGAAGTAGGCTATGCCCGCAAAGAGTATACACCGGCTCACTCAACGCACTTTGTTTTCGATTGCACAAATGGCTCAAAAAGGTTCGGTGTCCAATTTCTGTTTGGCTGCAGCTGTACCATCTTTCTCACTGTTTCAGACATAGGCGTCCTAAATCGCTGTAGCTGAAGCGTCCATAGTCGCTCAGAAGCCAGGTGCCAGGGAAATTAAATCGGCTTTACACTCCAATCAGTGCCAACAACATGAACTTTGCATAAACCAGAAGCAAACTTAGCATTTCAAATCTTTATTCACATGGTTAGCTCATAAAACATAAAACGCACCAATCTAGCAATGAACCGCACAGACTCGTTCCGCGAGAGCCGTCACCGCCCAGCAGGCTGGCGGAACAGGTGGGCGCCGGCGCCTAATGGTGGTCGCAGGTCATCTGCATGCCGTCCTTGCAGCAGAGTGGCTCATGGAAGCCCTCCCCGCTCTCGCGCAGGTCGTGACCGCACACGTCGTGGTGGAGCGATGTGTGGATGCCCATGTCCTCGTCACGGCCCAGACTAGCGCAGGCGACCTCTCCCACCGTCTGGTTGCCGTCGCCGCCGAAGCGGTGCGGCACCACCATCTCCCAGCCACCGGCCGCCTCCAGCACGTCGCGTTGCGTGTGGCACTCTTCCATGCAGAGCTTGTCGGCCTCCTCGTCGCAGTCCTTGTCCCAGGTATTGTGGAAGCGGAAGAGGACCGAGTTGTCATCGTGCGTGCCGATGGCGCACTCGCACTTGAAGTTGGGCGGCGTCGGCCTGGCGCTGCGGTCCTGGCCAGCAATGAGCGCCAGAAGCGCGGCGAAGGCGAGAGCGATCTTCATGGCGGCGGATGCTGAGTCTGGTGCACGCACGGCGCCGCCCACCGCTTATGTACGCACGGCGTTTGTGTTGCCGACGGGCGGGCCTAGACTGACACTGACGCACTGTTTTTGTCGGTAATGGAGCGCGAGCTTGTGATAGGCCGCTTTTGCGGATGCATCTATAGCCTGTAGGCTTTAAAACTTTGAGGCTTTCGTGGCAAGAGAAGAGGAGAATATCCAGCAAGTTCCAAAAGCTATGGGGTATACCAAGAACACTCGCAGCAGCAGATAAGTAGCATGTATCTGAGCTAAGCCACGCCCATCCTCAACACATCCCGCACTTACGTCGTAATAGTGAATATTCAGCAGCGAGCGTCGTAATAGTGAATATTCAGAGCAAATCAGCAGCGACACTCACGCGAGGCCCAAGCAAAAAGTCCCCTGCACACCGCACGCGCTGTCCTCATACATAAGATGTCCATTGCGGTCAAATTATTGCATTTTTCATTGTCCTTCCCAAAACCGGGGCAACCCAATTTTCATACGACAAGCCCCGTTTCATATCCTGAGGAGACACCGATAGACTAGGTCTTGAGGGAAAGCTCGTGGTCGAAGCTCTAGCCTCTGAATTTCGAAACGCTGGAAAAACTTCATCAGCGTGCTCAGGAGGGGGAAAACCTCGGTACTTACATATGAGCCCTCTGATTTATGAGGGCGGCTTTCAAATGTCCCGCGTCGCTTTGCGTCTCAATATGGTAACCCACTGTGGGACACCCAAAGAAGGATGCTCCACATTTGTTACTCGGTGGTGGATGCAGACTCTTACAAACGGGTAAATGTAAACACTGAACGCGGAATGCCTGCTTGTAAATATGATGCAAGGACTAGTTACAACTGCTTGTTTGCAAATATCGATCAGAGCATTGCGGTACAAACGGTATGTTTTGTCTCTCCGACACAAACTGTGATTGAGATCTCCAATCCACCTCTGGTCATGCCTGTTTTCGCACGCGATTCGGCTATCACCACATGGTCCACTTTGGTCACTTTTGCGAGACTGCGGTATATGAAACTAAACGCTCTCGAAGATCGGATGGCCGAACATATTATCAACAAGAAAGGCCATGTGACCACGCCAAGATGTGGCCATACCATCGACCCAAGTCCCATTAGGCTAGCTCGTGATCTTCAGTTCTGACGGGGGAAGACGTGTAGTTGTGACAGAGTAAACTGTCACAGTCCTGACGGGAAAACTCTCAGCTCTGACTGAGTACTCCTTCAGTTCCGCCGGGGGAAACTGCTTCAGTTCCAACAGTGCAAACTGTTTCAGCTCTGACGGAGTAAAACAAACTTTCAGTTCTGACGGGGGAAAGAAACTCTTACAGTTCTGACGGGCTAAATTCTCAGTTCTGACGGGGTAAAACACCTCAATGTTCCTGCACCGTCGAACGCCGCACCCCACACCGCCACATGCTGCAGCTCCACTCTGTGCTCACGGCAATGGCGGCCCGCTACGTCTGCGTTGCAACGAAATGCACGGCAGCATGACCCGCACGTCGCCGAGTGAATCAGCTGGCTTGAACTCAAATCCGATTCAGTGCGGCCGAATTGAACAGAAAAAACGAATATCGGGCTAATACACGCATACAATTAACGATTTATTATTCCGACGGTAGTGGGCAGATCGCCGATAATCGTGTAACGGTGAAACGGGTGGAAGTCAGAGACGGAACCTACCAAAACGCGGTGTTCCAGAGGAAGACAGAGGTCTCATTTATTTGCACTCCGATTTAACACGCAGTCAAGGGCCGCGCAATATATTGCAATGAAATATCTCCGCTCCCTCCGTTCGCCGCTTTCAAGCCTCCAGTATACATCAGATCGGCGAAGTCGTGGACTTGGCACCGCCAGCTAACCACCGCCTTTTGCAGCCGTCTCACAGGTCCTAGGACAGGCGCAGGCGCAGCATAACGACCCTCCGGCACCCGGTGCGGCGCGATTAAGGAAACACAAGCGGAACAACGTTAGGCCACCAAACTCACTCTACAGCGACTTGACCCACGTGCCTGCCACTGCGGCCAGTCAGTCCACACCCTGCAGCCAGTGCGTCGCAGAGCGGTGTCGTCTCATGCGCGAACGGCGCGGGCCCGCGCTCACGAGTAGATCACCCTGTCCGACGTGAAGCGGTCGTTCAGCGTGCGCGAACTGGTAGCCGCCGCCGGACGGAAGTTTCCCACACCTGACGTTTGCGCCGTGGCCGGCAGATGGTGCTGGGCGCGGCCGCGCGCCTGGATGGCCGCGATCTCCTGCTGGATGCGCGGGTCCAGGCCGGTCCGATTGCGCGGCGGAGGCGGCGGCGGCGGCGGCGGGGGAGGCGATGGCGGGTCTTCGTCCAGCGTATCGTCCAGCTCCATCGGCAGCTCTGAGGAACGCAACGACGTCACGTAGTGATCACGCCGCGTGATGGCGTCCAACGCAGCTGCCCAGGCTGATGCCAACATTTGTTCCAAGCAATAACCCATATCGAGTGTGTCCTAACCTCCACACACGGGAGCCGGAACAACGCAGCTTGTCACGGGTCGCTCACATTACCACAAAACATGAGCACCACGGCGATGAGTACTGCTACTGCCCAAGCCCAAACACCATCTCACACAGCCCAGCGGACCCAATGCACCTGGCGCTTCCAGACCAGACCATACACTTTCAAGCTTCCACGCGGTCCATTTACACGACTGTGCGCCATGCTCGCGGGTGTGCGCGGGGTCACGTACGCTGTCGGCGCTGCCTGGCCAGGTCGTTCTTGAACTGTACGGTGAGGAGCGTGCCGCCGGAGGGCGCCGACACGTCCAGGCGGCTGCGGTTCAGCGGACGGCGCGGCCGGCCAGCCGCCGCCGCCGCCGTCGGCACCCGCTCGTGGATCACCTGGACGCGGCCCGCCGGCGCCAGCGGCCGACGCGCCGGCAGCCGGCCGACGGCGGCGGCGCCGCGGCCGCGACGGGCCGCCCGCGGCGCCGCCTCCTCCTGCGGCGACGGGTGAGACGGTCAGGCGCGAGTGACCGACCCGGCGAGTCAGCACACGGGGACGGACACAGGCACAAGCACAGGATGAACCGTTAAACCGTAGGCATAAAAAATAAAGAGAAACGAAGCGTGAGAGACCGGGATAGAGCATGAGCGTCACTCGACCAGTGCAACGAGCGTTGCACCATACAGACACATCGGCGGATGGGCCCGTGCTTCGTGAGCTACTACCATCAGACCAACACCATCTCCGCCACTCTACGACACGTTATCCAACACTTCAAACTGCTGCAGACGGATCCCGGATTTAGGAACACACACGAGACGTCTCTATCAAGACCGAAGCCAGACACCCGACACAGTGCTGCCGGTGTACGGAGCGCGGCGGCTCGGCTGGGTCCGGGGCGGAGCGGACGGGCCGGTAACGCCCGCGCCATCGTACCGCGATGCCCCGCCGCTTCATCAGGATCTGGTTGCGCGCGTCGACGCGGCTCAGCTGGCGGCTCGCGCTGGTCAGCTGCTGCAGAGCCAGACGCTTCTTCTTCAGCGCCAGTGTGGTGACGTGCTGCAGGAGACGCCGGGGTCACGACGATGGAGAGTCGGACTCTAGGGTGTCACGTCAGTGGGCATTCGGAATCCAGCGAGTCACGCCGGTGGAGAGTCGGACGGTAGGGAGTCATGCCAGTGGGCATTCGGAATCCAGCGAGTCACGCCGGTGGAGAGTCGGACTCTAGGGTGTCACGCCAGTGGGTATTCAGAATCCAGGGAGCTACGGCGGTGGGGAGTCGCAGCACGCGACGTGTGCGGTAACGGGGGAGGGGGGGGGGGGGGGGCAGTCAGACGGTGGCCAGTACGCCAATTCGACCATCAACTATCCAATTCGTCAAACACGTCAACAACTTGTAAGGATACCTAAGAGTGCAACCACTACAGTTGCTACCGAATGCTACAGAATGCTACCCGACGCCCGCAATACTCCAGAAAAAACTGATGGAATGTTTTGCTTTGTAATTAACCGAGAATGAGACCGGAGGTAAGAGAGCCGCGCAGGGCCAGAAAAGCCTGCACCATTTCCAGTGTTAACGTGTCCTCTCGTGTATTAGCTGATGAGCTCACCTTGAGACCGTTGGCCTGGACACCCAGTCGGCCGGCCAGCCGCGTGCCGCGTACGGCCTTCACGGCCAACTGGAAACAACCGAACATCAGCATGCCAAGCCAACCAGTACCAGCTCAATCATGGACGTTGGAAAACATATCACTGCCATTCATGCTACAGAGTTGTAGTAATGGGGACTTCAGGGCGCTTCCACTGCGCGGTCATCAGGCGACCAACTAAGGCTACAGAAGAAGCCAATAACTTCTTTGCTAAAACGTCCTCACATTCCCTTATTGACCCACTTTCAAGACAACTTCATTTTCAATTGTTACCATTTTTTAATCGAGATAATTAATCGCTCTCTTACAATGGTACATTCGACATTCCTGGATGCTTGGTAACCAGCATGACCGGATCATTCAGTGCCCCTCATTTACCCTGAGCTCAGCCCCAGCCCTGGCACGTGCCTGTGTTCTGTACCCATCCGCACGCCAGACCCGTTCCACACAGGTCCACCGGCAGCTGCCCTCACCTGTCGACGCTTCAGGGGCGACGCCGGCGCGGCCCGGGTCGCGCCCACCACGTGGCTGCCCATCCGCGCGCTGGCGGCCCGCCAGCGCTGCCCGAAGGCGCCGCGCTGCCCGCGGCTGCCCCTCACGCCGCCGCGGCCGCGGCCGCGGATGGTGCCGCGGGAGGCGCCCCGGCCGCGGGCCGAGCCACGCGAGCTGGAGCGGCCGCGCGAGGCGCCTCGCGTCTGCCCGCGAGAGGCGCTCCGCGTCTGGCCGCGAGAGGCGCCCCGCGTCCGCCCGCGCGAGGCGCCCCGCGTCTGCCCGCGGGCGGTGCCCCGAGCGCCTGCGGGTCAAGAGTCGGTCGGTCACGGCACCGCCGCAGCAGCCACAGTGGCAGGGGAGAGCAGCAGCCGGAGCAGCAGGGGAGAGCAGCAGCCACAGCAGGAGCAGCAGCCACAGCAGCTGGGGAGAGCAGCAGCCACAGCAGCTGGGGAGAGCAGCAGCCACAGCAGCTGGGGAGAGCAGCGGCCACAGTGGGAGAAGCAGCCACAGTGGCAGGGGAGAGCAGCAGCCACAGCGGCTGGGGAGAGCAGCAGCCAGAGCAGCAGGGGAGAGCAGCAGCCACAGCAGCTGGGGAGAGCAGCAGACTCTCGGCGGGAGATCAGCTCAGCTGTCTCACTAGCTCAGCATGTGCTCAGAATGCTGCTGACGACGCACTGCAGTCAGATCTGGTCACAACGAGACATGCATCCAGCATGAGACACCAGACACATGCGAATCCAGCGAGGTCAGACTGCAAAGCTGTTCGTATTCAGTGCACTAACTTTCCACAGTTCATCCCCTACATCACGTCACAAGGGAGCTTATTTCGGAACACCATCGTTGAAATCCCATGGCATCAGAGCGACCAATAGTGTACCGTGTTAGTACACCTCGCTCCTATCACCACCAAATCCTGGTGCGGGTGCCAGCCCCAGGTCCGGCCCCACGCCCACCGGCCGACAGAGCGGCGGCCGACGCCAGCTCACAGCCCTCCCAGCTCCAGCGCAGTGGTCACCTCGTCTTGCCGCCGCGCCGCGGCCCGCCACGCCGCCCCGGCCGCGCCGGAACATGCTGCGGTTCGCCTTGATAAAGTCATCTGCAACCGGACAGCAGCGGCGAAATGTCACGCGAGAGGTGGAAAATTGGACATGCTCCTCTGACGCCATTTGTGCGTGACGGACATTTCTGGCGTCATTAATGAGCATGAAATGTAATGGGTCACCAACTACATGCCATGCCAAACATCAGCCCATACTTATTGAGACGAACACATAAGCCACACTTGTACCCGTGATCTGGATGCTAAATTTAAGCAATGTGCTCACAAACAATTCTAATGGCAAAGTTGATTTCTTTCCTGCATTGATCAGTAATGCAGGAGGTCATGATAAGGCTCACCTAAGCTTCTGTCCACATATGCCTCAGTTTTCATGGTGACCTAGAAAAGCAGTCATTGTTAATGACATACACACAAAGCACTACAACAAATTTTAACAATAGTTTCAATTGCTAGTTGAAAAACTAGCCAACCACAACCAATTAATCAGAAAATATAAAAATGCCAAGAGACTCCTTCCAGGGTGCATTACAAAAGAGAACAGAAAGGACAGCAGCATGGGACATTTACTTTTTTTGATCATGTACATTATAGCAGAACAGTCAGTGTTCCAAAATTTACCCAGTTGGGCATCAAGGATGTCAATGCATATTCATGCAACAGCCTTCTGGTTCCTTAGCTGTCTCACCACATACAACATTGTGTTGGCTGCTATGCTATTGTTTCCCTTTATCCTGGAGTCAACATTCCAACATGTCCACCCAATTCGCCAAGCCTGGGTGCCTGGACACTACAGTGACTACTGTTCAGCTTGGTCCTAATTGGCCTATCCTGAGTGATAAGTGGAGTAACTGGCAAACATCTCCTTGGGATGAATACCATGACAAACTATTGTCACCATTGCCACTCAAGTGACTCAATATTGCTATGTTGATCATGTAGACTTCAAAATTTTGGGCACAAACATCTGACTGGATAAACCTGTTAAAATGGGTCTCTGTGCAGCAAACTAGTTTGGAGAAGAGGTGCAAAATGTAAGCAAGTTTCCACTTTCCAGCTGGATTACAAAGCAAATCCAGTGATCTGCTATTCCCCAATTCTCCATGTTCAACCAGGATTGCAATACAGATCTAACAGTCAGCTATCCTGATACACAACAGCAATCTTCATCCTTCTGGGTTACTGGCAGCTTCTGAGTAGTTTCAGGATGATGTGCCAGTAACACATTTACTGCTCCACAATTTGCTTGTGAGATCATATATGTGGTTGGCAAAGGCTGACTAAAGCTCATGGTCTTAATAATGTAGCTTAACACTATTCTTGTTTTCCTTTCACAAGTTAATTCTGTCCAAAAGGCACAATTTAGATCAAATTTGAGAGCTCATGGGCACTGTATGACCAATTACGGTCAACACGCCCTTAAACTCCATATCACCATCAGCCTTTGAGAACAGCAAGACCTGGAGAAACACTTGGCCTGGATACATGCCCAATTTATTCTCATGATATAATTTATGAAATGCAAACTTCTTAGGCCTGCATTTTGTCAAGGGCACTCCCACAGAGCTAACAAGGGAGACAATGTAAAAAAATGAAGTGGTGGGTATTACAATGATCAATTCCCATTTAACAGTTTAATGCTTCTTAACAATCATTCAGGTTCTGGAAACCATGGGATATTACAAACAAATATAAACAAGAACATCACATTGCTGGGCACCCCTTTTTAAAAATATCCAGCACTCATGAAAACCATAATAACAATATGTAGTGATGCTCAAGTTCAGTCAATACAATCATGACGTCAGCTGCACAGCAATTTCTAGGCCTATACATCATAAATCTGAGCTCTCTGAGCTAGGTGCATGGCTGCCACCAATTTTGGAGCATAGAAAGAAAATGTTTGAGGAGTCATAATGTTGCAAGGGTCCTTTAAAGCAAAAATACTCAGATTCTTTATTGTTACACCAAAATCTTAAAATTTAGCACAGATTGGCCTGGTATGACCTTGCCATGTACAGACACAAGGTTCAGCACAACAATCTTACGCTTATCTGGCCCAATGGATCCAGTTTTCAGACTGGGGTGCCAAGACATGCAATACAATTGAAAGTTTTGAGAATAAGTCTGTGCATGCATAAGAAACACTGCCACCTCACTACCTCGCACGTCATCTGCCATGGGGGGAGGGGTAACTGGAGCCACAATGATTTCAAGATAGCCAATCTGTCACATGCAGGCGCAATGTTTCCTATACGCTACGTGCTCTTAGCACAGTACCCTTAAATGAGTGAGGTCTCAACGTTACAGACAAACAATGAATCGTATTTCAAAATACAATGAAATAGGCAACGGGAGGTGCTCACCTGGCGTCTGAAGCCTCACGCCCGACCGGCGACAAAGACCCTAGTAGATAGCCGGTTGTCCTGGACGAATGCAGCAGCTAATTCAACCACACATCACTCAATAACTGGTTTTAGGCCAATGTATCAGGGGGTAAAACTCGTTCCTCGTCCAACCGAACCACAACTTAACACATCACACGGCTTAAACAGCCCACTGGTGACATTTGCCCGCACCCTGCGCGAAAACGCAAATCCGCGGCTAATGTGGCGCAACGGCGCGGCACACGCCAACAAGCGAGGTCCTTTGACAGCCGACTAATGGCGTCATGAGGACACAGCCTCACCGTTGATCCCAGTTTCCATGATTCGTTCCCAATTCGCCCCATGCCTGGTCAAATGAGATTCACACATCTGCAACTTAGTCACACTGGACGGAATTAGACCGCTTCATCTTCACCCTTGGAATCGGATGTCATTCTATGAATACTTTCTGGCGCGTCATTTCCAGATGCCCTTATGCATGCTGTCACGCCGCGGTTTGAAGGTTAATTACATTGCAAATAATAATGCTTTAACGCTATATGGAGCATGCTGCTGTTTTTGTGAAACTTGACTGAACCACAATAAGCCTATAAATACAGTTCATCGCTGGGGTGGTGAACTTGTCGGCCACCTTCTGATATTCGTGAGTCACGCCATAATTCAAAGCATCGTGAAAGTCAACCAACAGCCAAGCCAACAGCCGTCTGGCATCCTCATCGAAATTAACAGCCCCACACACAGATGATAATGTATATCCAGTCATCACTTGTCAACATGTGAACGGTATGCGGGTCAAGCAATATAACAGCCGTACACTAGCAGCATCCAGCTACAGGTACAAGCTGGCAGCGAACACAATGTCCCTCTTCAGCAGGCGTATGCCCTCGCTGAACTTGTTCTCGAGGTCGGTGTTGCCGATTCCCTTGGCGGCCTGCACCATCTGGCGCAGCAGCTCCTCCAGCCGACGCATACAGCGGATGATGCTGCCTGCGGAGTGCCCAGACAACGCCCAGTTAGGACGCGAACAGGCAGACCTGGCGCTAGACATAGGAGCGCGACACGCACAAGGTCATCAAGTTACGCACACTCAGGTCTCAGGGCAATGTTGATTTGAGGCGCAAGAGAGCAAGGGAGAAACGGGTACACAGTGTGCAGTACGCATCAGGGCAACGTGAAAGAATGGTACACAGGGAGCTGCATACAGACGAAAGACATGCAGATTGTAACGGACCTAAGGCAGGTAGGCAGATGGAAGTGTGGGTGTCGGGGTATGAGGCGTTTCTGTGCAGGGAGATAACAGCGTGCGCAAGGCGCATTCACACGTGGTTGCCGCCGCCATAACGTCATGCGACATCTTCAGAGAACAGCTTTTGAGGGTTCAAAGTCCCCCGACACTGGTCACCATGAGTCCTGCCCAGCGCGAACAAAGCGCCCCGCCGCCTCGCCGGTTGACAGCGACAGCGAGCGCACGCACCTTCAAAGGCGTCCGTCATCTTGCAGAGCTCGCCGAAGCTGGAGCCCTGGCACCAGGCGTTGACGACATCCATCATGGCCGGCTTGAACTGGCCAACGTACTGCTCCTCGTCCAGCTCCAGCTTGGCCTCGACGCTGACGCGCGCTATCCGGCGGGCGAGCTCCTGAAATATTACGCACACGTTCTTGTGCACTAGCGGAATACCTCTCCGCCACACGGGGTCCGTCCGCTGGCGGTCAGCTGGCTTCAAATGACAACGATCATACCAGCACTGTTTTTCCTCAATGCGTTCAAAATGATCACAATGAAGTAACGAGTCTTGTCAGATTTGCCTGCCATGATCCTTTTTCTGTTCGTCAGATGCACTCAAAATTATTCAATGCAGGGCTTAAGTCCTCGCCGTCACTGCAAATTTCATCACTGTTCCCATTTCACAGCTCAGATAACTGACAGACATTGCCACTCGCTGACAGGGGTGTCGCTTCTTATCCAGCTGCGGGGAGGGGCGACTCAGAAAACAGCTCTGCTCCCAACTTGGAGAAAGAAGTGGGCCAAATTTGGGGAGGAGCCTGTTTTTTCAAAACGGTTTGGTGGTAGGTTTAACCACCGTTGCCTGTTGAGCCCCAAACTTTCTTGGCAAAAATCCACCTTGCCTTGGATTTTAGGCAGATGAAGACGCAATCACAATCATCTAAGCCGAGATTTACGCAGATGAGATCATTCCAGCCCTAGTTGTTACGGTTCCGCACGCGCACACTCGTAATGAGGCTGACGCGCCCTTTTACTGAGTTCCCCTACTTCCAAGTACAATACTCAGAGAGAGCAGAGCAGGTAGGGAGATGTGATCTGTCAGACAAGGGACCCTGTCAGGTGAGTGAACCAGGTGAGCGCCTGTCGCACATACCGCACCCGTTACCCCTGGTCGTGACATCTGTTGCGAGCATCAATAGAGACGAAGGCCTGCCGCCACCGTGACCCGGTAACCCGCTTCCCGTCGTCGTGACCCACGGCCCCCCCGTCGCCGTGACCCGCGACTCCTCCGTCGCCGTGACCCGCGCCCCCCCCCCCCCCCGTCGCCGTGACCCGCGACCCCTCCGTCGCCGCGAGCCGCGGCCCCTCCGTTGCCGTGACCCACGGCCCCCCCGTCGCTGTGACCCGCGGCTCCCCCGTCGCCGTGACCCGCGGCCCCTCCGTCGCCGTGACCCGCGGCCCCTCACACACCTGCATCTGTCGGAGCGCGCCCGACAGCTGGTCCTGCAGCTTGGGCGCATCATTTGACTTCTCGTCGAAGGTGAAGCAGGACATGAGCGCCACCGACTGCGGCACCGTCAGCTCGTTGAACATGCCGTTGAAGATCATCTCGGTGATTAGCAGCTCGTCGGCACTGCGTGGGCAGGAGAGGGCGTGTCAGGACACGTGCTCGCCGCCAGCGGCGCCCGCGGACGCGCGCTCACAGCGGAACGGAAAGGACCGCCGGCCAGGGCAATGGCACCACATGCTGCTTCAGCTGATGACAGCGACAGCAGCCACACAGGGCTAGAGCACGACGAGCCTGCGCTGCACTGCCCAGGGATGTTAGCATAGTTGAAACCATCTGTCAACTGCATCAGCATTAGCAGCCCCAACCACTCAACGGAAACGGGAGATGCAATTCCCGTGGAACTCCAGGGTGTTGGTGAAGTTTCCCAGCACACGCCTGCCCAACTTCGCACCGCACCATTAACAGCACTAGCAAGGTCCCATCTCCCCTTTCGTGCCGTCTTCGACCGCCGGTCCTGAGGGGGGGGGGGGGGGCACCATTGGCTGACCTGCTGAGCTCGCACGCGACGCGACCCTTGACCTCGATGACCCCAGCGGCCGTGCAGTAGCCGAGCCGGCGCAGCACGCGCTTCCGGCACTTGAGCTCGTCCATCTGCAGTAGCGATTTGGCGCGGCGCAGCTCCAGCTTGGCCGCTTTCAGCTCGTTGTTCAGCTGGAGGCGGCATGGGGCACGGGTCACGGCTGGGTCATCGGTCAGTCACGGATCAGGGGTCAAGACCTCGGGTCAACGGCACGATGACCGGCCACGGTCACCAGTCATCAGTAGTGGCCATCTGGTCGAACCCCTTCCCTAATAAGGTTCCAGGACTTCAACCAATCAGAACACACCCATCTCACCCACGTTAGTCACATCTCAGTATATAACCCGCCGCTACCTTACCCCAAAGGTCACGCGCTGCACAGTTGCCGGGCCTCGAGACCCAGTGGCCGACGACTCACCTCCACCTTCTCGACGTACTGGTTGTAGAGCTCGTCGAGATGCGGGTCGTCGTGCAGCGGATGGGAGAAGAGGCGGCGCTCAAACGACTCGATCTTCTCCACCAGCGAGACGAACTCACGGTCCCGGATGCCCATGTCCTTGACGGCGTCCAGCCGCGGCACGCCCGCCGGGAAGCGCCGCTTCATCTCCTGCCGGTGCCGGGGCAGGTCAGGTCAGATCAGGTCAGGTCAGGTCAGGTGATGGTCCGATCAGGTCAGACCGGCAGGCCAGTTCGTGTCAAGTCAGGTTACAGGCGTGTCTCGAGTCAGCACGGGCGAGACGGACGGGTCGCGTCCGCTCGCATCACCACACCGCATATTTGGGCGCTCTCATCTCGCCTCCACGCGCGCGCCCGCACGTCACATCACACCAGCAAATCACATTCCGAGGCATTTCCACGGACTTCGTAACACAGCACGGTCCAGCCAATGCAACAGCGATGACCGTGGGGCTTCTCCCAAGATACGGGCAACGAGAAGGACCGGATGGTCCGACAGCTGGGATCGCCAGCGAGCTGAGCGCGGCGTACGGACCTTGATGGTCTTGAGGACAATCATCCGGTTGTCGAGCGGCCGAAGGTCCTGCGGGTACTTGAGCCGAACGGCGCTGATTTCGTCGATCAGGTGCACCAGTACTGGCACCACCACCATCTCGCCCTTCTGGTCAGTCGCTGTCGGGAGAACAAATGACGTCAGCCGGGCGCACCAGCGCTGCCACCCGCCACCATCTCACCCCGATGGTTGGCCACTGTTAGGTAACAAATGACGTTTGTACCAGCCTTGGTACAAGCCACTGTACCAACTCGCCCTCCTGACCGGCTTCTCTCATCCCCTGTTGTTGGTTGGTGGTAGGGGTTGGGGTTGGGGTTGGAGGTGTGGGTGTGGATGTGGATGTGGATGTGGATGTGGATGTGGATGTGGATGTGGATGTGGATGGGGATGTGGATGTAGGTGGGGACTCGCATAGCGTGATGGAACATGATGGGAGAAGACAATGTACAAAAACAATGGGACGAGTGCTACAGCATAAGCACTAAGTGGAGTGAAAAACGAGTTGCATACACGTGGCTACAAGTAAAAGAAATAGCAGGTCCCCGGAATATACAAAAAAAAAAAAACGTCGCGGGAAGCGGTCGGCAACAATTTTTACCACAGGGGAAAACATCTCAAGGATTAAACAATTCCTCCCAGTCACTTAATTTCGTTAAGAAAGATGTCTGTTCCGTCCGCCACCGTATCCCAGACCAGGCCAGGAAACGAGAGTAACTCGGAGACTGAACCGAAGACCCGGAGTTTACTTCCGGCCAGGCCAGCAGACTGGACACGGGCCCCAGACTCACGCGGCGGCTCCAGCAGCGCTGTCTCCTTCAGCTGGGCCGTCTCCTTGGAGACGTGCATCAGCACGTCCACCACGTACGTGGCGCTGGACTCCAGCGGGTTGTCCGTCTTCTTGGCCTCCTCCCGCTTGTAGTTGATGACGATGCACCAGTCGAAGTCCTTGTCGTCCGTCTGGACCTGCGGCGGGCATGCCAAGAAGTGTTCAGCAAGATCGGGGGCGAGCCATCGCGTCACACGCACCACATCGTGCATGGACGGAAGGAGAGCGTGCGCAGTGTCACTCGGCGTCTCTCAGCGTCAGTGTCACTCGGCGTCGGTTCAGATCGCGTCTGGCAGGAAAAAAGCCTATCCACTGACACGGTCTGCGTGTAACCAGCGCCCATGCACATCCTCTCGGGAGAACCTATCCGACAATCGCTAGAGCCACGATATCAGGACTCTCGGATTTGAGACGACTACGTGACAAATAGATTCACCGCCGGGTTCGACGTCGAAGCGCACAAAACAAGAACACAGAACGCGGCTCCGTGTGCGGGAAGTCGCATGAGGCTCCGCACCACTCCATTGTGGCCCCGCGTCACCCAGCTCCAAGCTCCAACGGTAAGCGCGTGGAAGAACCACCACAACCGGCGCGCGAGCCCTCCACTCACGTGCACCACGCGGCCCGGGTTCAGGAACGGCACGATGTACTTGGGCAGCGTGATGTACTTCTGGTAGTCCTTCTTGAGCGCGGCCAGCTGCATGCGCAGCTTGTAGTAGGAGGCCACCTCGGCTTCGCGCGCGATGCTGAGAGCGTCGTGACTGGTGCGCGCCTTGTTCACCCCTGCAGCGGCGGCGGGAGAGGGGACGTCAGGCGCACGCTGCCGCCAGACCCTCCGCGGGGGGGGGGGGGGAGGGGGGGGGGGGCGGGCGCCGGCCGCTCCCACGTGGAGTGGACACTGCGACAGGCTGGAGAGGGAGCCCCTCAGCAGCGGCAGTCAGCGCGGGAGATGAGCTGATCACGATACAGAGATTACAGGCGGTGTGTGGTATATAACAGCTGATGACGTGATGGCCCCTCTGGATGGAACTGACATTGAAAAACGCGCACGAGACGGCATTACAGAGCGAGTCCGTTCCTTGCACCTCTCACCGGAACCAGCGGGCGGTGCCCAGCCAGTAGCGCGTTCACTCACGGTCGCACAGTCCTGGAATGGCGGCGTAGTTCTGGAACTGGAAGAAGGAGCGCTCCAGCATGTACTCGGGGTTGATCTCCTCCACGCGAAGCAGGTTCAGTACCTGCGGAGGCCGCGGGCCCACAGTCAGGGCCGGCTTACCCTGCATACAACACCGCCCGACCGTGGTCCGCCACCAAGGAGGCCGCACTAAGAGGGTCCGCCGTCGAGGAGGCCGCACTGGGGGGGGGGGGGGGGGGGCGTCGCCTAGGAGGTCGCACTAGGAGGGTCCACCGACGAGGAGGCCGCACTAGAAGGGTCCACCGCACTCAGGGCTCTGACCAGCCGAGCCCAAAGTAAGCCGCCCCCCGCCGCCAACCAGTGGAAACACAGGATAACGAGCGGCTGGCCGGCAGCTGACCACTCCGCGAGTCAGCCTGATGGCCAGGTCAGCAATAGCTCGTTCCATCGAACTTGGGGAAAGGGAAGCCAGTGCGCTACTCCCGTGATGGATACGTCATGATTGGCCGTACCAGCGGTAGCCAAACGGCGACAGAATATTGGAAGTGACAAGGTGCTGGGAAGTGGCTGCAAAAATCACAATACTTGTGGCAATTGAAAAATTACTTTGCTTTGTTCTGTGCCACATTAAGTGTCACACCATGATTTCTCATAAACGATTATTCAAATAAGGCATAACAAGATTGCAAGCCTAATTTGGCAACACAACCAACCACCATATCAGCTCACAATAATCATATGTCTGGCAATACTGACCACTAGTTCACTACCCAGCCCTGCACCCACCATGTTGTATGTGAGGTGGAAGGCCGAGTTGAGCGGGTCGGCCATGCCCTTCACCAGGTTCTTCCCCACGGCCGGCGACATGCTCTCGTCCACCATGAGGATGACGATGCCCTTGTCGTCCTTGCCTCGCCGGCCGGCCCTGCCCGACATCTGGATGTACTCGCCAGACGACAGCTGGCGGAAGACGAGCGAACATGAAGTGAGAAAGAAACCCACAAGGTGGCGCCGCCCGCTCATTCGGCGACCGCCGCCGACCAACAGCACGGCACACCGCGGACAGAGCAGGGGAAGGTTACTCGAAGACGCTGCGGTACAAGGCGCTCATCAACAGACGGCACACGCCTCAGAATCGACGCAGAGAATACGGCTGACGGTGTGAGGTGGCCCAATACAGGGGCCACCTCACACCGTTAGCTGATTTGCTGGCTACGCAAATCGTGGCAGTGGCAGTGCGCAAAGCGTCGATACATCACTAAACACAGGTCCGCATCCGATGCACTGCTAGTTTTCAGCACACCGAACATCAGCTTCGCTTCCAACCGAGCGCAAACACGACTGAATGGCTAGAAACAAGGCCAGACCAAAGATCGTACCCATCGGAAGTCCTTGCCGTCAAACTTCCTGCAGCCAGTGAAGAGCACAGTGCGGGCCGGCATGTTCAGGCCCATGGCGAACGTCTCAGTGGCGAATAGCGCCTTGATCAGACCTTCTCCGAACAGGATCTCGATCGTCTCCTGAGGGCAAGCGAGGCCGCAGTGACGAGTCGATTGATGCCTGATGCATGGGAACAAATAGCTGGAATAACAACACAGAAGAACCATACACAAACGTCACTCCCCTGGCGACTCTAGAATGTTCCAATTAACGCAAACTTATGCCTGAAAACCCACCGAAAATATAAACCAAACGCTACGGATAGCTTCGAGAGTTGCTCAAATGACACCACACACCGTTACCCCAGCGCAGGAGCCTGTCCCGCTGGACGCCGGAGCACCGGGCCGACCGCCCTGAACGGTTCTCCGTCCGCATCCGGCCTCGCACCTTCAGTATGGGCAGCAGGCCACCGTGGTGGATGCCGATGCCACGCCGTAGCAGCGGCAGCACGTGCTCCACCTGCGGCAGCTGCCGGTCCTCTTCCGACAGCACGTCCATCGCGTTGTTGAACACCTCCTCCACCAGCCGCTTCTCGTCGCCTGGCGACAAGGATTGCGCCTATGTGGTGATCGGTCCTGACAGCAACCTTACGGACAGCGCAGACCTGACGCATGGGACATTTGCCAGCTACCTCATCACCATCTGTTAAGAATGCCGTGCCCAGCACCATACGACCATGCCTTAGAGCTCGACACCGGCACAGACACTACCACAGCAACCGAAGCGCGGTGTTCTGCACCGATGCCACGGGCGCGGCAGCCGCCGGCCGACCGCTCACCGGTGTTGAAGTCCAGCTTGGCCATCTGCAGGGCGTACGCCTCGCACTCCTTCTTGCTGAAGCTGAAGACGATGACAGGCGCCAGGTTGCGCTCCATCACCATCTTGATGATCTTGTAGACGTTGGTGCCCTCCTTGGAGCCGGCCTTGTTGCCGGGGCCGCGGGTCTTGCGCGCCGCGTCACTCGGGTTCGCCAGACCGGCCATCGCGGCGCTGAAGTTGTCCTCGCGGAACGTGCCCTGGGGACGAAGGCGGCGCGCCGCCCAGCGAGCTGTCAGTACAGCCAGCGACGGCGAGCATTGGTGCTCAGCAACGCGGCTCAGCAAGGGGAAAATGGCAGCTCCACACACACCGCAACGCACGCAACGCCAACGCAGACACCATGCGACAGTCTTCTCAAGAGCGTGACTGAAGCCAGAGATGTAGAACAGGCCCATCGAGAGACGGTGCTCGGCCTCAGAACTCGGATAATCAAGTACAAACGCAATGAAGTCGAGCGCTATTGAGAGGTCACAGGCTGCTAGAGTCAGACAGTTGCCAATGAATGCGGTTACGCCCCGCATGCCTGACTTTCCCTGCTGACTGGTTTGAAGTCGGGATGGATGGGATGGGATGTGATGGGATGGGATGGGATGGGATGGGTCGGGTCGGGTCGGGTCGGGTCGGGTCGGGTCGGGTCGGGTCGGGTCGGGTCGGGTCGGGTCGGGTCGGGTCGGGTCTAGTCTGGTGTTGTCTGGTCTGATCTAGTCGGAGCTGGTCTGGTCTGGTCTGGTTAGGTCAGGTCAGGTCAGGTCAGGTCAGGTCAGGTCAGGTCAGGTCTGGTCTGGTAAGGTCAGATAAGACCAGACCAGATCCGATCAAATCAGACCAGATCAGATCAGATCAGGTCAGGTCACGCCGGGTCAATCGGAGCCTGACCTGCTCGTCGACCACCAGGTGGATACCGTCGCCGCCGGACGGGTAGATGTAGTGCTGCAGCGGCGTCGGCCGGAAGTCCGTGTACACCACGTGACACGGCTGCTTGTGCAGGTAGGTGATCCACTCAGCGAACTGCGCGCAGACCAAGGAGTCACGTGACGCCCGGTACGTAAAACTGAGCTGATCACCACAGAAGACGCAAGAGAGACACAAAAGCATTTGTCCCTGACCTCCACGTAAGCTAAATCACGGTGACTCCGTCCATAATGCGCGCTGAGTTCACATCGCTCTGGTTTCAGCTCCAGACAAACTCAAGCATTACAGAAAGCAAGTCATCAAGTATATGCCAACCAATGATCGTGCAAACATCGCTACCTTCCAGTTTACACGGGGTCCGATCATCCCAGGCCGCTGACACGGGCCGTGCAGGGCACCACCACCGCCCAACCCCAGCTGCCGGGCGGCCCGTGGCGGCTCGGGTCGCACCTGTCTGGCGTTGGGTATGGTGGCCGAGAGGAAGACGTAGTGGACCGAGTCGGGCAGCAGGATGATGGTCTCCTCCCAGACGTAGCCACGCGACTTGTCCCGCATGTAGTGGATCTCGTCGAACACGACCCAGGCCACCTCGCGCATCACCTCCGAGCCTCGGTACAGCATGCTGCGCAGGATCTGGCGGCGCGGGGCCGATCAGCTCCCGCAGCACCAGCGCTCCTCCCGCCTACCGTTCGGCCAGAGCGCGGAAATCGACAGCGAAAAGGGTATGATCACGGCGCCTGTTATGCTTCCCTTCCGCATGACAATCGACACGCCAAATGGCAGCCTGTGGATCACGACCCCCTTTTGATGTCCGTGTTTTCAATCCTTGCATCCAAATCACGGCCCCGGCCGTCGCAGCACCTTGATCATTGTCCACGCTGGTAAGCTTCATATACTGACTGGCAAACGCATGATTCCAAATAGCATAAGTCATCATTCCATGCTATGACTGCTCCTAACGACTGGAAAGGAACGATGGCCGACTAGGCGCGACAGATTGCGAAAAATTGCAACTTCACTGAGAACTACCAACAACCCATATACATCCAGAGAGATATAGCACAAAGCTTGGTACATAACGGCGCATGCTAAACGTCACGGCGCTTTTCCGCCTGCAAGCTGAGTGACTTCTAGCCGTAATTGCCGTCGTGGAGATCCCAGGCATTATTCTCGGGCATCCTCGCGGCGCTAACACGACAGTTGCCTTTCTAACAAAAGCAAATGTTCTCTGCGCGCTCCGCGGCCGGCGGCGTTGTGCGGCACGACCCCACCAACCTCTGTGGTCATGATGAGGCACGAGGCGGTCGGGTTGATGGTGACGTCGCCCGTCATCAGGCCCACGTCCTGGAACTCCTCGTTGAACTCGCGGTACTTCTGGTTGCTCAGCGCCTTGATGGGGGTCGTGTAGATGACCCGCTGCTTGTCGCGCAGAGACAAGGCAATGGCGTACCTGTCAGAGGCGGAGACCGCGTGACACGTGCGGCACCTCTTACCGATCGACATGCCGACGGCTGCCAACGTCGCACGGAACACGAGCGTGGCCTCAGCGGGTGTCATTCTGGGAGAAAAGTGATCAAGAGAGAGATGATGAACAGCACCAAGCTGAGTGACAAGCTGTAGCACGCACATCAATCCAACAGGTCGGGAGAGAGATAGGCATTACCCGTCAGAAACGTACAAAACCGCCAATATGCCGCGGACTGGCCTCCTCCGCCAAAAGCTCACCCTCTCCAAACGCGGGGAGCTACTCACTCGGCGACGACCGTCTTTCCGGCGGAGGTGTGGGCCGACACCAGTACCGACTGGTTACTCTCCAGGCAGAGCACGGCCTCCTTCTGGAACGGGTCCAGCACAAACGGGTACTCCTTGGGCGGCGACCGGGTGGGCGCCGTCAGCGGCACGTACTCCTGGTCGGGCGGCACGCATACCTCGTGCACGCACGACTCCATCGTGTCGATGGTGTGCACCTGGATCCGCGGCATCTGCTCGGCCAGCCTGGGGCATATCACAGCTGAGGTTAGGCCATGTGTTCCACTAGGTTGTATGCGAGGTTCATGCAGCGGGGTGGCTGGGTCGGGTCAGAGTTCAGAGTAAGATGGGCAGAAGGTAGCGTGAAATACCCTGACAGCTGCAATTGTCAGGAGAGATGGAGGGTCATTGAAGCAGGATGTGGGAACATCACAGTTTATGCCATTCCTATGAGCAGTCCCAGCTGTGGATGAAGAATACATCAGTGAGGATTCCAGACTGCCAAAACCCCCCAATGCATGCTGCAATCTGTACTAAGTTCATCCCCAAACAGTGGATTAATGGCCAATTACAACATATGTACCACCTTCCCAGACTAGCTCAGATGTGCTTCATAATGTTGTGGCAGGTGGCACTCTACCTGCAAAGTTCAGCTTTCAATACAGTACCTGAAACAAACTACACCTGTGCAACAACACTAGCCTTGCATTTAATACACTCACTTAGCATCATCTACTGCCTCTTCCTCCACCTTGAATTTCTTGGCATCATCAGCTTCATCACCACTGGCCTCCTCAGCATTTCTCTTACCAGATGTCAGCTGCTGCAGCAGGTCATCCACTGATGGCTCCCTGTCACAAAGAGTGAGTCAGCTGTGCCAACCCAGAGACCCATGCCTGCCTGCCTGCCTTTCCCATCCTGGTACAGCTGGGTGTGATAGTTGGAGATTGGAAAAGTTGCAAAAGGCACAGACATCCATCCCATATCCAAAATGACATGTTGCCACCAGAATTATATTTAAACCAAGATCAAGCAAAACAAAACCAGAATTAGAAATACATGAACTAAATACTCAATTATATCCATCAGATACAGAGGTGCTAAAAACAAATAACATGAAGAGGCCAGATACAGATTTTGATCCCTATGCATTGAGATGAATTTGGTATTCAATTTACCATTATTTATGAGGTGACAAGCATGCACAGGGTTCTAGAATCTGCTGTCTATAGCCTCATTCCTGAATATGCCCACTTATTCTTTACATACAATACAAAGTACATATGTCTATAACACAACATCCATATAGCTTACACTTCTTTTGAAGTTTTTTGCTTAGCATTCCCATTCTTGTTTGCATTATCTGGTGTTACAGATGATTTATCTTCAAACACTGAGAAAAGGTCATCATCCATGATGACAGGCTGAAAAGGCAGTTTCAGTCACAAGATGCATCAAGCACAGACAAGGGCCTAAATAGCACTTCAAACTGATATCAAATCATATAAAAACACATCATTTAGGAACACAAACATCCTTAAGTTCTCAAAACCAAGTCCAGTCAACAAAAATAGAGCACAATTTACATGCATGAGAACACCAAGGCCCCAGACTGATGCATCTTGCTATATATTCTAAATTTTTAAGTCACCACTAATGACATCTAGACATGTACTGATACCACATCACTTGGTCTTAACATGTCATGTTCCATGATGCCAGCAATAGCAATGAATTCAATGCAGTCAATCAGTTGAACAATGCCAGCACCAATGATGAGAACTCCCATATGAGGCCTTGAGAACCATCAGAATGATGTGGTAGCCTGCTGTTTGCATTCAATTAAAGACATTGCCACACAACAGTAGTGATGGCAAGATATACACATTGACTATTTCACAAGGAAATTTCAAGACAAATCAGAGACATTCTTATTAAAAAATTGGCTGTTAATAATTTGTTTTCAACCAAAGTGAATTTCAATGTCAGAGTACAAGTTAACACCTTTTGTCCTAGAACAAATTGATACAAAGAAATTGCTTGTAGGCATCATATGCAAAGTTCTTTCAATAGTAATACAAGATATTGGATAGACAAAGGTACCTCATGTTACAACAGAGCATTGCACATAAGCCACCTTCTTTAAGGGAGTAAATGTTGTAGATAATCATAAAACACATACATCTACTCACACCTTGGACCTTTAATAACTATTATAGATTATGTCCAGCACTGCAGAGACAAAACACTCCTGACTCCCTGCACAATTATGGATGGAGCAATCTGTCTGCAGTTCCTCCACAAAAACCTTTTGAGGAAAATGTAAAAAAGAACCAGAATCTAACCTAACCTAGCCTAGGCTAAGCTGTCACCACCCTATCTAACCGCCCCACCCAATCCCCTGTATTCCCATGTTTCATTAGCATCTGTGCTGTCAGCATGAGAGAACTGCCTTTGACCAACATCCGCCATCATGATCATGATCACTATATGTTGAAGGTAAGATAATACGGTGTCCTGCAAATATTCCCCTTTTATGATCATTTATGGTGTCTGATGCCTTGGGGACATCAGTTCATGACTATTTCAGCATTGCAGTGTAAGGTCCCGATGCAGATAATGACCCAGCACACCAATCTCATCAAATCTCCTGCCACGTCCACACTCACCAACGCTGTCTGACGGTACTCAAAATATCCCCAATGTTCCACGTAATTGTTCACACCAGCGTTCTATTGCCCTGGTCCACACGCACCACGCTGCTGCATCCCGGTGTATGCGTTACAAACGTCCCAAGAAAGCAAGTTTGAAACATTATCCAAGTTTAATATGGATGTAAGCAAGTCAATTAAAAAAGAGAACGATTTTTATATCTTCTTAATCTTTGAAGCAGTAAAAGAAAGTTTCAATATTTGAAGCTGCTTTATTATGAAATTATTTTCTGCATATTAGTTTCGCTATATTTCTGTACTACTTGCGTAAATACGGACGAGGCTGGCGCGTTAGACGTTTCCGACGCTAAGGCTAGTGACTTGCTTTATTTTGCAAGCAATTTTGCCGGGTGGCCTTTTGGAGTCTGTCATCGGGCCATCGCATATCAGCCATAGTTTACAACCGGCAAAGGCATTTAAGAACAAAGCTTCGGGTACCAGCAACGTAAGTATTTAAGGAAGACAGCTACAAGCACCAGCAGCGTAAATCCAAATTACAGCGACAATGATCCTTTCTCTTGACTTCAGTTTCCATCTCTGTCGTCGTAAGGTAAAACCCGGTGTGTTCATTTTTGGCTGTTTTGCGTTGTTAATGCTGCTGATCTGTCTTCTCATGCTAAATTCTGCTATTTAAAATGTTTGTCAAACTTTTCACCAACCTTTTAGCCCTTTTTCAGCTAAAAGTGAAATTTGCAGCAATGGTTGAATAATCAAATCCAGTACGAGAAGGCGAATCACATGGCATGAAAATGCCAGGTGGCTAAAAATGGATAAATGGGGTTTTATCTATGAGAGACAGACCTGCCCTCATGGGTGACATTGGTGGGTGCAGACTACCTGATCAGCAGGTGTGGCAATGCTTTGTGGCACATTTTATTAGAGGAATGTCTAAATTATGCTTTGTAACTGGTCGTACCATACACATGAGCCTCCCAATGCCTTATTATTGTTGCAAGAGTACCCTAATTCCCAGGACATGTTTATAAAGGTGTTAGGAATGCAACCCATGTATTATGTGTGGATATTGAAAATCCTTCTTGGACCACTTTTTAACTATTGTCATGTCTGCTGTCTTCTATCCCTGAAACATTGGATCTCTGTGCACTGTAATCAGTTGTAACTGTGCATTGGTCTCACAGCAGTTAAGACAGATGTACTGTGTGTGACTGAACTCAGGGTTAAAATCTCATCACAGATATGCCAGACATAGCACCTTTACTGTGATATGTTTTTCCATTGTTGGCTGGTGGCAAAATTGTGTGGTGCAGCCTTATGACCAAATGTAACTGTTCCCTTGGTTTTATCTGTTTCATGTTTGGATAGTTGATCATTGTGTTATTTCTCAAAAAGATAAGGGGCTTGTTCATGTTGCATTTCTAAAAAAAGATGCCATGATTTTAGAAGAGGTGATGAGGGTATGGAAGTCTGCTACCATAGGAATGATTTTGAGGGAGATGTCAGCTGTCTGCATACAACTTTACCAAATTTTGTTTTGGTGCAGTGACAGTGAACAATGTTCAACATTGATTTTACTAAAAACAATATTGTAGAATAGTGATTCTATGGAAAAAATACCATGAACAGGACTGAAAATAGCTACCTGCATTAGTTCAGGCTCAGTGAGCTTAGCCAAACAATGTACCTGCTCTTTGTCTCTCACCTGGTACCACTGGCTTACATGTCATGCAAGGTTTTCCCAGGCAACAGGGGTGACAAACTTCTTTCATTGCACACCTTTCATGTTATTTCACCTTGTACTGCGCTGAGAAGTGATGACTTGGGATCAATGATGTTAGTTTCCTAGGATGCATTGTAGGTAGCCTTCATGTCTGAGACTTCACCCACTACAACTAACACCAATGTCTTGCAAAGACTACTTAACTGTTATAGTTGTCAGATGCCCATGGCAGCATTATGGCCTATCAGTTAGCACCTTTAGGTGCCACGTGGAGGCCCCTAGTTTGAACCCTGATTACAACATGGGCCCTGAGTGCTCAAATGGCCTGTACAGTTGCTGATGCCCTGTGAAAGGGTGCATGGTGATAACATGACTGTCATGCCCCCTTTTTAAAAAGACAAACTACTTCTCATGATATGTTGTGAGCTGTGGGTTCTGAAAGTGCAGTGGTTAAAGGGAGCATCCTGCCTTTTTTACTTTTCACTCATTGTTTCACCAGGTGAATACAATTTGAACAGTAATGCTGGTTTTCTTGTGATGATTCTAAAAAGCTCAGCACTTTGATTTGAAACAGCTGACCCTGCAGGAGAAATCTGATTTGACTCACTGCTCACCTCCATGAAAGTCATGCATTTCATTTGCCTTGCTTTTTTCCAACCTGTGTGTTCTGTAGTGTTTGTGACACACAATATTTATGTAAAATATGTTGAAAAAGTTTGAAACACTTTGTTTAGACAAAATATATATGAACAAAAAGTGTTATCCCACAAATTTAACAAAAAGCTAGATGTATTCGGGGTCACATCGTGGCTTGACCACCTCACACGCAACGACGAACTGCCGCACACGAAGCTGACAGGGAGACTCTCCCTACATGCCCAAGCAGCACCTCTTATGCTCCTTTCAAGCCCACCTGCAACACGATCGGCGTGCGACTCGCCGGCGCCACCGCGTCTCACCTCACCGTGTCCACAGGCTAACGCATCACGCCTTCGCCGTGACCGTTTCCCTACGTTAACACTGTCCTAGGGTGTAATCTATTGCCACATATGGTCCACTGCTACACTATACCATGGGTTTGATTTCTCTCCTGTGGTGTTTATCATGGTGGCTCAAGGCAAGGCACACATTGGCTGGGCGAATGGGAGTATTGCATACTTCATGTGACACACTAGTTCAAACTTCCCCCAAAATGACAAATTGTCTGCCAGGGTGAGGGGAAGGTGACACCATATGGCCACAGTAGTCCATTGCATTAGAAAGCTACAATGATTCAGGATCTGTTCATGCACGATGTCTTGGTAGCATTAAATGTGTTCCTTGAATTTGATTGTGGGTGTGCCTTTAACAAGAATGTGAAGGCTGTCTTATGATTATGCCTGTGTTTGTTTCAGTCATCATGTTCCTGACGCGCTCCGAGTATGACCGGGGCGTGAACACCTTTTCGCCAGAAGGCCGGCTTTTCCAGGTGGGTGTCTGATGGGGCCTGCTGGTCGGCCGGGGGTGGCGGTGTCTGACGTCCCCCTCTGGTCGGCGTGAGGTGGTGGAGGCTGGCCTCTCACTCTGGTCGAGGGGAGCTAATTAGGCTGGATAACGCCCTCTGGTCGTTGAGACACCAAACGTCTCAACGGACATATGTGCCAAGCGCATTTATGTGTAATATGACGTGAAGAAACATATGCATGGTTGAGATACCAAATGTCCCAATGCACATTTGTATCAAGCACGTTCATGTGTATCACAAAATGGGGAAACATATACCTGTATTGTTGTGCAAATGCATTATTTGTTGTATAAGCACCAAATCATCCTTAAAAGATGAATTAAGATGTGCTTGCCACCCCTTGATGAGCCGCGCCTCATTATGTTGTTGGCACGTGGCCTCTCCCACTCGACACGGCGACCCAAACATGGGCCGACGGCCGCCGTACGCTGCTGAACGGCCAGTGCCCCATTTGGTACTCCATTGGGTCGACTGAGACGGTACTTATGCGTAGGGAAGACTTTGGTGAGAGTGTTGATGCCATACAGAGTCCTTGACTGGAGCTGGACAATGGTTGCTGGACGTGTGAGATCCACAATGCCGAACATTTTCAGTTACTGGGCATTCTTATCCAGCGCAGGGAAGCCACATCGCATTATGCTTGATTATTGGGCTTGCGGATCGATATATCGTTTCAGAACCGCCATACTCACCATAAAAAGCCAGCTGTTGCATGTAGCTGGCAACACATGCTGTTGCCAGCTACTCCGCGTGTCCTTATCTCAGGCTGTGACTGACATTAAACGTACACAAGAAGCTGTTGTAAGCTAAAACGGCAGCGAGCGCTGGTGGTGTCCTGTCTCGAGCAGACCGGCAGCAGCGGCCGTGAGAGCTGACCAGTCAGTGGCGCACCGGGCCTCGTTACCAGAGCCCGGCCCGGCCGGTGGTGTCCTGTCTCGAGCAGGCCGGCAGTAGCGGCAGTGAGAGCTGACCAATCAGTGGCGCACCGGGCCTCGTTACCAGAGCCCGGCCCGGCCGGTGGTGTCCAGGCTCGAGCAGGCCGGCAGCGCGGCCATGAGAGCTGACCAGTCAGTGGCCCACCGGGCCTCGTTACCAGAGCCCGGCCCGGCCGGTGGTGTCCAGGCTCGAGCAGGCCGGCAGCGCGGCCATGAGAGCTGACCAGTCAGTGGCCCACCGGGCCTCGTTACCAGAGCCCGGCCCGGCCGGTGGTGTCCAGGCTCGAGCAGGCCGGCAGCAGCGGCAGTGAGAGCTGACCAGTCAGTGGCGCACTGGGACTCGTTACCAGCGGCCGGCGCGGCCGGTGGCCGCAGCTGCCTGACTCGAGCCCCGGCTGTCAGCCGGCGAGTCCGGTCCATCACGGGTCATTAGTGGCGGGCGGCCGGCGGGCGTCGGTAGCCCGGTCACGTGCTCGCCGGCCGACCGCCGGTGCGACGGCCTCTGTTGCCGGCCGGCCGCTCAGCGACCGCGCACTCCCTGCTGGTGTCACGACACCAGTGCTGCGGCAAAAATGCGTACCGGCAGGAGTGCTACGACGTCAGTCATACGTGACATGACTTAGCATGACATGACATAGCAATATCATGACATGTGACATGACGTAGCAATGACTGTATAAGTTTTTACACACATCACACATAGCATGCCATGTGACATGACATAGCAATGGCTGTATAAGTTTTTGCATAGGGGTTATTACCAGTAAAGGGCTTTTGAGCATAAGTTTTGTCGTGTAGCACTAATATCACGTATAATTGTTTGCAGTAGCAGTCATGTCGTGTGTAAGTGAGGACTTTATAAGCGTTCCCAGTAGAAGTAATGACGAGTGCAAGTTTTTGCAACAAAAGTGTTGTCGCATAGTACTGATGTCATGTATAAGCATTTGCAGTAAAAGCAATCTTGTAACACTACTGCCAGTATTGGTTTTTGTTTTAGCGCTAATGCCGTGGAGCCGGCCCTGCTGGCCTTAGTTTGGACTGGAGCCCTTTCGGGCAGCAATTACTGTTGCGGGGCCATGCCATGTAAAAGGGTTGAAGAGTAAAGCGACAAGACTGTATGCGCTTGGGGATCCTTTGCTTCCGGGACTTAGTTCGTACAGGAAGCATTCTCCGGGCTATGTGCGGGCCCTCGGGGGGGGGGGGGGGGGAGGGGAGGGGCACTTCAGTCCTTTGATGGCTGGTGCCTGCAGCCAGCCCGGACAATAAGGGCGTTCCATGGATGAAGGATGAAGCGTTGAGTGCGGACAGACGGATGGGCGGGCTCAGGGAGCACTCCAAGACCCGCGAGCGGGTCACTCGCTGCACCGACCTGAGGTCAGGCGGGGGCTCAGGTGAACCGCGTGGATTCACCTGCTGGAGGAAACAGAATGTGGGGCCGAGGTGTTGTAGAACAACGAAATGTCGGGCTGGGAGCACGTAGAGCAACGAAATGTTGGACTGGGGGCGCGTAGAACAACGAAATGTCGGCTGGGAGTGCGTAGACCAACAAAATGGTGGGCTGGAATGTTGTTGGAATAACGCAATGACTGCATATTGAAAGACTGCATCCGGGAAGGTAAGCTCACAAATAATCCGCGAGTACGTCACCATTAATGGTTTTCAACCTGGCATTTTTTCGAGTGGGCTTTTAAATCGTTGAACAGGATTGTAGGCCTGGAAGCTGTCGCCAACGTTGGTGATGAGTTGGCAAGCTGGCCATTTGGGCCGTCCTGTTGTTTCCACAGCGCGGGACTCCCAACCGGCGCACGCCGGTTTTGTCCACCCGGGCATGTACCATGCACTTTCGGTTACAAAACTAATGACTTCATCGCATGAAGTACTCCGGCCGGGCCGTCGATTCGACTTTCCGCCCGTCGTCGTTTTCCCGCTCCTTCCTGGTTCGTCGTGCCGCCAACAGATGGCAGCATGGACGCGCGCCAGGCAGGCCGTCGGCGAACGGTGTCCGTGCATCGGCGGCTGGGGACGACGAACCCAAGAGTGCCAGGTCTTCCCCACACCCGGTGCCGTACTTACTGTTTAACCACTTTGGCACGGGTTTCATGCCGGCGCGGAAGGTCGTTCGGGTGTAATGGCGGTGGCCGATATGCGGAGGTAGTGGTACTCACTCAGTCGATGGGCCTCCGGCGGTCGCGGACGGCCGGGCCCGCTGAACCTGGCCCGTCGACGGCCTGGGGTCACCACTGGCGCTCAGTTCTCCGGCCGGGCTGCTGCCCCGGACGTACGCCGACCGTCCGTCTCGAATGTCTTATCAGTCCTGCTTACTGTCATTGCAACAGGGGCTGTGTACTTCCAAGGATGCCTCACTTAATTCAGTCGGGTTAACTCCGTTGTGGAATGAGTCGCAGGCGTTAGATGTAAGGCTCACGCGCAAGTGGCGGTGGAATGCGCCGCCCGATTTATCGAGCGCCGGCCGCGTGCGTTTGGCAGCATGCCGTCCCTGTTGCGCCTGTTACACCATCCAGTTCCGATGGCACCTGCCTCGCCTCAGCCTGTAATACCACCTTCTGGGCGGTCCTTGTTTCACCTGTTTTACTGGTGCCTGTGAGACGTCCCAGCTCCCAGCGTCTATTACACGTGCGACTCACATGTAATGACTCGCGGCTGACGTATAAAAACACGTGGGATGTGTTCTTCGTCCAGTCACGTCTTTTTTATCTTAAAGGGAGTGTTTCACATTGATATGGGGTTTTGAGACTGAAGACCTTTCTGTGCTGTTCACGATCCTGCCCTTCTCAAGACCCAAACCCCCTAGTTTCTGAGCTACACGACCTCGACGTTGGGGAAGGGTATACAGGGGAGAGCATTTCAGGCATCTTGGCATTTATGACGTCATAATAACGTCATTCAAATCCTGCCATTCCATAAGTCATGCTGCGATCAAGGCCAAGAAAAGAAACTGTGGAGCCGTTCATATCTCGCGTTCGTGAGCTCAATTTTTAAATATAACAGTCGCCAACTGGCTCTCAAGCAAGGTATGATGACGTAATCAAACCACGACGCATTGAGGAGCATATTTACTCAATAGGACATTGCGCTGTGTAGAGCAGCCTTTTCCACTTTAAAAGCATGCCAAGAGTTATAAGCGAGCTTGTTTCATCATATGTGATGCTTTCTTCAATATCTTCAAATGTGAACCATTCTCTTTCAATTAGTAGCTGACCAGGGTAAATAAAACACGCGTTGTTGATTGGTGATATAGTATTCTGAACTAAAGACAGGGTTTCCGCCCTCGTCCCAGAAGTGTTGGCAGGTAAGATCTATATAGACTTCTATATCTATATAGACTTCCTGGAACGTACTGACGACAGCTAATTGTACGTAAGGTAAGGGCAATGTTCTGGACGTTTTTGGGTATTGCCGTCCAAGTTATCCCCGCAGCGTACCGTCGTAGTCCACCAACTAAAACTCCGGTTTCCAAGACACCCTTCGCGTCGGCTTTGATTCATTTTAGGAGGGCCGAGGAACCCATTACAGTAAGTGACCTGCCAGCGTCGATGGGCCGTACTTGGAGAAGTTTTGTGTGTATTTGGATAACAGTATTTTAGTTTCGGTAGACCACTTTGATGAATCGTACCATCACAGGCTCGATGTTTTACTTTGGTGTTCATACATCTAGGGACTTGAACTATGCACTGAAAACATTGAGCCTGTGTGTGCTTGTGTAGGAATGTCATATCCCAAGAAAAATAGCCAGTAAGATGAGTGGAATATTTTCTGCGACTTTATAGCTACAATGACCAGCTGGAGAATAGATCCCCTGTGGCTCTAAAATAATTCAAAACATTTTTGGCCTATAATCATTATTTTCAGCTCATTGTAAACCTTCAGTCGGCTGAAGTTTAAGGGACAAGACATCCATTTCACCGAAGTGAACATATCGTCTTAACCGATTTAAGCCACCAAGATGCTTGGCGTATCTGAGAGACTACAAGTTGTCTGATTTACTTCTTCAAATGCTGCTCCCATGAACGATTTTGGAGCGTTTTTTCAACCTTGGTGTCGTGATCGATATTATGTAATTATTATATTATTTTATTTAATTGTTATGATATTATTAGCAAGCTGCTTGCTTGCTGCTGTCAATTTCAACGCGCTGTCACGCCAACTGTACACTGAGCGCCTCGCGTGAACTGAGAGACGTTAGTCGACCAATGGTCCAGTGTATTCATATATTTCGTCCAGTGTCCGCACCGGTAGTCTAGTGACGTTCGTCACTGGTGACCCCTCCGCTGTATTGCCAGCGCAGATGGCAAAATCACAAATGATCACAAGTGTCCTCACCGCGGTCAGAACATAGCACGTTTGAACTGATAACCATTAAAGGGAATGTTTCACATTTAAAGACATTTAAGCAGGCATCAGATATGATGAAACAAACTCACTTATAACTCTAGTAAATATGCTTCTCAATGCTTCATGATTTGATAACGTCACGGTACCTTGCACAACATTGATTGAGGGCCATTTGACGGCTGATATGTCTCGATGTCGCGCTCACAAACGCCAGCTATGAGTGCTTCGACGATTATCTTTTCGTGGCCTTGATCGCCACATGGCCCAAAAGTGACATAATTTGAATTGCGTTATTATGACATCAGGAATGCCAAGTTGACTGAAATGCTCTCCCTGATATACCTTTCCCCATTTTCGCGGACGTATAGCTCAGAAAGTAGAGGGGCTTAGGTCTTGAGAGCAGGATTGTGGAGAGCACCGAAAGATCTTCGAGCTGGCTATTTCAGTTTAAAGCTGTATATAAATGTGGAGCAGCCCCTTTAGGGAACGCGCAAGCTCCTTATGTTCATGGAAGCATGTAAATGGTCTTTCATGGTCTTGAAAAATGATCTTGCTTTAACTGTTTCTCACGTCGGTGCATTTAAAAAAGAGAAGACCTTCCTCCCAGTTGTGTCCGATACATCCAGTTATGACCGACTGCCAGTGTAGCAGTGACATGGCTGAGGTTCCATCTACCAATTATTCCTTGTTGAGACAGTGACCACCACTGCGTGACCCGGAAGGTACGAGTCGACAAAGCTGTAATACATTTTAGATTGACAGACATATTTGAAAGCTATCAGACATGTTGATAAGCCCTAAAGCCACTGGTTCCTTCGCTCCCATGTGTGATGACTTAAAACGTCACCCAACCGCATCGACAAAGACTACCTGCAGCTTTATGTTCCCTTCGGCATCACCTCGGTAGTGTGTCCGGTGATCCAGCAGCGCGTGTTCCATAGTTGTCATAGCAACAGGGTGCCTGGGACCATGCGTGGCCCTCAAGCTGCAGCGGCGGTCGTACCGCCGCAGCCGTTTGCGCTGGGACCGTTAGGTTCGGCGGCGGCGGGGGTCAGCGTCCCGTCGAGCCGCGGTCGAGCGTCGATGACGTCCCGCCGAGCTGGGGTCGAGCGTCGATGACTCCCCGCCTAGCTGGGGTCGAGCGTCGATGACGTCCCGCCAAGCTACGGTCGAGCGTCGATGACGCCCCGCCGAGCTACGGTCGAGAGTCGATGACGCCCCGCCAAGCTGGGGCTGAGCGTCGATGACGTCCCGCCGAGCTGGGGCTGAGCGTCGATGACGTCCCGCCGAGCTGGGGCTGAGCGTCGATGACGTCCCGCCAAGCTGGGGCTGAGCGCCGATGACGCCCCGCCGAGCTGGGACTGAGCGGTGATGACGCCTCGCCGAGCTGCGGCCGGGCGTCAATGACGCCCCGCCGAGCTGGGGCGAAGCGCCGATGACGCCCCGCCGAGCTGGGGCGAAGCGCCGATGACGCCCCGCCAAGCTGGGGCGAAGCGCCGATGACGCCCCGCCGAGCTGCGGTCGAGCGCCGATGACGCCCTGCCCCCTCGGCCCCCAGGTGGAGTACGCCATCGAGGCCATCAAGCTGGGCTCGACGGCCATCGGCATCCAGACGTCCGAGGGCGTGGTGCTGGCCGTCGAGAAGCGCGTCACCTCGCCGCTCATGGAGCCCACCACCCTCGAGAAGATCGTCGAGATCGACAAGCACATAGGTGAGCGTCGGCGGACGGGAGGCCGGCCTGGCGCACGGCTGGGGTGATGCGAGGCCGCCTGGGGTGCTGTTGGCCACCCTGGCTCGGGCGCAGTGCTGCTAGCCTCGTAGTGCAGTTTGTAGCGACGTTGTGGTCTGAAATCTACGGCGCTGTCGGTACACGTGGGGCGGGGTCCGTTCGGTTCACGCTGGCTTCGTTTTGTGGCTGTGAAGGCCTGCCGAGTGATGTCAGTACACCATTGGCGGTTGTGCCAATGGGTTTCGTTGCGATCGACGAAGTACACAACTAGCGTCGGGATGTTGGCCAGAACTCATAGTTGGTGTGCTGACGCGTCCTTCTAGGCCGAGGTGTTTTGACGTCATGGTTTGCGGTGTTTCATGTGTGGCGTATCTCGGTGCAGCCACAGTAAGCCATAACCCCGCATACGCGCGATTGTGGGGCCTGCTCCGTGAGATTAGACGTGTCACCGAGGTCAGCCCAGCCCTGCACTGGGGTTACGTCCCCAGAGGATTAAGGCGCCGGTCTCAGTCACCGAGGTCTGCCCAGTGCTACGCTTCATCAGGCTAAAACCTCACTTTGATTAACTTGGCTGTGGCTCACTGGTTTCGAGATCGTGAGCATGAACGATGCGTTAGAGAAAGAGCGAGCGGTTAACGCTCAAATGAGAATAGCTGATCACGCTTGCTTCCGAGCGGAGCCAGAATGGGCTCCGGTTCAGATTCCTATTTTGTTGATCCGTGTATTTTGATGCCGGAGTTAATGAAACTTTCGTAGCAAAATTGCATTCGATATGTATGGATTTGTTCCGAGTCAGAGTCGGTAATCATTAACCCTATTGTTGTTGGGTCGACTTTAGTGCGAATTAGGTGGAAGCGCAAAGAAATTATCTGGCAACGGGTGTCCACCAAGTGGAAATCAGACATGCATCGCAATTATCCTAAGCGTAGCTTGACACGCCCCGATAACGGTTGGATACTTTTCGCTCGGGTGGTGGGGGGGGGGGGGGGGGGGGGGGGGGAGAGGGGGTCAATACGACCACCCCTCAGATTTCAGGAACTAAAAGGACTAGAGGCACCAAATTCGCAGGGTGTGTTGGCCTGTACGTGGACTCACTTAGGTCAAAGTTTGAGGCTGCTAGGTCATGACCTTCGGGTCAAATAAGGTAAAACAAGGTTAAACTCCAGGTTGGGCTCCAAAGTGCCCCCAGAACCTGGATACCTGTTCTGAGCAAGAGGTCACATGCTCATTCAAGGTCAGTTGCCTTGTTTCACCTTTGGAAGGTCATGGTAACCAAAATCATATAAGACTGCTTTGAGTTTTGCATTTGAATAAGCGACAAGGATTGCGCTAGGTAGTATGTTCCTAAAAACAAAATATTAACCTGGGCCATTTTAGGTCAATGACCTATTCTGGCCCGTAAGAAGTCCACGGAAGGTGTCTGATGCGGTTCCTGTTATCAATAAATTGAGCACCAGAAACTACCCCACAAAGCCCTAGAGCAACGCAACAAGTTGGTTTTGACCTTGGTCTGACCTTCATGTCTGACCCTAGGTCAATGGACTTTGGTCGTTCAATTGTTGTGTTGCTTAAGAAAGTATCTGAGAGATGTATGGCTTCGTCTAACACTCCGTTTCTCCATCAGATTGAACGATTCCGTAGAGACTGACTTTTCTGAATCCATGATCTGACTGTGACTGTGACTGTAATGTCAGCGACCTTATGAAGTATATGCAATTTTTTGATACCACACGATCCGCTATTCCATTGTCTACAGCTAAGTATAATTTGGCGCGGCTACGTGATGCCGTTCGGAAACTCACTCCGGAGAAACCCTCGGGGAGTCAATGTAACCCCCGCCCGAGCGCGTGTTCAGTTTATTGCAGTTCGGTCTTATCAAATCAACTGCCCTATCTTGCTTTTTATGAAGCCGATCGAACGAGTCGTGTCCCAAACTGTCTTCAGGGGGATCGGGTCGAAAGCCTTAGTAGTGCTAGCTTGAAGAGAATGTTCCACATCGGAAGATATTGAGGCAAACATCGTATATGATGTGAAAGCTCGTTTGTAATCCAGGTGTGGTTTTAAGTGCAACAGGCGCAAATGACACATTTTCACCATTTAGTTATACGCCCCTCAATGCATCATTGTTTCACTACATCATAGAACATTTTTATTACGTCAGAGTTGCTGCCATCGCGGGCGTGTCAGAATTAACGCTGTCGCAGACGGGTTAACTTGTAGTGCCTCAGCACACCGCTAAGTGGCTTGTTAATTTGTACGCACGTGTTTAATCCGACTTTCATTATGTGCGCGTGTTTTAGCCCTTTGTCGTGGTGTTCTCGTATATTTGACGACGATTTTATATGTTTTACTTGCATTCGCATTCTTGATCGCGGCGTTTTTCTTAAGATATTCGATTTGCATTCTCATGACAGTCATAACTAGAATTACCACCCGATTGCCGGTATTATGTATCACAAATGGAGGTTCGTGATCGAAACCCGACTCGTTAAGCTGGTCGAACGCCAACTGACGTCCGTTGATGCGGCGATTTGTGCTGACATGCTTTAGACAGGAAAACGTCAGTCCTCACACTTTGCATCGCCTTGAACACAGTATGGTCATTGAGCGGGCGGAATTCTTCTGACGTCTCTACGACGTCATACATCTTTTAAGTGATTTCAAAGCTGGCCGTGAAAAAGTCAGCACAAGTTCGTGTGCATCTAGCTCAAAAATGGGGGGATTGAAACACTTAAAAGGGCAAAACTTTGAACTGCATGGAATTGCCGTTGAAAATGGTTTTCTTAGGTCGGACCCCATGCAAATATAGAGCAATCCCTTTAATGTCAACCGAATAGTCGTGATCAATTTCATGTGCCGTGCGCAGGGGTCGGATTGAGTGCGGCGAGCTAGGAATAATCACAAGCCGACCAAATGGCCAGCATTCCCTAAAGCACATCTCTGCTTTTTGTGGAATAATTAAACAGACATCTTGCGATGTTTGTTTTCGTAGGTTTGCCATCGGTGTCCCCAGCGCGACGGTATTACCACGACGTGCGTCGCTGTGACGTGCCCGCGGGGACGGCGGCCGGCCGTCTCACGTCTCACCTGGCGGGCGCGCCGGTCATTATTTCCCTGCGGACCGGCCGGAGCGCTGCACCCTGGCCCCGCCCCGCCCCACCAACTGCTCAGACCTGGCGCTGCTGCGCACGGACAGAGCCAGCACTACGCGAACGCGGGCCGAAGCCGCTGCCGGCGTGGCGTCGCCAATGCAGCGTGGTGTTTGGCCGTGATTGCCCGCGGACGCAGCCCTAACAGGCTGACCGCCGGCTGACAGAGCGGCCGGGGTGCAGAGGCCTGCTGCGGACGGGCGGACGGAGGCGGGATGGGGCGGCTCGCTCGCCGTCCCTCCCTCTTGTCAGCCCAGCACCGGTCGGCGACGTGGCCGGGCCGCGTGGCGCGCCGCACGACCGCGGCACGGCAGTGGTGGCACGGCAGCCGCGTATGACCGAAGGCGCGGCCGGTGACCGGAGCCGTCGGCACGCGTGTCACGGGCCGACGGCGGCCGAAACTCGCTGGCGGTCGGCTGGGGGAAGCCCGTTCCGCGCCACTGACGCCAGTCCACCGCAACCGGGCGCTTTGAAAATAAGGTCCGAAATTCGTCAACGGGAGCAGACGAAGACTCGGCGCTGACCGCACGGTGTAGGTGCTCTTTACTATCCTGCCTGTCGCGATGCTAGAGGTCGTGCAGGCAGCAGGCAGTGGCGCCTCTCTGAAGATCGGTTTCGCATGCAGCTGACTGGTGCACGAGGCGAGGCGGATGGAACCACGTTCGCCGCACAAACGCGTTACCCGGTCCTCCGTCAGCAGTATCCTCCCAAGCGGTTTGTTTTCGTGAGTGCGTTGGTCGCGATCGAAGAAAAGGCGAACCGATCATGATTCGCCGGATGGACGTCATGGGCCCGACGAGGTCGGCGAGCCCTAAAGCCCCAATCATCATCGCCGGTGGCGTCGACCGAAACTGCGGAGCCGGGCAACACCCATCGATGTCCAGTTTCGGTGTGGACAAGGCATTTATTAACAATTGGGACGACTGGATGTGATTGTGACACATTTGATTGCGCACGTTGACAACGTCGCTCGGATCTCCTTAGCTTTTAATTGTGTGAATATTGAGCTCGTGTAACGTACTTGTCTGCTTGCCGTTCCGAGGGATGAACATTCTAGTGCAACGATGCGACTTATTTGTTAGAGTTTCAAAGCTGTTTGACCTGACTGGCAGTTGTTTCGGCGTCATTTGTGTCATCACCTCGCTCGCTCGACGCTTAGCTGTACATAAAGAACATTATCCCCACTGAAGTCATTCTCGACGGGGCAAGGAATATGCTTCGACGAAGCATGCTCGGCAGCCACGTCAAAGGTCATGTGCCAATTGGAGTGGGCTGTCAATGACCGGGCTGGCTTCTGAGAATGGCGAACGGGTGCACGGGACCCGAGACGCATTCCACGCGTTTCGTGGCGGGAGCCCGCTTCTCATGCCACTTCTCATGAGGTGGTGGGCAGTTTGGAAGCCGTGCTGTTTGTACGTGCTTTGACTGAGCGACGTGGGTGCCACCAGCTGCAATGGTTAAAGATGATCCCGGCCTCCTCTTTGCTCTGCGAATGGGGCTGAGGGTTCAGAAACTCTAAGTTTAGAGGAAATGTTTCACATTTGAAGACATTGAAGCAAACATCGGTTATGAGGAAACAGGCTCATTTATAGCTATTGATATGCTCTCAAGTGGAAAAGTCTGCTCTAGACAGCAGAATTTACTGTTTAGTTTACGTGCTCCTCGACGCTTCTTGGTGTGATCACGTCATCGTACCTTGCACAGCACTGATTGAGGGTCAATTGGCAGCGATTATATCTGGAAATTGCGCCCACAAACGCCACATGTGAACGCCTCGACAATTATGCCTTTATTGGCCGTGAACACCGCATGGCTTATAGAATTGCAGGATTCGGATGGCGTTATTATCACATTATGAATGCCAAGGCGACCTTGAAATACTCTCCCTGGAATACCCTGCCGAGTTTGGCGGGCCTGTCGCTCAGAAACTAGAGGGGTTCAGGTCTTAAAAAGGGCATGATTGCGAATGGTGCTGAAAGTTCTCTAAGATGGCTTTTTCAGTTCAATACCACATAAAGATGTGGGACGCTCCCTTTAAGGAAGTTTATCTTTTTAAGTTAAAACTTTATCGTACACTCATGTTGCTCTAGCGGGGCTGTCACATTCATGATGTAAATATAGTGCTTTTGAGTTACATCTCAAGAGCTCGAATTCGGTATTTGGTGTAGAGGCTTCCTGGTAATTTTGATAGTAGACCTCGTGCGCATCATTTAAACGATACCCTACGAACATGATTTACCCTGGTTTCCATTCTGCGCACGCTGGCCAACGCATTGATGGGACTGACCATACTTGAAGTGAGGCAGTGCTGTGTCCATTGTTCACCAGCTCTTTAGACTTGAACCGTAGTCGAAACTATTTGCTCTTTTTCTGCATGCGGTATCCCAGGTGCGTTCTTTAGCGTCATGCGCCTATCTAGTTCTAGCTCCACAAATACGTGACAGAAAATTGCCATGGTAATTTCCCATTTTAAAACGGCTTGGAGGGATATGAGCGTACCACATTCTTTCAACTCTGGCCTATGGCATAGTTACTGCCGTCAGTACGATACCCCCCTGCCCATTCACCATGACAGTTTGCCGCTCAGTGGGTCCACCGACCACGTTCTGTACGCCGCATGCACTGCGTGGACAATGTGCGAAATGTGCAGGCACTTGTGGGTCCCTTGATGTGTGGACGTGCCGACCTTTGCGATTCCACGTGACTGATTCTGGCCGTTTCGTCTGTGTCCGTCTGTAGAATGTATTGTGACGTGCGCTGACCCTGGAGTGTTAGAGTGTCCATCCGTGAGCCCCTTTATCCATTTTGACACCGTGCTTCTCCCCGGAAAAATGTGCCGTTTCCGTTACGTGCGACCCACAGTGACCCTGTGACCTGTGTCCATGATGAATATTGGGTCTCTAGGGCGCGCTGAATACTAAGGTCATTTGCGCCTATATGACCTGTAGTGAGCCCTGACCCCTGTGAACTCCACTGACCCCGTGTGGCTTGTGCCCTGTGCTGACCCCATATGTCCCGGTGAGCTGCAGTGACCGGTTGCGGCTGGCCGGCAGGCTGTGTCGTGTCGGGCCGGCTGACCCCATATGCCCCGGTGACCTGTAGTGACCTGGTGCGTCTGACCGGCAGGCTGCGCCGTGTCTGGCCTGATCGCCGACTCACGCACAATGATCGACCGGGCGCGCGTGGAGGCGCAGAACCACTGGTTCATGTACAACGAGCGCATGAAGGTGGAGTCGGTGGCACTGGCCGTCTCCAACCTGGCCATCCAGTTCGGCGACGCTGATGCAGAGACGGCCATGGTCAGTACATGGCGGGGCCGCCATCTGGGGCTGTGGGACGCAGAGACAGCCACGGTCAATACACGGTGGGCCGCCATCTGGGGCTGTGGGACGCGGAGACGGCCACGGTCAATACACGGCGGGCCGCCATCTGGGGCTGTGGGACGCGGAGACGGCCATGGTCAGTACACGGCGGGGCCGTCATCTGGGGCTGTGGGACGCGGAGACAGCCACGGTCAATACACGGTGGGCCGTCATCTGGGGCTGTGGGACGCGGAGACAGCCACGGTCAATACACGGTGGGCCGTCATCTGGGGCTGTGGGACGCGGAGACAGCCACGGTCAATACACGGTGGGCCGCCATCTGGGGCTGTGGGACGCGGAGACGGCCACGGTCAGTTCACGGTGGGCTGCCATCTGGGGCTGCCGGCCCACCGAGCTCGTCAGCGCCGGCTCCTGCTCTGAGTGGTTGTCGAACTGAGATGCATCGTTCCTGCCTGCCGGCATGGTTTCTTGCGAATGAAATGTTTCTGGAAGCTGCGGAGATGTACCGCAGCTGCAGCGAACCACAGAAAAACATGAGCCGTAGGTTAGGGTCTCGCGTGCGTAAAAAGTTTGTAGAATTGAACGCAGGTTTGTCGTCTAGCATTGATGCAAAGTTTATGGCAGATTGGCGGAATCAATTACCTATCCTTGCAGTACACTTTGGGCATTTCTTAGGTCAAGCGATTATTGAGCTCAGTTCACAGTTGCTTCATCAGTCCGACTGCGCCTATTTGACACTAAATCATTGGAGACAAAAGGCAAAGCAGGTCTCAAACTTAAGTTTTGTCTGGAGCGAGGTGACTATTTTAGCTCCAAAAAGCAGTTTTCTACCTTACCGGAAGGAAAACAACGGGACACCATTTGCCTTTATTACGTATTTTTGTTGTTTTGTTAAGCGGACGGCACCGTGTCAGCATGTGACCGAGCACTGTCCTAATGCTGGTGGCAGCATTGTGCACTGCCCTCACGTAGGGTCCCTGTTAGAGCCAACAGTTTCCAGACCTGTTGCAACGTTAAGGGAAAACAGATAGCAAGCAGTGCAGTTTTAGTATTATAATGATGTGCGGTATTTTGTTCAGGTCTGTTATTTTTTTTTGGGGGGGGGACCCAATCCCTTTTACCAGCTGTGGGTTCTAGGGCGAATAGGCCGCGTAGTTTTTGTAAAATTCGTGCAATGAGCAGTTAAAGAGGCGCCAGCGGCGGTGTCCGCCTGTCAGGTCCGCTCGATACGAACGGACCGCACGGCCGTCCTCCGTTTCATGTCTGACCGGCCGATGGTCTGCTGGCTGGGCCGCCTCCGTGGTGTTTCTTCGCAGGTCATGGTGGCCGGATAATGGTGTTTCTTCGCAGGTCATGGTGGCCGGATAATGTGTCATCGCATTGACGACGTTTTAACGGACAACCAGAGCCCCTGCTCGTGGCAGCTCTGCTTGACATGACCTGAGCGTCCTCGGTCCGCGCCTCCCCACGTGACCGGGCCTGACCTCGCGCCGCCAGTCGCGTCCATTCGGCGTGGCGATGCTGTTCGGCGGCATCGACGAGAACGGCGCCCAGCTGTACCACATGGACCCGTCCGGCACGTTCGTGCGCTACAGCGCCAAGGCCATCGGCTCCGGCAGCGAGGGAGCGCAGCAGAGTCTCGAGGAGACCTACCACAAGGTGAGCGGCCGCCCAGCGAGCCCCATAGCAGAGTCTCGAGGAGACCAACCACGAGGTGAGCGGCCGCCCAGCGAGGCCTGCAACCTGTGGAGAGCGTGGTGATGGCGCCACGTTGTCGGGCTTCGTCCTCCCGCTCGTGGCGTGCGTGAAGTTGGCGCGCCGCTGCACCTGAGCTTCACGCTGGGTTCGGCTATGCTGCAGTCCTTCACGGTCCGCCCCTGAGCCGGCCATTGGCGGGGCGGCTCCGGCGGCTCCGGCGGCTCCGGCGGCTCCGGCCGGAGACCGCGGACCGGCGCTATTCGAGGGCGCCCGCCGGCCGGAGGCAATCTGCCAGAGCTGGTTTCGGTGTAGGCCGGGGTGGGTCGTGTCAAGCGGGCGCCGACCGGCCGCCGGTGTCGTCAACGGTGGGGTCGTGGCACCCGGGCGCCGGAGCGGTGGCAGCCGGGCTGGCTCTGCCGCCGGCCAGGCGCCTTGTCCGCTGCACCGAGCTCCACCCGCTGCCAGCTCCGCTCGCCCGGCGTGGACTCTGCGGCGGGCGTGGAGCGGGACGCCAGGCGGTCCGCGGCGCGGCGTCGAGCTGCGTGACGCGCCGAGCCGGACACCGCCTTACTACGGGAAGAGATGAAACGGGCGTCGTAATCCGCTTCTTCCTGGAACGGATAAGTGTGCCGTTTCGCGCGCGGACGTCTTCGTTCATGTGCTGGAGCCGGCGCTCTCTCGCCATGCCGGGAGGGTTGTCGCCGGCTGTAAGATCAAACGGACGCTACCGCGCCCACGTCATCGGCCAACGAGCGCCATCGCCGGCAGTAATTGGCTCACGTCTTTCTCGGCCAAAGTCGCGACGTGATGCCGACGAGTCCAGGGAGGTCCAGCCGTGTGTGGGGGCTGGATGCCACGCCGCTGCTGGGCGGTGCCACCCCGTCGTCCCGCGTGACACGGCGGGACGGCGTGACAGCGGCGTTCAGCGCGCGGCACAAGCCGCCTCCGGTCCCGACGCCGCCAGGGAATCGCCGGCCTCGGGACCGCCGCCGCCGGCCGGGCGTCCATGCCGTCAGGGTCCCCACGATGCCAGCCATCCCCCATGCGACTCGCGGCCGGCATTAGTCGCTCGACGGGCGGCCGCCTGAAAGGGACGGGCACCTGAAAGGGCGGCGCTGTTGACTCCCGACCCACCAGCGTCCTAAATTGGCTGCCGGCGCCGCACGCCACGACAGTGATTGCGTCGCTCGCGCCGCCACCGAACGCTACCCAATGGCGGCCTGGTGTTGGCTGCTCCAACCTGCCGTGTTTAGCGTGTCGCCGCCTTGTTAATGATCACCGCGCGTGGGGTCCTCGCTCGCGGCTATAGCTCACTCGCGCTCTGAGACGCAGGATCCAATCACGCCTGCGTCCTGTTCCTGGTCGACGGCACTGGGAGCGTTCGTGGAAGGCGTCTGTTCAGTCCTGCGCCGTCAACAACTCGTGGTCGATTGTTTGTTTCTGCGGCGGGCCGGCTTATGTCCCGCGAAGCCGCTCGCTTGTGAGAGCTGCACTTTTCCCGATGGAAAGGGCAGTTGTCCCTCAGACTGCGGGCGGCCGTGTCGTCGGTCATCACACGCCTCGCACGGTACCAGCCCGCTTCTGTTTGCGTCGCCTGGCGCGGTCAGGGCGCTCAGCGTCGCATCCGTCACGTCACGGACGTGCGACGCTGTGGTGTTCAGCTGGCGCGGTGGAGCACGGTGGCCGCCGCGTCCATGTCCGGCGCGGGCGCGCGGGGCTGCGGTCCCCCTCACGCCGCCTCTGCAGAGCATGGCTGTGGCCTGGGCTGCGACGCGCCGACCGAGTGCCGCCTCTCGCGACTTGGGGGGCTCGAGGCCGTCATCAAGTGTGATTTGTTGGTGTAGGCCGCTCTCCCCAGCTGAGCCGGCCGGCCCGGCCTTTGATCGTCGGTCGGGGCTCTGGTTATTAAGCCATTCGTCAGACCTGTGCTGGGAGCACCCCTTGCAAGCATGCCGCCACGTGATGCAAGCGGAAAATGTAGCCGATCTTCGCACAGCCTGCCGCTCAGGGGGACGTTGACTGAACAGTTGCAGGGCGTGCGGTGGGATGCTTCCGTTCATATGGTTTTCAGGAGTGTGCGTATGAACGTTTTCATGAGCGTGAAAAGTCGCCAGCGTTAAAAATAGCCCACTGGACGATCGCAACAGGCGGGGTGCGTGTTCAAATGTTGCAGCAGACATGGTTCACCGTATTGAAAGGCCTGTTCGTTCATTGGGTCAAAGTCAGTGGCTCGCTTTGATCGATTCAGCATGTGTGAAATCACCCGTCTTTGTCTGAGCCTCGCACTAACTTTTGCGCCGGCCTGCCAGCGTGCTCGTGTCTCGTTCTTGGTGCTGTCCGTGCCACCGTGTACGTAGTGCCCCCTTCCCTCCAGTGTCCTGTGTCCTGTCTCATAATGTTAACCGGCACCCCCGTGTCTTCCAGTCAATCACGCTAAAGGAGGCGCTCAAGTCTGCACTCACCATTCTCAAACAGGTGATGGAAGAGAAGCTGAACGCCTCCAACGTGGAGCTGGCCACCGTGACGCCCGAAGGCAACTTCCAAATGTACTCCAAAGAGGAGCTGGAGGCGCTCATCGCCAACATCTGATCCGGCCCGCCTCCCCGTCCGTGCGCCGCGTGGGCGGCCGCTGCACCCGGACACGTCCTGTTCCCAGGCCGCTGCTCTTGTCACTGAATACAACGCGACGTCATCAGAGGCGGTTGTGTGCCGGACGGGCCGGCAGAGTCAGCCGGCGGTCAGGCGCCGTGCGGCGCGCGACAGCGGCGCTCCGCTGCACCGGCGAGAAGGCAGACGGCTGGAAGCCGCTGCCACCGCCTGTCGCTCGCTCGGAGATCACCACGTGCTCCCGTGGACTGCTGGGTCGAGACGGACCCTCGAGAAATTCCGCGGACGTCACTTGGCGGTTGCCTTTTCGAGCCATTTGAATTGAATTCAATTGAAGCCATGGAATTTGCTCTCACAAACCCTACACAGGCGCCTGCTAAGTACCAACGTTATGTATCTGCCCACATGCTGGCATGACGCTGGGCCTTGACGCGGTGCGATTCCGGCGAGCGCCGGCCGATGCGGCCTGCCCGTGCCTGGTGCGCGGTGTCCGAACGCAGCTCCTGGCGGCTCGTTAGCGCGCCTCGACCTCCGTCACTCGTCTCCTCACAGCGGCCTGTTCGCCGAAAAATTGATACGGCCGGGATCCCGTGCGGCGACTGACGACATGTCCGGGAGTAGTCGATCGTCATGGCTTTCGCTTCAGCTGTGGCAGAGTCGGTGCTGCAGTCTAGTAATGCGTATTATGGCAAGTTGGATGCTATACGTACAATCCCGTGAAGCACCAATGTGTCAAATTCGCTGAATGCAATTTTGACACGCGCGCGGGCGGCCGGTGAAGTGCGACGCTCATGAGTGGGGTGGGGTCAGTTTGGTCCCCCCCTTGATGTCTTAAGAAGTAAGAGAGCTAGATACCAAATGCACAGGGTAGGTAGGGCTGCATGCGAGCCCACCTGTGACATTTTATTGAGGTCTCTAAGCCATGACCTTCGGGTCAAATAAGCGCAAACAAGGTCAAGCTCCAGATCAGTGTCCCGAAGTGCCTCTAGACCTCCTTATAGCAACTGCCTTCCCCCAAATACCTGCTCCAAGCAACAGATCAATGGTGTTCACCTCAGGCCAGTGGGCTTGTTTGATCTTTAGATGGCTTCGATGATAAATCGCGGAAATTATTTTAATTTTGTCATTGAGGTAAGCATGAAGGATTACGTTCGGAGTAACGCATTTAGAACAAAATGTTGATCGGGATAATTTCAGGTCGGGGACTTCTGACCTACAAGAAGTCCAAGTAAGATATCTATTCGCGTCTTGTCAAGAAAATCAAAGTGAGCATACAAAACTACGTCATAAAAGAAGCTCCCCAGTAAAAAACGGTTCCGTTTTGGCCTTGGTCCGACATTTACAATCACTCGTCAGCGGATTAGTTGTTATCGTAAATAGAATTGGTCAGTTGCCTACGGAACTATCTCAGCTGGGCGCCAAATGACCACCGCAGTCGGCGCGCCCCTGAACTCTAATAAACGTCAACTATCTCAGCAATATATGATTTCGTCTCCGTTGTCGCATCAGATTAAAGGAACCCCCAGGAATTTTCTTCACTGGTAGCCACGACATGACTGACCTGCTACAGCTCAGCGACCTTGCAAGGTGCATCTAGTTTTGTAACGGGAAGAACCGTCATTCAAGTGCCGACAACCACGCAAGTTTGGCGCGCCTCCGCCTCGCGGCCGGGATTATACTGGGCGAAAACTTCGGGGAGCCATTCGCCCCCACCCCCATCCGAGTGCCTGTTTAAAGACACGCATCAATGGAATAGATAAGCGGACGATCATCCTCGTCGGAGGTATTCTGTGTACACAGTTTCGGCCGGTGACTTCTTGGGTCCGCTTGGGGTGCTGACTGGTCTTGAGAGAGAGCAATGTACGCGTGGCACGTGCTCTGACACGTTCGTACAGGAGCCGCGAGGACAGCAGCGGTTGGAGCTCACGTTCTTATTCGCGACCTTGTATTACGATGCGCTGTACACTGCGCTGACGTAAGCCCTGACAGTGTTGTACACAAACTTGCGCCACCCATGAGGGAATTACAGATGGGTACACCAGTTCAGAATGCCAGTTTGGTTATATTATTGCACAAGTTTGCCTACATTGACCTACCGCCCTATATCCTTACAACTTGATTTTATCTATATAGATAACCGATGTGGGGCTCACAGTGACGGATTTGCTCTTGACCGCCGGTATTTCTTTGAACTTGGCACCTCTGAAACTGGCCCTGAAACCTCTGAACCTTTGAAACTGACATCTGGTGAGGCGGGTGCGTAAAACAAGTATTCCCCTGCCGCACACCTGAAAACGGCTGCGAGGTGACGATCAAGGCCGTTCAAGGGCGTTGCTGGGAGCAACGACAACTATGAATTGGTCGCGCTCAGATTTGTGTTAGATTCAAATTCGGAGGTAGAAATACCGACTCAGCGCATGAGACTGCGCTGAATGAATTCGTCGCGCTCAATTCAAATTGGGAAGTAGAAATACCGACTCTCAGCGCATGAGACTGCTACGGACTCTTATTCTGAGCGGCGCAATGCGGCCTTGAATTATTTACGATTTCTACTCGAGATTTAGTTAAATTCTGGAATAGATTCAACTGGAGTTGCTTCCAACGACCACGGAGTTTGCAAGGAGACGTTTTTGAGCACTCATAAACGCCTAAAAACGACATTTATTTTGATATAAATACGGCAAACTGTGTGCCATTTCGTGCATATGTGGTTTGTCAGACTTAGAATGTGCGCTGCTGCGTACACTTCTCTCTGAGTTAACTTCCGCCAAGTTGCTTTGCAACTCCGACTTATTCAGCTTTCGAAGGAGTCGACTCCAGCCTGACTCAACAAAGATCTGGTTTATTTGGGAGTTGATTCCGACCTCACCTCGGGTGAAGCCCAACTCCGGCTACAGTATCCGAGATTCACTTGCATCTGTAGTTCCGGTCCCCGTGGCCGTCAATCTCCCGTAGTGTCTCGTTCTCTGGGCACTATAGCCTGGCGAATAGGCTCGGATAGGCACGCAGGATTTCCGTAGGGACGGGGTGGTTCCTGGGAGGAGTGACAGAGTGACTTATCGGAATCGGAGATAGTCCATGATCGAACGAGGTCCCGTGTGCATCCCCTGTGTGCTGTTCTGCTGACGGCGAACGGAAGAGCTGAAGCGCTGAAGACGTAACGTTTTGAGACGCAAATGACTGTACACAACTGGATTGGTCGCCTTGTTTGGTGATGTATGCACACAAATTGCAAAAACATTGACTGCGTTCCATTTCCCACTGAGGAAAAACCAATGCTGTGGGGACACACTTCCACCGTCCGCCCCGTAGCTGAATCGGTTAAACCGCCTCCCCACGGCGGGCGGCTGGGTTCGAGTTGCTTCGCCTTTCGCGTATGCCCCAGAGTGAGATGACCTACCGCCGGCGGCAGCGGCCGCTCAAGGTCAGATGAGGTTGACGGGCGCGTCAGACCGTGCCGAACATTGAAGCAGCTGGCACTTCGAGAAGCGAGCATCAGTTACAAATGACAGATGTGTGGCAAGCATTGTGGCGCTTTCGCCACACAATGTCGCTGTTGGACTAAACGATCGGATGACGGTAAATGAACGGATGACGGTTCACACAGCAAACACTGCTTACCATGAACTCTGGTCCCTGAAGTGCATCCAATCAAATTGTTCGGACCATTTTATTTTAAATCACCATATCTTAACGTCACAATGACATCCTTGACGCGCTGACGCCCATGATAATTACTTAGGTCGCCTTCTTGCGAGTACCGCCGCTATGACAAGGCAAGAGTACCGCCGATATGACAAGATACCGCCGATATGACAAGATACCGCCGATATGGCAAGATACCGCCGCTATGACTAGAACAAGATTGCCGTACCGCCCGCCGCCTCGCTGTCAGCGCCTGGATGAAAATAACATGAAACGTCAGAAATGAGATCACCATCCAGAAAAAAATCAAAGGGCAACGTGCCACATTTCATTATTTAATGGGACCGCAAGGAGCCGAATTGCCCTGCACGCACCATATGTATTTAACAAGTTCCACATCTTATCGGTCATGCCATAATGCAGGCTATGGGCGTGTCGATTTCTGAAAATAGTTGGGGAGGAGGGGTGGGGCTTAAGTCGTGGAAATCACCACAGGGGAACAGATTCGCTCACGCCAACCTGCTTGTCCTCCGCTTTCACTCACGTCAACTTGCTTGTCTTCTGCTTTCACTCGCATCAACCTGCTTGTCTTCTGCTTTCACTCGCGTCAACCTGCTTGTCGTCCCGCACGTGGGAACAGTCGTTGCACCAGGCTGTACTGACCGGTCGGTCGTCGGGAAGGTTCGCGAGTGTCCGTGTCGTTCTGTAGCGTACCGCGGACATGTCGGAGCTTGTCGCGCAGGAGTTGGTTGGGTGGGGAGGGATGGAGAGGTCAAAACCGGCGCAGGGTCGAGCAAAGAATGTGAAAGAGATGCTACTAAGAAGGAAGGAAATGGAGCATATGCCACTGCCTGACATGGTTACAGCCTTCGTAACTTCCGAACCACTTCTTGACACTGAATCCGAAACATAAGGCGACGGCATGCCCATTTAATTGCACAAGGCAGATATTCCGGAAGACTTACTTTATAGCGCGCGTGCTAGACATTCAGCCGTCAGGTTGGCTTTAGAAGCGTCGTGCTATCTGTATATTTTCTTCTCGATTTCGTTCGGCCGTCCCAGCGATAACTTTGACGTGTAGCAACGACGAGTGTCAACGTTGAGGCATAGACGATGCTACTGATTAACCTCCCGTCCGACAAAGGATATATCACGGCGGATCGCCATAACTCTGCAGCATGGTGAGTTGATGTGGAAAGTACGACACACAACGCACAAGTAAGGCCGTGCGCCTACGCTGGCCCGTAAATGTGCTGTCGTTTTGAGTTTATAGGGCAGCGGTTGGTCGTGTCTGGAAACGTGCGACCGGTGCAGATCTGTAGACATAGTAATTGTACCACATGACGGCAGGGTGTGCTCATTCATACAAGAAAACCTGTGATCGGAGCAGTAATTGTGTTAGAAGATAGAAGGGTGTGCTCATTTATGCAAGAAAATCTGTGATAATGTGAACTCGACGCAAAGGCCTGGACCTACGTTGTGTACAGTTTAAGCATACGTGTGCACTGTGCAAAAAGCGATGGAGAGCCTTCCCACGGGAACGAGTTTAATTGGATTCTTGGTAAATACATAAAATTGAATGAACCCTTTAAAACCTTTGAAAGTGAGTCAAATAGCTCCAAGGCGGTAATCGTGCCATGTAATCACGGGTCACACTGGCAGCTGCTTGGGTATTCGATGACATATA
>NW_023596461.1:16771044-16857210 GCF_011947565.3 Pollicipes pollicipes | reverse complement strand
CTCATGCCTTCTCCTGAGGTGGTGGGCAGTTTGGAAGCCGTGCTATTTGTACGTGCTTTGACTGAGCGACTTGGGTGCCACCAGCTGCAATGGTTAAAGATGATCCCGGCCTCCTCTTTGCTGTGCGAATGGGGCTGAGGGTTCAGAAACCCTAAGTTTAAAGGAAATGTTTCACATTTGAAGACATTGAAGCAAACATCGGTTATGAGGAAACAGGCTCATTTATAGCTATTGATAAGCTCTCAAGTGGAAAAGTCTGCTCTAGACAGCAGAATTTACTGTTTAGTTTATGTGCTCCTCGACGCTTCTTGGTGTGATCACGTCATCGTACCTTGCACAACACTGATTGAGGGTCAATTGGCAGCGATTATATCTGGAAATTTGCGCCCACAAACGCCACATGTGAACGCCTCGACAATTATGTTTTTATTGGCCGTGAACACCGCATGGCTTATAGAATTGCAGGATTCGGATGGCGTTATTATCACATTATGAATGCCGAGGCGACTTTGAAATACTCTCCCTGGAATACCCTGCCGAGTTTGGCGGGCCTGTCGCTCAGAAACTAGAGGGGTTCAGGTCTTAAAAAGGGCATGATTGCGAATGGTGCTGAAAGTTCTCTAAGATGGCTTTTTCAGTTCAAAACCACATAAAGATGTGGGACACTCCCTTTAAGGAAGTTTATCTTTTTAAGTTAAAACTTTATCGTACACTCATGTTGCTCCGGCAGGGCTATCACATTCGTGATGTAAATATAGTGCTTTTGAGTTACATCTCAAGAGCTCGAATTCGGTATTTGGTGTAGAGGCTTCCTGGTAATTTTGATAGTAGACCCCGTGCGCATCATTTAAACGATACCCTACGAACATGATTTACCCTGGTTTCCATTCTGCGCACGCTGGCCAACGCATTGATGGGACTGACCATACTTGAAGTGAGGCAGTGCTGTGTCCATTGTTCACCAGCTCTTTAGACTTGAAACGTAGTTGAAACTTTTTGCTCTTTTTCTGCATGCGGTATCCCAGGTGCGTTCTTTAGCGTCATGCGCCTATCTAGTTCTAGCTCCACAAATACGTGACAGAAAATTGCCATGGTAATTTCCCATTTTAAAACGGCATGGAGGGATATGAGCGTACCACATTCTTTCAACTCTGGCCTATGACATAGTTACTGCCGTCAGTACGATACCCCCTGCCCATTCACCATGACAGTTTGCCGCTCAGTGGGTCCACCGACCACGTTCTGTACGCCGCATGCACTGCGTGGACAATGTGCGAAATGTGCAGGCACTTGTGGGTCCCTTGATGTGTGGACGTGCCGACCTTTGCGATTCCACGTGACTGATTCTGGCCGTTTCGTCTGATGTGTCCGTCTGTAGAATGTATTGTGACCTGCGCTGACCCTGGAGTGTTAGAGTGTCCATCCGTGGGCCCCTTGATCCATTTTGACACCGTGCTTCTCCCCGGAAAAATGTGCCGTTTCCGTTACGTGCGACCCACAGTGACCCTGTGACCTGTGTCCATGATGAATATTGGGTCTCTAGGGCGCGCCGAATACTAAGGTCATTTGCGCCTATATGACCTGTAGTGAGCCCTGACCCCTGTGAACTCAACTGGCCCCGTGTGGCTTGTGCCCTGTGCTGACCCCATATGTCCCGGTGAGCTGCAGTGACCGGTTGCGGCTGGCCGACAGGCTGTGTCGTGTCGGGCCGGCTGACCCCATATGCCCCGGTGACCTGTAGTGACCTGGTGCGTCTGACCGGCAGGCTGCGCCGTGTCTGGCCTGATCGCCGACTCACGCACAATGATCGACCGGGCGCGCGTGGAGGCGCAGAACCACTGGTTCATGTACAACGAGCGCATGAAGGTGGAGTCGGTGGCACTGGCCGTCTCCAACCTGGCCATCCAGTTCGGCGACGCTGATGCAGAGACGGCCATGGTCAGTACACGGTGGGCCGCCATCTGGGGCTGTGGGACGCGGAGACGGCCGTGGTCAGTACACGGCGGGGCCGCCATCTGGGGCTGTGGGACGCGGAGACGGCCATGGTCAGCACACGGCGGGGCCGTCATCTGGGGCTGTGGGACGCGGAGACGGCCGTGGTCAGTACACGGCGGGGCCGCCATCTGGGGCTGTGGGACGCGGAGACGGCCATGGTCAATACACGGTGGGCCGCCATCTGGGGCTGTGGGACGCGGAGACGGCCACGGTCAATACACGGTGGGCCGCCATCTGGGGCTGTGGGACGCGGAGACGGCCGTGGTCAATACACGGTGGGCCGCCATCTGGGGCTGCCGGCCCACCGAGCTCGTCAGCGCCGGCTCCTGCTCTGAGTGGTCGTCGAACTGAGATGCATCGTTCCTGCCTGCCGGCATGGTTTCTTGCGAATGAAATGTTTCTGGAAGGTGCGGAGATGTACCGCAGCTGCAGCGAACCACAGAAAAACATGAGCCGTAGGTTAGGGTCTCGCGTGCGTAAAAAGTTTGTAGAATTGAATGCAGGTTTGTCGTCTAGCATTGATGCAAAGTTTATGGTAGATTGGCGGAATCAATTACCTATCCTTGCAGTACACTTTGGGCATTTCTTAGGTCAAGCGATTATTGAGCTCAGTTCACAGTTGCTTCATCAGTCCGACTGCGCCTATTTGGCACTAAATCATTGGAGACAAAAGGCAAAGCAGGTCTCAAACTTAAGTTTTGTCTGGAGCGAGGTGACTATTTTAGTTCCAAAAAGCAGTTTTCTACCTTACCGGAAGGAAAACAACGGGACACCATTTGCCTTTATTACGTATTTTTGTTGTTTTGTTAAGCGGACGGCACCGTGTCAGCATGTGACCGAGCACTGTCCTAATGCTGGTGGCAGCATTGTGCACTGCCCTCACGTAGGGTCCCTGTTAGAGCCAACAGTTTCCAGACCTGTTGCAACGCTAAGGGAAAACAGATAGCAAGCAGTGCAGTTTTAGTATTATAATGATGTGCGGTATTTTGTTCAGGTCTGTTATTTTTTTTTTTGGGGGGGGACCCAATCCCTTTTACCAGCTGTGGGTTCTAGGGCGAATAGGCCGCGTAGTTTTTGCAAACTTCGTGCAATGAGCAGTTAAAGAGGCGCCAGCGGCGGTGTCCGCCTGTCAGGTCCGCTCGATACGAACGGACCGCACGGCCGTCCTCCGTTTCATGTCTGACCGGCCGATGGTCTGCTGGCTGGGCCGCCTCCGTGGTGTTTCTTCGCAGGTCATGGTGGCCGGATAATGGTGTTTCTTCGCAGGTCATGGTGGCCGGATAATGTGTCATCGCATTGACGACGTTTTAACGGACAACCAGAGCCCCTGCTCGTGGCAGCTCTGCTTGACATGACCTGAGCGTCCTCGGTCCGCGCCTCCCCACGTGACCGGGCCTGACCTCGCGCCGCCAGTCGCGTCCATTCGGCGTGGCGATGCTGTTCGGCGGCATCGACGAGAACGGCGCCCAGCTGTACCACATGGACCCGTCCGGCACGTTCGTGCGCTACAGCGCCAAGGCCATCGGCTCCGGCAGCGAGGGAGCGCAGCAGAGTCTCGAGGAGACCTACCACAAGGTGAGCGGCCGCCCAGCGAGCCCCATAGCAGAGTCTCGAGGAGACCAACCACGAGGTGAGCGGCCGCCCAGCGAGGCCTGCAACCTGTGGAGAGCGTGGTGATGGCGCCACGTTGTCGGGCTTCGTCCTCCCGCTCGTGGCGTGCGTGAAGTTGGCGCGCCGCTGCACCTGAGCTTCACGCTGGGTTCGGCTATGCTGCAGTCCTTCACGGTCCGCCCCTGAGCCGGCCATTGGCGGGGCGGCTCCGGCGGCTCCGGCGGCTCCGGCGGCTCCGGCCGGAGACCGCGGACCGGCGCTATTCGAGGGCGCCCGCCGGCCGGAGGCAATCTGCCAGAGCTGGTTTCGGTGTAGGCCGGGGTGGGTCGTGTCAAGCGGGCGCCGACCGGCCGCCGGTGTCGTCAACGGTGGGGTCGTGGCACCCGGGCGCCGGAGCGGTGGCAGCCGGGCTGGCTCTGCCGCCGGCCAGGCGCCTTGTCCGCTGCACCGAGCTCCACCCGCTGCCAGCTCCGCTCGCCCGGCGTGGACTCTGCGGCGGGCGTGGAGCGGGACGCCAGGCGGTCCGCGGCGCGGCGTCGAGCTGCGTGACGCGCCGAGCCGGACACCGCCTTACTACGGGAAGAGATGAAACGGGCGTCGTAATCCGCTTCTTCCTGGAACGGATAAGTGTGCCGTTTCGCGCGCGGACGTCTTCGTTCATGTGCTGGAGCCGGCGCTCTCTCGCCATGCCGGGAGGGTTTTCGCCGGCTGTAAGATCAAACGGACGCTACCGCGCCCACGTCATCGGCCAACGAGCGCCATCGCCGGCAGTAATTGGCTCACGTCTTTCTCGGCCAAAGTCGCGACGTGATGCCGACGAGTCCAGGGAGGTCCAGCCGTGTGTGGGGGCTGGATGCCACGCCGCTGCTGGGCGGTGCCACCCCGTCGTCCCGCGTGACACGGCGGGACGGCGTGACAGCGGCGTTCAGCGCGCGGCACAAGCCGCCTCCGGTCCCGACGCCGCCAGGGAATCGCCGGCCTCGGGACCGCCGCCGCCGGCCGGTCGTAATGATGTCCATGCCGTCAGGGTCCCCACGATGCCAGCCATCCCCTATGCGACTCGCGGCCGGCATTAGTCGCTCGACGGGCGGCCGCCTGAAAGGGACGGGCACCTGAAAGGGCGGCGCTGTTGACTCCCGACCCACCAGCGTCCTAAATTGGCTGCCGGCTCCGCACGCCACGACAGTGATTGCGTCGCTCGCGCCGCCACCGAACGCTACCCAATGGCGGCCTGGTGTTGGCTGCTCCAACCTGCCGTGTTTAGCGTGTCGCCGCCTTGTTAATGATCACCGCGCGTGGGGTCCTCGCTCGCGGCTATAGCTCACTCGTGCTCTGAGACGCAGGATCCAATCACGCCTGCGTCCTGTTCCTCGTCGACGCCACTGGGAGCGTTCGTGGAAGGCGTCTGTTCAGTCCTGCGCCGTCGACAACTCGTGGTCGATTGTTTGTTTCTGCGGCGGGCCGGCTCATGTCCCGCGAAGCCGCTCGCTTGTGAGAGCTGCACTTTTCCCGATGGAAAGGGCAGTTGTCCCTCAGACTGCGGGCGGCCGTGTCGTCGGTCATCACACGCCTCGCACGGTACCAGCCCGCTTCTGTTTGCGTCGCCTGGCGCGGTCAGGGCGCTCAGCGTCGCATCCGTCACGTCACGGACGTGCGACGCTGTGGTGTTCAGCTGGCGCGGTGGAGCACGGTGGCCGCCGCGTCCATGTCCGGCGCGGGCGCGCGGGGCTGCGGTCCCCCTCACGCCGCCTTTGCAGAGCATGGCTGTGGCCTGGGCTGCGACGCGCCGACCGAGTGCCGCCTCTCGCGACTTGGGGGGCTCGAGGCCGTCATCAAGTGTGATTTGTTGGTGTAGGCCGCTCTCCCCAGCTGAGCCGGCCGGCCCGGCCTTTGATCGTCGGTCGGGGCTCTGGTTATTAAGCCATTCGTCAGACCTCGGCTGGGAGCACCCCTTGCAAGCATGCCGCCACGTGATGCAAGCGGAAAATGTAGCCGATCTTCGCACAGCCTGCCGCTCAGGGGGACGTTGACTGAACAGTTGCAGGGCGTGTGGTGGGATGCTTCCGTTCATATGGCTTTCAGGAGTGTGCGTATGAACGTTTTCATGAGCGTGAAAAAATCGCCAGCGTTAAAAATAGCCCACTGGACGATCGCAACAGGCGGGGTGCGTGTTCAAATGTTGCAGCAGACATGGTTCACCGTATTGAAAGGCCTGTTCGTTCATTGGGTCAAAGTCAGTGGCTCGCTTTGATCGATTCAGCATGTGTGAAATCACCCGTCTTTGTCTGAGCCTCGCACTAACTTTTGCGCCGGCCTGCCAGCGTGCTCGTGTCTCGTTCTTGGTGCTGTCCGTGCCACCGTGTACGTAGTGCCCCCTTCCCTCCAGTGTCCTGTGTCCTGTCTCATAATGTTAACCGGCACCCCCGTGTCTTTCAGTCAATCACGCTAAAGGAGGCGCTCAAGTCTGCACTCACCATTCTCAAACAGGTGATGGAAGAGAAGCTGAACGCCTCCAACGTGGAGCTGGCCACCGTGACGCCCGAAGGCAACTTCCAAATGTACTCCAAAGAGGAGCTGGAGGCGCTCATCGCCAACATCTGATCCGGCCCGCCTCCCCGTCCGTGCGCCGCGTGGGCGGCCGCTGCACCCGGACACGTCCTGTTCCCAGGCCGCTGCTCTTGTCACTGAATACAACGCGACGTCATCAGAGGCGGTTGTGTGCCGGACGGGCCGGCAGAGTCAGCCGGCGGTCAGGCGCCGTGCGGCGCGCGACAGCGGCGCTCCGCTGCACCGGCGAGAAGGCAGACGGCTGGACGCCGCTGCCACCGCCTGTCGCTCGCTCGGAGATCACCACGTGCTCCCGTGGACTGCTGGGTCGAGACGGACCCTCGAGAAATTCCGCGGACGTCACTTGGCGGTTGCCTTTTCGAGCCATTTGAATTGAATTCAATTGAAGCCATGGAATTTGCTCTCACAAACCCTACACAGGCGCCTGCTAAGTACCAACGTTATGTATCTGCCCACATGCTGGCATGACGCTGGGCCTTGACGCGGTGCGATTCCGGCGAGCGCCGGCCGATGCGGCCTGCCCGTGCCTGGTGCGCGGTGTCCGAACGCAGCTCCTGGCGGCTCGTTAGCGCGCCTCGACCTCCGTCACTCGTCTCCTCACAGCGGCCTGTTCGCCGAAAAATTGATACGGCCGGGATCCCGTGCGGCGACTGACGACATGTCCGGGAGTAGTCGATCGTCATGGCTTTCGCTTCAGCTGTGGCAGAGTCGGTGCTGCAGTCTAGTAATGCGTATTATGGCAAGTTGGATGCTATACGTACAATCCCGTGAAGCACCAATGTGTCAAATTCGCTGAATGCAATTTTGACACGCGCGCGGGCGGCCGGTGAAGTGTGACGCTCATGAGTGGGGTGGGGTCAGTTTGGTCCCCCCCTTGATGTCTTAAGAAGTAAGAGAGCTAGATACCAAATGCACAGGGTAGGTAGGGCTGCATGCGAGCCCACCTGTGACATTTTATTGAGGTCTCTAAGCCATGACCTTCGGGTCAAATAAGCGCAAACAAGGTCAAGCTCCAGATCTGTGTCCCGAAGTGCCTCTAGACCTCCTTATGGCAACTGCCTTCCCCCAATTACCTGCTCCAAGCAACAGATCAATGGTGTTCACCTCAGGCCAGTGGGCTTGTTTGATCTTTAGATGGCTTCGATGATAAATCGCAGAAATTATTTTAATTTTGTCATTGAGGTAAGCATGAAGGATTACGTTCGGAGTAACGCATTTAAAACAAAATGTTGATCGGGATAATTTCAGGTCGGGGACTTCTGACCTACAAGAAGTCCAAGTAAGATATCTGTTCGCGTCTTGTCAAGAAAATCAAAGTGAGCATACAAAACTACGTCATAAAAGAAGCTCCCCAGTAAAAAACGGTTCCGTTTTGGCCTTGGTCCGACATTTACAATCACTCGTCAGCGGATTAGTTGTTATCGTAAATAGAATTGGTCAGTTGCCTACGGAACTATCTCAGCTGGGCGCCAAATGACCACCGCAGTCGGCGCGCCCCTGAACTCTAATAAACGTCAACTATCTCAGCAATATATGATTTCGTCTCCGTTGTCGCATCAGATTAAAGGAACCCCCAGGAATTTTCTTCACTGGTAACCACGACATGACTGACCTGCTACAGCTCAGCGACCTTGCAAGGTGCATCTAGTTTTGTAACGGGAAGAACCGTCATTCAAGTGCCGACAACCACGCAAGTTTGGCGCGCCTCCGCCTCGCGGCCGGGATTATACTGGGCGAAAACTTCGGGGAGCCATTCGCCCCCACCCCCATCCGAGTGCCTGTTTAAAGACACGCATCAATGGAATAGATAAGCGGACGATTATCCTCGTCGGAGGTATTCTGTGTACACAGTTTCGGCCGGTGACTTCTTGGGTCCGCTTGGGGTGCTGACTGGTCTTGAGAGAGAGCAATGTACGCGTGGCACGTGCTCTGACACGTTCGTACAGGAGCCGCGAGGACAGCAGCGGTTGGAGCTCACGTTCTTATTCGCGACCTTGTATTACGATGCGCTGTACACTGCGCTGACGTAAGCCCTGACAGTGTTGTACACAAACTTGCGCCACCCATGAGGGAATTACAGATGGGTACACCAGTTCAGAATGCCAGTTTAGTTATATTATTGCACAAGTTTGCCTACATTGACCTACCGCCCTATATCCTTATAACTTGATTTTATCTATATAGATAACCGATGTGGGGCTCACAGTGACGGATTTGCTCTTGACCGCCGGTATTTCTTTGAACTTGGCACCTCTGAAACTGGCACTGAAACCTCTGAACCTTTGAAACTGACATCTGGTGAGGCGGGTGCGTAAAACAAGTATTCCCCTGCCGCACACCTGAAAACGGCTGCGAGGTGACGATCAAGGCCGTTCAAGGGCGTTGCTGGGAGCAACGACAACTATGAATTCGTCGCGCTCAGATTTGTGTTAGATTCAAATTCGGAGGTAGAAATACCGACTCAGCGCATGAGACTGCGCTGAATGAATTCGTCGCGCTCAATTCAAATTGGGAGGTAGAAATACCGACTCTCAGCGCATGAGACTGCTACGGACTCTTATTCTGAGCGGCGCAATGCGGCCTTGAATTATTTACGATTTCTACTCGAGATTTAGTTAAATTCTGGAATAGATTCAACTGGAGTTGCTTCCAACGACCACGGAGTTTGCAAGGAGACGTTTTTGAGCACTCATAAACGCCTAAAAACATTTATTTTGATATAAATACGGCAAACTGTGCGCCATTTCGTGCATATGTGGTTTGTCAGACTTAGAATGTGCGCTGCTGCGTACACTTCTCTCTGAGTTAACTTCCGCCAAGTTGCTTTGCAACTCCGACTTATTCAGCTTTCGAAGGAGTCGACTCCAGCCTGACTCAACAAAGATCTGGTTTATTTGGGAGTTGATTCCGACCTCACCTCGGGTGAAGCCCAACTCCGGCTACAGTATCCGAGATTCACTTGCATCTGTAGTTCCGGTCCCCGTGGCCGTCAATCTCCCGTAGTGTCTCGTTCTCTGGGCACTATAGCCTGGCGAATAGGCTCGGATAGGCACGCAGGATTTCCGTAGGGACGGGGTGGTTCCTGGGAGGAGTGACAGAGTGACTTATCGGAATCGGAGATAGTCCATGATCGAACGAGGTCCCGTGTGCATCCCCTGTGTGCTGTTCTGCTGACGGCGAACGGAAGAGCTGAAGCGCTGAAGACGTAACGTTTTGAGACGCAAATGACTGTACACAACTGGATTGGTCGCCTTGTTTGGTGATGTATGCACACAAATTGCAAAAACATTGACTGCGTTCCATTTCCCACTGAGGAAAAACCAATGCTGTGGGGACACACTTCCACCGTCCGCCCCGTAGCTGAATCGGTTAAACCGCCTCCCCACGGCGGGCGGCTGGGTTCGAGTTGCTTCGCCTTTCGCGTATGCCCCAGAGTGAGATGACCTACCTCCGGCGGCAGCGGCCGCTCAAGGTCAGATGAGGTTGACGGGCGCGTCAGACCGTGCCGAACATTGAAGCAGCTGGCACTTCGAGAAGCGAGCATCAGTTACAAATGACAGATGTGTGGCAAGCATTGTGGCGCTTTCGCCACACAATGTCGCCGTTGGACTAAACGATCGGATGACGGTAAATGAACGGATGACGGTTCACACAGCAAACACTGCTTACCATGAACTCTGGTCCCTGAAGTGCATCCAATCAAATTGTTCGGACCATTTTATTTTAAATCACCATATCTTAACGTCACAATGACATCCTGGACGCGCTGACGCCCATGATAATTACTTAGGTCGCCTTCTTGCGAGTACCGCCGCTATGACAAGGCAAGAGTACCGCCGATATGACAAGATACCGCCGATATGACGAGATACCGCCGATATGGCAAGATACCGCCGCTATGACTAGAACAAGATTGCCGTACCGCCCGCCGCCTCGCTGTCAGCGCCTGGATGAAAATAACATGAAACGTCAGAAATGAGATCACCATCCAGAAAAAAATCAAAGGGCAACGTGCCACATTTCATTATTTAATGGGACCGCAAGGAGCCGAATTGCCCTGCACGCACCATATGTATTTAACAAGTTCCACATCTTATCGGTCATGCCATAATGCAGGCTATGGGCGTGTCGATTTCTGAAAATAGTTGGGGAGGAGGGGTGGGGCTTAAGTCGTGGAAATCACCACAGGGGAACAGATTCGCTCACGCCAACCTGCTTGTCCTCCGCTTTCACTCACGTCAACTTGCTTGTCTTCTGCTTTCACTCGCATCAACCTGCTTGTCTTCTGCTTTCACTCGCGTCAACCTGCTTGTCGTCCCGCACGTGGGAACAGTCGTTGCACCAGGCTGTACTGACCGGTCGGTCGTCGGGAAGGTTCGCGAGTGTCCGTGTCGTTCTGTAGCGTACCGCGGACATGTCGGAGCTTGTCGCGCAGGAGTTGGTTGGGTGGGGAGGGATGGAGAGGTCAAAACCAGCGCAGGGTCGAACAAAGAATGTGAAAGAGATGCTACTAAGAAGGAAGGAAATGGAGCATATGCCACTGCCTGACATGGTTACAGCCTTCGTAACTTCCGAACCACTTCTTGACACCGAATCCGAAACATAAGGCGACGGCATGCCCATTTAATTGCACAAGGCAGATATTCCGGAAGACTTACTTTATAGCGCGCGTGCTAGACATTCAGCCTTCAGGTTGGCTTTAGAAGCGCCGTGCTATCTGTATATTTTCTTCTCGATTTCGTTCGGCCGTCCCAACGATAACTTTGACGTGTAGCAACGACGAGTGTCAACGTTGAGGCATAGACGATGCTACTGATTAACCTCCCGTCCGACAAAGGATGTATCACGGCGGATCGCCATAACTCTGCAGCATGGTGAGTTGATGTGGAAAGTACGACACACAACGCACAAGTAAGGCCGTGCGCCTACGCTGGCTCGTAAATGTGCTGTCGTTTTGAGTTTATAGGGCAGCGGTTGGTCGTGTCGGGGAACGTGCGACCGGTGCAGATCTGTAGACATAGTAATTGTACCACATGACGGCAGGGTGTGCTCATTCATACAAGAAAACCTGTGATCGGAGCAGTAATTGTGTTAGAAGATAGAAGGGCGTGCTCATTCATGGAAGAAAATCTGTGATAATGTGAACTCGACGCAAAGGCCTGGAGCTACGTTGTGCACAGTTTAAGCATACGTGTGCACTGTGCAAAAAGCGATGGAGAGCCTTCCCACGGGAACGAGTTTAATTGGATTCTTGGTAAATACATAAAATTGAATGAACCCTTTAAAACCTTTGAAAGTGAGTCAAATAGCTCCAAGGCGGTAATCGTGCCATGTAATCACGGGTCACACTGGCAGCTGCTTGAGTATCCGATGACATATTTTGACTGTCTGGGACCCCTTTGACTCGCCTGAGGTCTTTTAGACTTATGAACCATTCTTGTTGCAAGTTAGCTCAACTTGCCTTGAATGTGATTTGCATTCTTTTCGATTACACTTGGGCTGTGGAGGTACCTAGTTTAGAAATGTAGCGTTTGTACTGACGTATGTATGGCATAATGACACGACATACAACATCTTACAGTGCACGAAACCTCATAACTGACTGTGAAGGCTGGAGGAGCCAGACTGGAACCGTTGTATCTGTTTAAGAAACTTTGGGGCTCAACTGTTGGCCCTCCCAATTCTCATCGAATCAGGCGGTCACGGGTTTCTCCACTTTTTTAAACGTTCAGGCAGAGCAAACGCAAAACATAACAGTCAGGGCAGACACCGAGCGCGCCATCATCGGTAGTATAATTTAACATTCTATTTCCCTGCGTTGCATAACTACGCTGCAGAGAGGAGCCATTAATAACTTATTTAGTTGCTTAGTATGGTTATGGGATCGTAGCTGCGGAATTGTGAATTGTGAAATTATTCGAAAGTAGGGTGGCCGTTTCCATACATTCCGGGGCAGATCAGATGCCTTACACCATCATCCCTCGGATTTGGACCAACTTTCCCGCGCAAGACGTCAGCAAAGTTGAACATGTCTGCCGCAGTTACCAGGAATCTTAGTTCAAATGTTCTATATCTATAGCCCCCAGCAGCTTCGTGTTGCGTTATGTTATTAGTATTTTTTTTGTTTACAGCATATGCATTTGCTGTGACGAATGGAAACCAGGCAAATGCAGCAAGGGTGTATTATAGCTTAGGCGTTGGCGCCATTTAAAGTGTCATTTGAGTGGCGAGTGATTTTCCAGGAGATGTTCATGCTTTAACTTTGCATATGAAAGACCATGTCTTCAACTTCTAGTAAATATGCTGCTAAAATGCGGCCTTCATGATGGAAAAACTGGTACCCACGTGCTTCAAGACTACGATAAAACAAAAGTCAATCTTTCGCGACATCACCGCGGTCTCGTAGGCTGCTCGGTGGCACAAGTGGAGATGCTTTGTGTCTGTCATGAGTGGGTTCTCATCGCATATCACGGCCATCAAATCATCAAACGATCAAAAGGTGCCGGTGCTTTTATGACCCTCCCCCCCCCCTCCCCACCGCTCGGGTTTCCTCTGAACGCAGGTTCAGCGCGCGATAGTGGCTGAAAATTTGCTTCGCTCATTGGTGACGCAGAGGGGGACCAACGCAGCACCAGTGGTTCACGAGCATCGCTTTCACCTGACTCGAGTGGATCCAGCTCATACCGCAGTCGTTTTTGCCAGCCAAACGTGTCACGCTCGAAAACATTTGGCTGCGCTTAGGCCCGTATTATAAGCGGTAGTGGCGTGCACATGAAACGAGTATGTGAATTCTGTTCTCTGCAAGCAGCATGCCTTTGAAGTAAGCTCATTGCCGCTGTAATGAAGGACCATATTTACTCTTAACTCTAATTTAGATTTAGTATCAAGTTTACTTTGTTCTTAGGCTCCAGAAGATTGGGATGCCAAACTTCCCGTTGGTGAGCCGGATTGGACAGTTGGGGGGCGCCGGGGGGGGGGGGGGGGAGGGTAGTGACCCATCCAGCATGATGCAAATCGACACTCGTGATGATGGATGTAGCGGTAAGTGGGATGAGACGGCTCGCTCGTACTCCCAGGCAAACTGTTCATCAAACTCCTGACAAAGTATTGCCGCTGGCCGTTGGCTCAGTTCCTCTCCGGTGGAGGTTCGCGTCACAGGATGGCTGACCTATTCGTTCTGAGAGGTGGGTGGAGGCCTGGACAGCCCGGGGCGGCCTCCGCCGCCCACCCCGTCACAACGAGCACCCTCCAGGTTCCGGCTGTCCCCGGCAGTCCCGTGCGAAATCCCCCTCCCCTCCGTCCGTCGGGGGCGGACAGGACCCGATCACCGTGCATCCGTCCAGGCGGCGGTCGGTGGCGTTGGCCGGGCCAGTCACCACACGCATTTGAAGACGATCGCTGTGCGTCACGCACGTGTCAATGCCGTCGCCGCCCGTCACGTACACGTTTGCCGGGACACGGTTCAAGCCCAACATTCTCACCCAAACATGGTGACCACGTCACACTTATGTGAACGTGGTTACCATGGGCAACACTTTTGAACGGCTCGCATATTAACAGGCGTACCTGCAATTGTTTCAGACTATATCTAACACAGATTACATTATGCAGTCCCATTGAGGGTGAGCCCTGTTTTTTGAAAAGGTCCACCCACCTTTAGTATATCATACAATGAATTGGGCTGCTGCTGGTGAAGGTGTGCAGAGTACAAAGTTTGCTCGATGCGATCAAAACGAGCATTAATTTAAACGCATATATTCCGCGATTAGTTGCGAGACTTAACTGCTAGTTTGCTCGCTCACAACCGAGCCATCCGCGTGGCGCGTTTCCCACTTCCGATGAGTCGTGTTTCGGGAAGTGTGCTCAATATCGTCAGAGCCCCCAAATCTCCTCGGCCATGTGAGATTTAAGTATGTTTCCTTGGTTGAAATACTGTCCACTTAAGCCATGGCCGACACGAAAGCATACAGTGAGTTTTATATGGCTGCGACTATATGACTATGACTGCGTTCGTGCGAAGATGTTTGACTCATGACTTGCATTGCACGCTACAGAGACAACTCATGTTCATTGAGAGGATGGTGCTAATCTTTACCGCGTGCCAGCGGATAACAGTGAACATTTTTCGGCAATTTGATGTCTGTTTGTTCCAGGTTCCTGCCATTCTTTCAGCGATCATAGAGCCACTTATACCACTGACGTCACCAACTCCTGGCCAATCAGACGACTCATGCGCATTTCGCGGCGCAGCTCTTGAGCCAACATCACGGACAACGGCGGCTTCGCTTGGTACATACCGATGACGTCACGGGACGACGTGGCTTAGCGGTCAAATCGACGAATGGATCAACCGTGTGCTTCCGGAAATCTACGTACTTTTAGACGAGGGGATTTCTCGGATGTTTGAAAGTTATGATTATGTGCAAGTCTATGAGCCAGCCATAAGACGGTATATGTATTTCGAAGCCGAGGACACGTCTAACAACATGTTAAATCAGCAAATGGGTGCATATTAACAGACGTCTCCAAAGAACAGTGCAACTGCTGTGAAACAGGATATCAAGAACCACTCTCGTTCTCATCCGCCACCAAGTGAAGCTAGTTTCTGGTCAGGCACTCAGTACACACGAGGCTGTTCCTTATTGGTGGCTCTGGGTGTCTTTGACACTTCATGCAATCCTTGCGACATTGGAGAAACATCTTATCTTGAAAGCCAATTGTCACTGAATCGTCTGCTCTGTAGCCTTGACAGAATTCCTCACGGCCATGGCAAGCGGCCGAAAATCCAGTGCGAGGCTCCTGGTGGAGGCCAAGCCCAGCAGGGTCCCGACCCTGGTCGCCTCTGGTCCCCAGTCGCATCCGAGCACCACGGCCTCGGTCGCCAATGTCGCCTTCATGAACTCCAGCGATGACATGAGGCTGAATGCGCCCGGTGAAGGCGATCTCACCATCAAGACCTCCAAGCTGTACAATAAGGCCATTGGGCCATCATCCTAGTGCAGCGCTCAAGAAAAAGTCCAGCGTTGTGCACAGGCCGTCCGTCGCCAACAGGTTGCCACGGGACTCACGGGCGTCGCTGGCTGCGCGAGCCCCGGAGCCGCAGGAGACGTGGGCCACAACCCGCTGGGACAGCGATCTGCACGAGTTCGTGTGCGTGCTTACCGAGTCCTCTCGCTTCAACGGGTTCATTATGCTAATGATTATCTTTAACACCGTCGTGCTGGCATTGGAGACGAGTCCTTCGCTGCGATACGAATTTGAGCTGGAGCTGGCCATCATTGATCAGAGCCTGCTGGCTATCTACACAGTTGAGGCTATACTGCGCATCTACGCCGAGCCCAAGAACTATTGGCTGCAGTTCTCGAACCTGTTCGACTTCCTGTTGGTGATCGTGTCCCTCTGCCAGCCCGTGATCGAGATGTTTGTGAAGGGTGCGGGTGGTGTTATGGTGTTCCGCATGTTCCGCGCCCTGAAGGCGCTCAGGACACTGCGGAGTGTCAGCTTCTCCACGAACCTGCAGGTTCTAGTCAGCGCTTTGATCGACACCATACGCCGCTACGTCGTCAGCGTCATCATTTTGCTCGTCTTTATCATGTTTCTGTTCGGGGTCGTCGGCTACTACCTTTTCGGCAGCAATAAGTTCGCCGCTGACCAGAGCGCGCGCGAGGACTGGGGCAACCTGGGCAGAGCGATGCTCTCCCTTTTCACGTACGTCACCGCAGACGGCTGGACTGCGATTCAAGAAAACATTGACGACGCAGACATGACAGGCAAGTGGAGCAGATTGTACACCATAGGTTTCATTTGCATTGGCCATTTTATCATGACCAACGTCTTCATCGGCATCATCATTATGAATATCAGCGAGGCGACCGAGACCTTCCGTAAGGAGCGGCGGCGAGAGCGCGAGCTGGCGGTGAGGAGGAAGAAGTCCTTCATGATGAAGCGACAGCGGGAGGACATCAACCGCATGATGGAGAAGCAGCGGCGCGGCAACTGGAGCAACTTCTACGAGATGGTGCAGAGTTTCCAAGAGTCGTTAAGTCACGACGACTATACGACAGTACACGACATGTGCACGAACCCAGTGTGGATTAACACCTTCCTCAGCAGTTTGGACCAGCAGGACTACACGCTGGAGAATCTCTTCTTTCTACACTTCGAGATGATGCACACGCTGGCGGCCATGGCTGAGAACGAGACGAGACCGGAGGAGCAGAGGCCTGCCTGAGAGGAGCTCCGTTTCTGAGACAAGCCTAACGCTGAGGAACAAACCTGCCAACATTGCCGGCTGTGAAACGCAGGGACCAAAGCTCTCACTGTGTCTTGTCGCTTCGGATTGAAATGCGACCTCGCTTTTGTTGCATTCGTGAATTTCGTGTCTGCTCAAAGTGTCGTCTGGAAAAATGTCAGCGCATGCGTACAAGTGTGCTAATTGCTACTCGGATTTGCGGTAACCGTAAGCAATCCAAGCACAGCTAAATTATCTTTTCACTTTACCTTTTCCCATGTTGCCGATGTTCTTGGGAACAGGCCTGTGCGATCAATACAATATTTCAGCTGATAGAACATTTTTTGTGAGGTTCACAGCAGTCTGTGCATAAAGGCAACAATGCTTTACGGGAGTACGCATGTTTACATAGTTTATGTTCGAAAACTGCAGCCAGTAGTTCATGTAGTTTACTTATTCATGTAGTTAACGCATGTTTGAACATGCGTGCAGAGACACAAAGGATGCTTCGTCGAGTTTTGCATTTGCCTTTTGACTAGATAAAAACATCAATTTTCAATCATGTATTTTCGTTGCGTCCTACGCAAACTTGCGCGAAAAAGGTTTTCAAGTTACAATTAAACCTTGCTTAGGTGGTCTGCTACCTGACGAGGGAAACAGAAACTACGTAGCGACTACGTAGGGCCTCTTGAGGCTTAAAGGACACGAAAAGCAAGGTTTTTGTGAACTGAGACGGTTACCTGTGTTGAAACTAGCAGCTTACTAAGCATACATGCATGAAAAAAACTATCACGGTCATGGCTGTGTTCACCGCGTATGGAATGAACCACTAAAGCAGGGGCGTCACCACGGGGGGGGGGGGGGGGAGACGGGTTGATGCATCCCTCTGTCGTGGGATAGGAATGAAAGTCTCCCCATCCTGCTAGCCTTCTTAGGAGATAAAAATACTTTTGCACAGATTTTGACAAAAAAATCAATTTTCCAAATTTTTACCATACTGAAGTTGTTTAACCTTCGAATGCCTGTATTACTACAAATATTAGCACGATGTGACAGAGTTCATAAGTCCGCTCGGTGATATTTCCCGATACAGACCGAGGACATTCAATGCCTTCCCTGCCTAGCGTCCAAGACCATATTAGGAAGTGATCGGACCATCATATGGCCGCAGCCTTTGTCTATTAACCTGCTTTATAGGGTTGACTGAAAATTAATATCGACTTGTAGCATACGTATTACAATACGATATCTCTCATTTCCCGAGTACGGCTACTATTTTTGTACGCTTTAAGTAAAAAACCATCGCGTGTTGTCACCCCTTTAATCGTCATGTATTTGCAGTAGGTTAGAACGTAATTAGCCCTGCAGTTTTGCACAGCTTTTCTGCTCACTGCACATCCAAATTCATGCTTTATTTAGATACCTTACATTACAGTGTCCTTACATCTACGTTCCTATATAATATTGTATATACTTACCATATTTTCATATTTATTAACCCATTATCGTACTCCAGGGACAAGCAATGACAATTTTTTAGGACAACTTTGACGAACTTTGCTGCCAAAGCAATTTTCTGATGCAACACTATTATGCCTTTAAAATCTCGTCACAAAGTTTGGTGTGATTAAGTTTCGCATGGATAAGACAGTAATAATAGCCTCATTCCTTGGATAAAAGACAGGAGAATGGAACTAAAAATGCGCTGATATTTCGGCAACATGTATTTGTATTTGACATCAGCTGATACTCCACATACATTCGTGGCTATTACGCGTCCTTAACCTGAGAAATATAACGATGCGTCAAAAAACCACAGAAAGTGATAAGGGGTAACAACACATAAATCATGAATGCATAAACAGAATGAGACTATCCTATCGCACAAAAAAGGCCTGGCATCGCGCTTAAAACCTACTGAACTCGGTCATCGAACATCCACAGGCAACTCATTAATGAGAGGCGCCGCTCGGTATGTAAAGGACCACCGTCCTGCCGCCGCGCACATCGCCAGGGGCGCAGATTATGGTACATGGGGGTAGTTCGGTCACTGGTCTATGCGCCGGCGTACGTTTCGAGCAAACAGGCAGGAGCGTCAGGTTCACATGCCTTCATCGAAACAATAGCGGAAATGAATTCGCTGCGGTGGCCGATTTTAGCACGACGTCGAAATCTGATGCAGGTTGTAGGCTGTGGGTCTCAGCCCCGCCCCATCCCCTATTTCCACGCTGCCATGCTGTAAGATGGTCAAGCGCGAAGAACATGCTAAATTTTCAGCAGAATGATCATTTAAGAGACCGCCAGTTATTAAATACGCGCTTTCTTGTTCATTCATGTTTATTCAAGTGTCGTGACGGTTTAACGATCCCGCCAGCCTACCACAAATGGGCGGCGCACCACTGCCGGTAAGTAGGATTTTGGTTCCGCTTTCAACTTTCAACTCGGCTTAACCTTCTCCACAGACAGGCACCTCTCTCTCTCTCCCTCCATCCCTCTCTCTCTCCCTCCCCTTCTCTCTATCCCTCCCTTTCTCTCCCTTTCTCTGTCTCCCTCTCTCCCTCTCCCTCTCTCTCCCCCTCTCTCTCCCTTTCTCTCTCTCTCCCTCTATCTCTCTCTTCTCTCTCTGTCTCCCTCCCTCTCTCTCTTTCTCTCCCCTCTCCACAACACAAGTTTAAGACACACAAAACAGCATCAGTCCTTCCGGCCCCCCCAAAAATATGGTGACTATGGGGCTTTGGCTGTTTTTGTCGGTGGTCCTTCCACTCAACCAACGTGACAATTCACCCGACTCTCAGAAAACGCGAAAAGTGAGAACAAGTATTCCCAGATAAAGCAACTGTCACTGAGGTCGCCGGGATTGACGAATGCCTGATCAGGCACCCGCACACTGTATTGAAAGTCACGAATTCTAGACATCCAGTAAACGCTGAGATTATCGCTGCGCGTTACCATGAGGGAGCCGATCTGTTCGTGGACCCCTAGCCGCGGTACTCTATGCCCGCATCCGTGTGCCGAGCACTGCTCCGTGCAGCAGCTGTCACTGTCATGCGTTCACTTCCAGCCGGACTTTTCAGCGCAGGCACATGTGTCTCGCAAAAAGTGTCTACCGGTGTACCAATTGGAATGCGCTAGACAGGACTCGCCTGTATAACATCGCCAACCAGATCATGCAGCTGCTGGTTATCGATGACCCTATGAACAGCTCGTTAATGAACTATGTACCTTGTCAGGGAACTACCAGGGGCCACAGAGCACTATCAGAAGAGGTGAACTGGCCCATAGTGCAGCGGTTTAATTCGTAGGTAAAACAAAAAGGAGGGCAAACGCAGAGAGTTCTGATTCTCGAATCCAGTGAAGCTTCATCTAAAATCGTCTTTAGCAGCCACGCCAACCCAAATCTTTTCGCCTGATCTTTTCGTATACTTAACAATATTTTCGTTCGCTTAAAAATATATATTCCCATTTCCAATTCAAGGAATGTTTAGCTGACGCCATGTTGCGCCTTGAGAAGTGTCTCCACGAAGCCTATTGGTAGTGTCTTCATCGGAGTAGCCAGCAGCGCCGGCCGGCGGCGGCGGCGGCGGCGGCGGCGGCGGCGCGTGGGCGGAGGAGTCGCCGGCGCTGCGTCCGCTCTCGGCCGGCTCACTCTGACGATGGCGGCCGCCGCGCTGGTCACGGCCGCCGCGCTGGTCGCGGCTCTGGCGCTCGGCTGGGCGGCGGCCGCTGGCCCGCTGCCGGCCCGGGCCGCCGTCCCCGCCGGCTGGGCCGTCCCGGCGCCGGCCGCCACCCCCGGCTGGATCATCTCGGCGCCGGCCGCTCCAGCTCGCGGCTCGGTGAGTCGATTCCGGCCCACTGCAGGACCAGCTAGTGTGTGACGTGATCAGTCGGACGATGTTTTAGGTTTGGATCCAGTTTTCGGGGAGGTCGTATGCCTTTAGCGCTTGTTCGTCCGCCCGAAGTCACTTAGCAAAACTACACCCGAGAGACGACTTTTGCCGTTTGGGAACTGTCGGGGTGAAGGCAGAAGGGTACCGTGACAAGGTGAAACCAGATTATTACGAATAAATGCGCCGTCTTTGAAAGTCCATTTAAGCATGGATTATCAGTGAATTTGGACTAGCTCTCATTCAACGGTCTCGCAACCATACATGCACCGTTGTTTCGCTTTTTATTTTAGTAACATTTTGCGCACTTATTAACTGCCTTCGGCCCTGACAGTTGGGTAATATATAGCGACCAAAACGAAAAATCGGAACTGATTTCAGTTCATTGAGTTCATAACATATATTTTTGGGAATGTTAACGTTCCTTAGGGGATGAGGCAAGATTTGGGAGCAGTAAACTGGGCCTTTCGCCAACGCCGACATAGCTGTTAAACTTTTGTCTGTCTAGGCTACAGCGTGATATAGTTAAATGAGTGTTCCACATCTGCATGAGGTTTTGGACTCAAACAGCCACATTGAAGATCATTATGTGCAGTTCACAGCCCTGCCCTTGTCAAGACCTAGACCCCCCTTCTAGTTTTTAAGGTACACGCCCGCGAAGATGTACATACTATTTCGAGACTATTTCAAGGTCACCCAGACATCCGCAACGCTACAATAACGTTATTCAAACCTTGCGATGTCACTGGCCGCCCAGCGATTAAGGCCAGTAAAAAAAAGAAGAAAATTTGTCGTAATGTTCGCGTTTGCATTCGTGAGCACGATTTCTAGATAAAACGGCCGTCAGTTTGCTCTCAATCAAAGTTGTGCAGCGTGCGGAGACACAATAAATCAATGTCGGGAGGCATATTACTAAACATAAAAATTATGTTGTTTGAAGCTGTCCTTTCCACTTCCAAGTATACTAATAGCTGTAAGTGAGCTCATTTCATCCTATCTGATATCATCATAATCTTATTATGCTATCTCATTTCAATATCTTCAACTGAGAACAGTTCCCTTTACGATCGTTTTTGAAAAAGGTAGCATTGATCGTTTGCCAGACGATTGCTAGCGCACATTTCAGTTGCCAGACGATTGCTGGCGCACATCTGAGCTGCCAGACGATTGCTGGTTCACATCTGAGTTGGGTGGTGTTCAGATCGCTTGGCGGCTTATAGTCGCTGCATTTGCACACGCGATGCAGTTGACTTCACGCTTTGATCTGCCCTGTCTGCCGAGAACTGACACCAACGCTTCCTCAAAGACGTCCCGCCGTGAAACACGCCAATGGGTGGTTTTGTAGCTGGCACGTCACGCACTTGGCACGCAGAGCACACGTGTAGCTGCAGATCACCCAGAACACCCACGAACTCATCGTCTCGTGCTTCGGCCATGAGCTCTATCATTCATCAGAATGTGTCGCTGTCGTGCCATCACCAATTTGACTTGTGGTCTTCAGCTTTTTGCGTGCGTAATCTAGTGCCCTTCGTATGTTAATGAAATAGAGGGGACCACATTTCGTCAAATTTTCGATGTTTCAGTAACATTACGCCTCGTCGGAAACCTTGTAAACAAATGCATGCAGGATACGTAGCACGCACGACTTTTGCAGAAAGGCGCTTCTTGCTGTTGAAAACTGCGTGCAGTTGCGATCAGTGGCTGCGGATATACTAAGCTCCTAGAGAGGGCTGCGATTGGGTCTAATCAGGACACGCCGTTCAAGTTGAAATTGTTCTCACAGTTGAAGTAAAACTCATGCAGCTTGCGAAGTCGTTTGTGCGAACCTCTTGACTTTGATACAGGACAGGCGCCAACGCCACACGTTTACAAGCATCACACCTGAAGGGTGTTGTAAAGAGTATGTTACATCGAAGTCAAAAACAGATAGGAATACCGACAAAGATAGACCAAACGCACCAACTTCTAGCCAAATAGTTCATCGTGTGTAATTGGGACTTTACGACGCACTCGGCTGCTGAGGCTATATGGAGTCGCCTGCCTCCCACCCTGGCAGGAAGGGAGGGCACCGCGAGGAATCGAACCCCGTACCTCTGGTTTCCCAGACGCGCAGTGGTTAACGCAGACGCGTTAGACGCGCAGACGCCCCCCCCCCCCCCCAAATAGTTCATCATGCGAGACCATTGCACCCGTATCAATCGTTGCGTACCTTCATTGACTTTTTCCCATGTGGCATGACGTGGAGACGCTCCGTAACCACGTTCATGATGCTCCATGTCGAAAACGGGATCATTGCTAGAAGAACGCACCCCGAACTGCTGTATAATTTTTCCCAAAACCTGACCCGCTACTCAGCTTGAACCTCCTTCATCCCATCCCTAATTCCAATGTGCTTTCTTTAAGCCCTCATTTCGGCTCAATTCATCAGACATGGCGACCAGCCGAACGGCGGAGAGTCATTCGTGCCCGAAGAGACTGTATCGATAAATTAAATACGCAAGCACGCACACATTTCGCTCTTGTTTATTTTTCCAATGATTACATAATATTGTGTGCGTGTGTGTGTGTGTGTGTGTGTGTGTGTGTGTGTGTGTGTGTGTGTGTGTGTGTGTGTGTGTTGTGTGTGTGTGGTGTGTGTGTGTGTGTGTGTGTGTGTGGTGTGTGTGTTGGTGTGTGGTGTGTGTGTGTGGTGTGTGTGTGTGTGTGGTGTGTGTGTGTGTGTGTGTGTGTGTTGTGTGTGTGTGTGTGTGTGGGGTGTGTGTGTGTGTGTGTGTGTGTGTGTGTGTGTGTGTGTGTGTGTGTGTGTGTGTGTGTTGTGTGTGTGTGTGTTGTGTGTGTGTGTGTGTGTGTGTGTGTGGTGTGTGTGTGTGTGTGTGTGTGTGTGTGTGTGTGTGTGTGTGTGTGTGTTTGTCATTGAAGCTTTACGACGCACTCAGCTGCCGAGGCTATATGGCGTCGCCTGCCCGTCATCCTGGCACGAAGGGCGAGCACCGCGGGGAGATAGCACGATATTGCTGACCAATGCGACAGCATAGGCGTATTCGAGATTCAAGAGAGGTGGGGTGGCGGGGGCGTGCACTCCTATCACATTTGCATATGCATTCATATGCTTGACAGGAAATGCCGATGTCCTCACAAACAAAGCACGCGCATTACAATCATAACATGGAAATATGTAATATTGTTATGCACCACGCAAGAAGCTTCGCGTGCCTGTATCGCGCTAAAACCGGAGTTTTTTAGTGAACATTTTGAGCACTGCTCCCCCATTGTGAAATTCTGCGTGCGCTCCTGGTTACAACGGTGACAACTGCTCGCACGAGGACGTGAGCTAAAATGTTTGCTGTAAGGACTTGGTAACAACTTTCCCTAGCAATTAGGCCAAAACTCCCTACATAGCGCATCCGAATTTAAGTTCCATTGACAAATTTGCAAGTGTCTTACGGTTCATGCGGGCTTTCACAAGCATTCCTAAGTGTAGCTTAAATAGTGTTTGTTTTCAGATATTAAAAGGCATGCCCCTTCTGCAAGAATGCTGCAGGGCTGTCTACTGCTCAAATTCGTGTACACGATGAGAAAATATCGCTGTAGGATTCCATCTCGAATCCTCTTGGCTCATTGTTTCTACGAATCAATCCATCGCACTGCAGCCAGTTTGATGAAGAGAAAAGACGTAAATTTTGTCACAGGGGTTCAATGCCCACGCTCTCAAGTCGAATCCGGCTGAAGAGAGTAAGAAGTGGCTGTAGTCCTATGTCAAGTAACATTCCTCAACAACGAGGGACATTTTTTAGTAAGAAGTTACTCCGCGCTTCATCAAGCATCAGACGGGTTTCGTTAACACACCTGATTTGACCAAGGTGCAGAAATTCGCTCCAGGGCTGAAGAAATATAAAAGATATGCTCTGCCCCGTCATAAAATCAGCAGCGGCGATCATACAGGAGCCGGAGCATGGCTAAGAGCGGAGGAGCAAAACAGTTGGACCAAGAATCAGCCCGCCATGGAAAGTTGCTGGGCTACGAAGTGACTACAACACAGCAAGGCCAGACTTTGTACGTAGGGTGGGTAATGTACGCAATGTGAGTAAAGCACTGCAGGTGCAGCCCGTATTGCAAATTAGTACGTAGCACATCAAATTTATCACAAACACATGATAAGTGCGGTGAGTAACGCAGGCAAACCGGTATGAAAACATACCTCTTTCTTGCATGTGGTAGATTTCATGAGATAATTTTTCTTTTTTACTGTGACATGGACATACATGGATAAATTTTTCAAAACACACAGCCTAGGTTAAGGATAAGTTAAGCTATTTAAGTGAAGTTTCATCTTCTAGGGGCTCATTGCCTGCAGATTTAGTACAGAGAGGCTCAAGATATCAGCTCACAAACCTAAATTTGCTATTTTGTTTCACTTCTGCGGGTAGCGTAATACGTAGTGTATATCTGCGTCAAAATGTATAAAATATTTTCATTTAAGCGAAAAAAGTCGTCCGTTGTTTTAACAAATGCTTGTTTATACAAAATACAAATTCATTGCTGACGTAACTCATAAGTCACGACACTTTGTATGCCACTTACACGTTATTTCTCGATTATCACAGGCGTCCAAAGCTCCCGGGTCCAAAATCGAATCATCGCTGCTATAGCACTGAACACGTGTATCACCATCGGAATTACTTCAGCCTCAGCACTTTAAGATTTTCTTCGGAAGGGTGCTGCAAAGTTCATGCAACCAGTATACAAAGTAAAGAACTACGCCGGAATAACGTCGGCCAGCCAGAAGTAAGGCGCACTTTTTGTTTTTGAAATTGGTTACAGTAACCAGAAGGAAAGGCAAAAGTAACCAGGAGGAGGGAAGCTGAGGGAGATAACCAGCAAATAGCCAGGAGGAAGGGCAAACCTGGAGGGGTGAAATATGTTTCCCTGTCTCTTAAAAACCGTCAAAGCTATTGAGTGCCAAAACACCATTTATGGTTGTCTGCTAACATAGAACGAACTAATGCTTTTTACACTGCCAGGCAACCTCATCCGCTGATGTCACTGCAGCGCGTGCACGCTCCAGTGACGTCACGAAGGTTGCAAGCCGGACGCATCCGCGCCGGCAAAAACATGCGTAACCAGGAAGCCTTGTTGCCGCCGATTGGGAACGAAGCTACTATTGGTTTTAAAGTGTCAACGCAATGCTGCAAAAGCAATGATCGTCTTCAACAGTGTCCAGCGAGGCGCGTTGGAGTCAGTACATTCCCACCAGTGGCGAGGGCATGGCAGTTCCGCCGCCTACAGGCGTTTAGAATACGGATAAGCCTATGGTATAGTCTGTGAGGATTTTGTTCACCCGTTACAATGAGCCCTGTCTATGTAAATGGGGTCATATTTCTCCGGGATTCTTCTAGGTCCCACTGGAATGATTAAGAAAAGCCTACGAAAAGGCTGATGGAGGTTCAAACGTTGTCCGCACAAAAAGATGAATGAAAGACGTTTGATGGAAAAAGTAGAATGAATGAAGTCAACCAACAAAAAGGTGGCAGGGATGGCAATCGTTTAGGAAGGAAGTCTGAGGACAAAAAGTAAAAAAGGATATGAAGTCAGCTGGGATAAAAGTATTCGGGGATGGAAATCGAAACAGCCAAAAAGTGGAAGGACAAAAAGCTGACGGGTATACAAGTTGGCAATGGTAAAAATCAAAATTGAAAAAGGTAAAAGGCCAAAAATTAAAGGAAAAAATGACAGGCAGAGAAGCCAAATTCCAAATGTAAAAAGCGACTGAGTCGAAAATCTTCCACCAATGGATGAACCGTGCTCTAAAACCATTATCATAACTGCTGGGTCTTGGCAAGTGCCACCCTCTGGGATTTGATCACTGGCTGACTGGAAAATGACGCAGCACTTACTGATGTCGAAAGTCAGTCTGTTCATTCGCAGCCGCCCCATGCGTGGTGACTGTCGTGATGTCCATTGAGTCTGCCTCTAGCTTCTAATGCAGGTAAGTGTCCCACAGGTCCAGCCTGGCAAACACCATGCCTCTGGCGCCCGCGAAGACCTCTTTTGGAGTCGGCGTAGTATCTCTCTGTGGTGCCATCTGGGGTTGACAGCTAACCGGTAATCCGCACAGAGCCGCATTCCGCCTGCCTTTGGAAAAGGCGCCTGCAGGGTACCCATTTGCAATTGTGGCCGGCATCAACCTTCTCGGCGATCCCTTCAGCGATCAAGCGGTTGAGCTCCATCTCAACAGCTGGGCTGAGAGTAAAAGAGACCGATCTGGCAGGATAGTAGATAGGATGTGCGCCCGGCTTCAGAAGCAGGCGTGCTTTCGCAGACAGCTTTCCTAGCTCCTTTTTGAACGCGTCTGTATGATGATGTAACATCTGATCCGATGATGATTCGATTATCTTTACGTACCCATGCGGCCTCGGATAGGCTTGGAAAGGCGCAATCCATTCCTTTCCTATCAGAGGCTTGTGTGTGTGTGTGGGGGGGGGGGGATGTGAGTTGGGGGATCGCTCACTACTAGCCGAAGCGTCTTCTGCTGGCCAATCATCTCGACCACCACGCCAGCTTCTCCAGCCAAATGAACCTGCTGGCCAGTGAACGTCAGCTTCAGTTGGCATGGCCTCAGCCTGAGCCCTGGAATCAGCGTCTTGGAGCTAACGATGGTTACAGGCGAGCCAGTGTCAGCGACACACTCCATGTCTGCCCCATTCACCAGAAGCTTTGCTGTCGAAGCTCTATCGACGCTCTTGCCCCCTTGCACAGACCAAGGTCCATCAGGCTCAATGGGCAGTACGCGCTGGGACTTAGACATCTGCCCTACCTAGTTTTCTCCCAAACAGTGTCCAGATGTGTCTTTTCCTATACTCCCGCTTCAGGTGTCTCGGGTCCCCATGCTTAATGTACCCTATCCGGGACTTGTGAGAGCAATGAGTCTTCATGTGTCCAGCATGACCACACCCGACATGACGCTTGCCACGAAAACCTGTCGCAGGACCTGTAAAAGGTTTGCTTTGGCCGTGCCTAGCTGTCCGTCAGTTACCTTCCTTGGAACCTGGTTCACGGCCTCGTTTGGCCTGTACTGGAGCTGGGCTGTCGCCACCGTGCAGCAATGATCCCAGCTGTCGGACGTCCTGGCAGACTCTCGCTGTATGCCTGATGCCCGTCAGCGCCAGCTGATCTCCCCTGTTTGACGCCTTCAGCAAAAGCTTTGATCGAAGCTGACCGATACTGCCAGTCACACACCTGTCCCGAGGTTCCCGCTCTGGTTCTGCAACGGAAAAACCACACATGTTCCCTTGCGCACGCATTTTACCCAATAAATGATCGAACTCTTCTCCTGATTGCATGCACATGCATCCGTTCAGCGATCAAATTACGACTCGGCGACAAGTAAGCTGTCAGTTTCTGCTCACATCTGTCAAAGACATCAGACAGAAGGTCAGACGGCTCAGGCAGAGTGTCATACACATCTGCAATGTCTGACCCAATAAGTGCAACATCAACGCTCATTTACGTCATCTGTCAGCGATATCTAGTGCCACCATATACCGTTCAACCTCCTCAGGCCATCTCCCGAAGTTCTTACTAGTTTGATATAGGTCCACGGCAGGTAGCTGTCGTGCCACACCACACCACTGCCCACGCCATCAAACGAGCCGAAGCTTCCACAAAAATGGCCTCCCGAATCTGCTCACCAGTGGACCGGGTCACCCTGACCCAGAGTCGTCATTCACTGACGCATCAGGGGCCGTTCACCAGCACCGCTCCACTGACCTTTGGCGCTCTGGGCGCCCAGTTCACCTGCACCCCGGCCGGCCAGTCCTGGGCGAAATGGGTCAGTTCCTATTCCCAGGCGCCGATCCGCCGAAGAAGAACAGCTGACCGCCTACCCAAACAGCTGCTTCTGACAAGTTTATTTGGACGGCAGACGCCGCCAGCTCCACCAGCACGCCGGTAGATGACCGAATCCGCAGGCCTTGTCAGATCTTTTGACCTCGCGCAGAAGACTCCACGTCGCCACCTTGCGAGGAGGCTGTACTCGACGGTTGCAGCTGCTCCTTGCAGTCACCGAAGGGTAGACTGTCTCCGTCCGCCGAGCTCGCCGCGTCCACTGGCGGCCGTCCGCTGCTCCACGATCGCTGCCGCGTCTTTCGAGGCTCTTGGCCAAGTTCGGTGACACCGAGTCCACGCCAGTCCGAAAGCTCGTCGTCGCCAGGAAAAAAGCCGATGGAAACAGAAATTAAGTTCTGTTGTTTGTGAAGAACCGAGTGGGGATCAGCAGTCAACATTTTTTTCTTGCGAAACGATCAGTGAGAGCCAGGAACCCGAGTGCATTGTTTGTAAAGTAACCAATAGAACCGGGAACCAGTGACTGGCGTTTACAAACAATTCAGCCGAACCCAATATCCAAGACCTCGATTTCAGGAGGCGAACTGGGAGCCAGGAACCAACATTGGGGCCCAGGCACGCGTCTGTCCAGAACCAAGACTCATGAAGGAAACATTTGTTCACAAAAGCATTGATAGAGGCTAGCAGGGTGCTCATAGAAAATCGGCCAGTTCACATCCCCAGGTCGTGCTGCCTATAGACCGGTGGAAAATACGCGAGTGCTGACCTGCTGTCAGGAGTGTTTGCAGGGTGAGTGCGGGTGACCGGCATTCGAGTGCTCAGGGATGCGGAGCAGCCGAACCCATCGGATCCACGGGCGCATCCGAGTGTGCACGGGCACGACCCCTTTCATCGCAGACGCCAAGTCCCGACGGCTCTCGATGTGACGATGTTGACCTTTCGCCGTTTAACTTTTTACCTCTGTCGACTTTTGTCCATTTTGAAGGACGAACAAACGGTGAACACTTATAGTTACCAGTGATGTCTTTGGCATGGACGAGATACCCAACAAACGAGGAATCGACGATCGGTCAGTCACGTTCTTAGTTACAGCGCGGCAAAGTCAGAGCACACATCCACGGCTACCGCCCACTGACTGCACCGACGAACGACCACCGACCGACCGCGCCGACGAACGCGCCCTCACGGTGTGGTAGGGCTGACGCCAAATGGATGCGTGCGTCCCCGAAGCAACGTGTACTTCCGATGCATTTTCTGCACATGGGGCACAACATAAGTGTTTGAGGAAAACAGTCAGAAAATTGAGATAAGAACGAATTTGATCCGCTGTATGCCAATGATTGTATCTGAAATCATCTGAAACAAGCCAAAATGAACAACAGGCTTGCGGCCTCAAGCCATCTGCCGGCTGTCCCACTGTAGATGGCCCGTGGATGGTTTGACATCCTGTAGATGGCCCGTGTCAGAAAGCTCGTTATTCATGTTAGCTCGTTTCAAATGTCTGAAATAATATCACCGGCAAGCGGTTGATCACGTTTTCTCTCACCACAATGCCTGTAATCATGCTGGGGATTCTAGGCATGCTTGCTGAGAATCCAGCTGAGGATTTGGTCCTCATTCATTAATGATCACGACGTTAATTACCAAGTGTTGCGAAACACCCGTTTGGGCACCATAAATTGAACATGAGTGAGATGTTTTTATTGTTCATTATGAAACACACATGCCCAGTGTTCAGGCATTGTGATAACCGGCGATGTCAGAACACTCTTGAAAGACGAACTATACGAATGAGCTGGAGTGCAAGCATTCACAGCGGATGAGCTAGTCATACTATTTTACGATAAACGTTGCTCTGGTTCATGCCTTTGGTCCGTTGGCTTTTGAACGTTAAGACTAGCGTCTTCATAGCGAAAAAGACTAGGACTTCCCACTTAAGGAAACTGGACTTATAGTCGAGAAGACTAGTCACATTCTTGCAGGCGGTAAGCCGGGCCCAAGTATACGTCATCATCTTCCTGACTTGGTGATCGATTTTGCGCGGTCCAATGTCCGCTGGCTGGCAGCCCGTTTTCACAAAATGCCGGAGGGAGCTCTTCCCATGAGGCCTATGCATATACCGCATGACATTTGCTGGCCTTCCTTTATGATTTACGGTCAAAAAGAATAAACTTCAAAGCTTACATTCAATGCAGTGCCTGGCATAGCCTGCTTACCCTCGGATTGGGCATTGACTTAGCTTATTATTTAGCTCACTCGGTCCTGATTGCCATGAAACATTCATCAAATTCTGAGAAATCGTTGCCATTCTGATCGTTCTCAGGCTTCACATCGAACCACTGCATGTGTCTCGACCCATGTCGTCCTCGGAGGTAGTACAAAATACTTTCAGTTTTTACGATACGGTACTGTCAGTGTGAAAAAATCGCACGCATCCAGCTGCCCGTCGGCCCTCATCTCGTTCTCTGTATCGAGGTTTGGTGGGGTTCCCATTCCGGCCTCAGATTCAGTGGCGTCGTTGCTTTCGCTTTCCTGTGCCTGCTCACAAACGGTATGGGTGTTTGAAGGAAGAATCACTCGTCATTCAGATATGTGTCATTTATTAAAAACACGTTTGGGACGGAAGAAATATTAAAATCGCTTTCATCTTTGCTTTCTCTCTCTCTCTCTCTCTCTCTCTCTCTCACTCTCTCTCTCTCACTCTCTCCTCACTCTCTCTCTCCTCTCTCCTCTCTTGCGTGCTCCTCTCTCTTCCCCGTTCTACTCTCTCTCCTCTCTCTCCTCTCTGCCTCTCTCCTCTCTCTCTCTCTCTCCTCTCCTCTCTCTCTTCTCTCTCTCTCTTCTTCTCTCTCTTCTCTTCTCTCTCTCTCTCTCTCTCTCTCTCTCTCTCTCTCTCTCTCCTCTCTCTCTCTCTCTCTCTCTCTTCTCTCTCTCTCTCTCTCTCTCTCTCTCTCTCTCTCTCTCTCTCTCTCTCTCTTATCTCTCTCTCTCTCTCTCTCTCTCTCTCTCTCTCTTCTCTCTCTCTCTCTCTTCTCTCTCTCTCTCTCTCTCTCTCTCTCCTTCTCTCTCTCTCTCTCTCTTCTCTCTCTCTCTCTCTCTCTCTCTCTCTTCTCTCTCTCTCTCTCTCTCTCTCTCTCTCTCTCTCTCTCTCTCTATCCTCTCTCTCCTCTCTCTCTTCTCTCTCTCTCTCTCTCTCTCTCTCTCTCTCTCTCTCTCTCTCTCTCTCTCTCCTTCTCTCTCTCGCTCTCTCTCTCTCTCTCTCTCTTCTCTCTCTCTCTCTCTTCTCTCATCTCTCTCTCTCTCTCTCTCTCTCTCTCTCTCTCTCCTCCTCTCTTCTCTCTCTCTCTCTCTCTTCTCTCTCTCTCTCTATATATGACACTATGGAACAGGTTTAGAAAATTATGGAACGTTGTTATTTCCCTGGTGCTTTGCGACATATGTACATACTACCCAAGATGTGCGACATAAGTAAAAATATATCGAACTGAATAACGTGCGTGCGGCTCCATGGATCATAATAAAAAACTATGTGAATAAATGCACAGATGATACAAGCAAAACGCATGCAGGACGCGCAAATCGTATTGAACGAAAGATGACCTACTTGCAAGCGTGCCGCGTTCAAGACCATGCACAGCAAGTAGGGGCAAACGCCTTTTGTCTCTCGCAGCAAACATGCTTTTGGAAAATTCGGATGTTTGCTTTTCACAGCCGAGTACATCACAGAACAAACCAGTCTCCTGAGTGTCATTTACGTAGATGATTGTTTTAAAATAAAATTGGTTGCCGAACGTTGGGGTTATTTACATCACGCGGCATGCATCAAAGCCGTTATTAGCCAGACTTTGGAATGCAGATGTCTTCCCTAAGACTCTATATGATATAAAATCCACAGCTGTAGACATATCCCGACATGATGGTTGGCAGCGTCTTGAACACGCAGCCATGAAAACTATGAATACATAAAACAAACATGAAGGAAACAATTCGGGTGAATCGATGGACTTTTGCAATTACGTTCCAAAAGCAAAGCTCACCTACCGGTACTGACGGTTGCTTTGAAGAAAACGTACATACAAAATACAGTAATACAGTTTTGACCGTGCGCACAGACCACATTCAAGCACATGAAAAAAACAAATAAAAGGCGTGGAAGTCTCCTCCAGTTTGAGATAGTGTTAGTGTAAAAGTTTACTGCAATGTTGTCCCCCACGTTAACACGCGCCCGGGTGTCCAGTTGAATACCCCTCGTTCGGGTGGGTTCAGTTTGACCCTCCGAGATCTCAAATACTAAGAGAGTTGGAAATATCAAGTTTAAAGGATGGGTTGGCCGGTATGTGAATTTTTTGGTGCCTATATTTTACATTTCTTGGTCATGACCTCTGCAAAAATAAGACCAAACAAGGTCAAACTCCAAGTCACTGTCCAAAGTGCCACCACACCACCTCATGCAATCACCTTGAACATACATACTTATTCCAAACAAAATGTCACTGGAGGTGCTCATTGTAAGTCAGCAAAATTGTTTAACCTTTAGAAGATCATAAGCGTTTGCACACTTGCTTCGCTGCGCTTTTTAAAAGTGTAGAAAATTCTACCATTTGCAGCTGAATCCACGCCTCTGGCTGTTTTAGGTGCCAAGATATGGCGCAAAACATAACAAAAACGGTTGGTGACGGGCAAATAGTGCTTCTGGCTCGCGCGCACCTCGCACGCGACGCGTGCGACATTACAATCTGCACCATGTGATCATCTGTTTGACTCGCTATCGATGCATGCCCCTCCCGAATGCGTCGGCGCCCTGGGTGTTGACATGCGTCACAAAAGGTACAAACCCGTCGAAAAGAGCAAAGTCTACCTTGCCAACCCGTGGGGACGCGACACGTGTCCCATGTAACCGAAAATGTGGCGTCACTAAATATCCAATTCCACTCGGTTCCGACGCATGACACTGCCGAATCGCTTTGTACCCGTCATGGCAAAATGTTTTGCAAAATGGGAAAATGACCGTAGACAGCAAATCTCGTCCTGTTAGCTCGTGTGAGCGCAGCAGGTAACAAGTGCAGTCATAGGTGGTACCGTGTGGTTGCCCTTAGATTGCCTATTGTACCATCCCACCCTCGAAACGTTTCGTTCCCTGGGTGCTGAGATATCGCGAAAACGTGAAATTCCTTCGAAAATAACCAAATTCATTTTCCAGCACGTGTGCGCCATGTCACGTGGCACGTGTGAACTAATGTTTCAACCAGGCTTCTGACAGTTACAGTCCTTATCAAGACATACCACGTCCAAGTCGCTCCAAGCCCTGTGTGCCGAGATGTAGCACAAAACGTGACTATCTCTGAAAGCAGCCAAATGCATCTTGCCAGCCCGCGTAAACGCCACGCCTTACTTCCGTGCCACTCCGTTTGATTCACTACTACGCATGCTGCACCCGCATCGCTCCGTAATGCAAGTGCCGAGATGTGGCACAAAAAAATCCATTTTACAACCTCGTGTGCGCGTGACACGTGGTGCGTGGGACCGAACCATTTAGCAGGGCGAATGTTCCTATTCGATACTGCATGGGAGTGTGCTACTCTCGGGTCGCTTCGTGCTCTGAGTGCCATGACATCGCAATAACGTGTAACCCGCCGAAAATAGCCAAATCTATAGTTAAACACGTTGCCGCCTTGACACGTGATACGTGCGACCAATCGTCGCTGTCTTGCCCGTTCCACTCCTTATCGAAGTGTGCCTCTGCCGAGTGTGTCTTTGCTCTAGCTGCCGAGGTGTGACGCAGCACGTGCAAACCCGTGGGCAAGAGCAAAATCCATCGTTGGACGCGAGACGCGTGATGGGTGCGGCCGTACGATTTTGCATGATATATCTTTTCGTGTCGTTCCCGGGTCGCTACGAAGTGTCGAAATGTCAGTCAGAACGTTAAAATCGGTAAAAACGACTTGTTTAATATTTTCACCCCGTGTGCACTTGCCAAGGGCGGCGTGGCACCACAAATTTGATGCTATTCGATGGCCCTTGCGATGGTCTATCTGGGTGAGCAAGTTTCATATCGCTGCAGCCCATCGTTATCGAGACATGGCTCCGGAAGTGGACGTGAGTCGTACCGTCGACCGGGGGTTGCGAAATTAGCGTCGCCCGTGTATTGACGAGTGGGGATTTTTCGCCTTTTTCGCTCACCAGGCGCTCATTTTTGTAAAACGCAGAATGATGAAGTGATACGGACGCACCCGAGTATCAGTCCTTGGTCATGTGAAAGTTTCACTTGAAAACTCTCCACCGTTTAGCCTGTGCGTGATCCCAAGTAACTGTGGCAGACATGCTCACACACATTGCTCCTGTGGTATAGTAGTTAAAGTAAAGCATTGGTTAACGAATTCATAGTAGGAGATGGTTACCAAAATTCGAAGATATAGTCTCGATTCCGTAATCTGAATAAGTGTCAAAGATTACGCTAGGCGGTATGTTCTTTAGGGTTGAAAGTTGATATGGTTCATTTTAGGTCACTGACCTACCCTGACTGTTAAGAAGTCAATGAAAGGTGTGCTTTTGGTCCTTGTTATCGAAACATTCGAAATAAGCGTCAGAGGCTATCCCTTAAATCAGACTCTCCAGCAAAAAGGTTATTTGATTTTGACCTCGGTTTGACCTTTATACCTGACCCAATGCGGATGGAATTCGTCGTGATTTTTAACTCAGTTATATAATTGTCTAAGACATTATCTCACAGATGTATGGCTTCGTCTAACGCTTCGTTGTCGCATCAAATTGAACGATACCCTAGAAACTGTCTTCGATGACAGCCACGGCCTGACTTTGACCTGCCTTAGGTCAGCGGCCTTACAAGGTACACCTAATTTTTAACAAGGGATCCGCTATTCAATTGCCTTCCGATATACCAAATTTAGCGCGGTTGGACCTCACCTTCTGGAAATAATTCTGAAAACAACTTGAAGAGGCGGAGTCAAATTGCCCTCCACCCCTGACGTGGTAAAGGGTGTGTTCTACATTTCCGCCGCCACTTCTACAACAAAGCATCCTAATCCGGCAGAGGCGGAGACGGAGCGCAAAGTGGACCAAGTGGAGCGCGTGGGCCGGCCTTACGCTGAAAACACCGCATCGGAGACGCATGCAAACCCACACAATGTCACGTTGGCCGTCCCCCTGCGGGATTGCGTCGGCTAGGGACGTGCTAGGCTAACATGATTGCCGGGTAATTGCCGCTGGGCCGGCGGCCCAGCGGGTGACCGAAATCCTGGAAGTGGACGCGGTAGTGGGAAGTGTCCACAGAGAGCTCCGCCTAATGATCAGCATGCTGTTCTTCATTTTCGGCCCCGCAGGGCCGAAAATGAGGGCGGGATGGCAGTTTCCCAAGATAGCTCTCTATGCGTGACCCAGACGGACGCAGTCGTTGCGGAGAGGCACCCGCTTGCCAGAGCTTTGAAACGGTGCTTATCTATGGATGTGCTAGACAAATTTTTGGTTATTTTTCCCGCTGTCATCCGAAGCTGAAAGCAGCTGATTGGGTCCGATGCTCGTTTCAGTAGCGTCACAGATTGTGTTTGGTTCACCTTTACGCGATTCGAATAGGTTACCACATAAAATATTCAGAACCAGAAGCATGATTCGAATCAGAGGCACGTGCTGGGAAGTGGAAGTGAGAACCAATCTTTGATTCAAGCCGTTCTGTTACTAGTTTTGATTCTGATTCCGAAGTAGAGGAACGACGAATGAATCCCAGATGGGATCAAGTTCATCCAAATCAATAAGTCAACGGAACACGCACCGTTCCACGCATCCAAATGACGTATATGTCCCTGCAGTGAGTTATTTGGCTTCAAAAACTCTGAAAAATTATGTGTTCACCACAAAAGCACTTCACAAGGGCAAAATATGGCGGCAAACAACCAAGCCGGGCACTAGGGATGGTGCCTAGGTGACTAGGTGACTAGGTCTAGGTGTAATATAACCATTTGGTCAGTTTGTAAACACAGCAACTGGTAAAAACTGCAAACTATTGGCTGTATACACAGGTTCCATATTGACCGGGGTAGCATACATTATGAGAATAACGACTATTATGAGCATAGCGTTTGTGCAGCATGTTACCTTTGTCTAGTTTCAGCATCGAGTTGGTTTACAAACTCAAGCTTCCCATGGATATTGAGCCAGGTTGCAAATCAAAAGGGTCGTTGTGAACGTTACAGTGGTCCTATGGGTGCTGTGAAAATGATAATTCCTGTCAATTGAGGCGACCTGATCTTGACCTGAGACGATATTGAACTGCTCTTGTTCATCAACCTTTGCGGCCACCTATGATTTTCACACGCGAGACCGTAATATTTCGTTTGGTACCGATTTCTAGCCTAGTGCGACCGCGACTGCACGAGCTAGACAGCAGCGAAGTCGCTGTAAAATTTTATGATTTTAGCGTCACTTCATGCGACCATATAGCCTCGTCGGTACCAAAAACCGCTCCCGTTCACCATCCCTGTCGCTGACTTTAAACTGCCTGTACAGTCGGCTGTTTCTGCCGAAGCTCCCCCGAGCGGCGGATGTCACCGTACGATAGGTAATACTAAGATAGTCATTATGATTGTGATGAGAGGCAAGACATGACGGAGGTGTGATGAGGCACGCGGCAGACCGGGGCCGTAGCAGCACACTCGGCAGACCGGGGCCGTAGCAGCACACTCGGCAGACCGGGGCCGTAGCAGCACACTCGGCAGACCTGGGGCCGTAGCAGCACGGGGCCAAACGTAACTGGACTTAGAACAACAGCATGCAGTCATGCTGTCACACACACAGGCGTCCCTGCGTGCAATGTGGCGCCAAGAGTTGCGGAAGCATTCGGCGCGCTTACGGTCGTGCAGCCCCCACAATAACAATCAAATGGCTTTCACTCACTTGTGACTCTACACGTGAGTATTTTTGGAGGTCCATAGAACCACAAGGCACATGATTCAGGAGCAGTATTATCGTGATTCCCCACTCCCCCCTCGTTTCCTTAGTACTGCACACCTGCGTACATTCTAAGCAATGTTGTGCGGCCCGGGATAATCTGCCAGACAGCAGTGCTTACAAAAGGATATTTTCAAGAAACATGCCGAGTGTTGAGTTATTTTGACAATGAATTTTTTTGGTAACTCTCAATTAACAGCATTCAAGAGCTGCTTTGCCTACTTTCATTGCATTGTGGTTCTTGCAAAAAGATGTTTCCTCTCAGCTCAACACTTGAGAAAGTTCAGCACCGAGTCTGTTTATGGAATGACTCAGTCTCAGACTCATGAACCATTTTTGAGTTTTATCTACATTAAGTCATGCCTTAAATAAAACTTAGCTTGAAGACAATCGATTTCTCAAGCCTTCTTGAGCAACGAAAAAACACTGCCCCTAATACCCTTTAATGGCGGAGTACATTCTGAACACCACAATTTTGATGTACCGATGGCCTGGTTGTTGGTGATCGTGGTAACCTTCCATTACTGTCAATTCTCGGGAAAATTTTGGACGACTTTTCTTAAAATCCCGGCGTACATTCTTGGAGTCTATGGTTACTAGAGTTTTGTCGCAGCAACGGAGTCCGTTGCTAATGCCAAATGGTTGGCTACGTAATTTGGAATGAGATAATTCATTAGCATAACATTAGCTACCTTCAATAAATGATCAACATGTATTTCCTTGTGACATATTGCTGCCGCTACATGATGACCCCCCCCCCCCCCATTGCTCTTGAAGATATTAGTGCTATTAACTCTAACTGGCCCTGAGGATTTTTAAGAGCAGAGCAAAGCAGTGCTTGTTCTGTGAGCCCTAACCCCTACCACCCGATTGCGCAATTCCATGTCAACGGCAGAATTTGGTGGCAGAACCTTTACCTGCCGCAAGGCTCGGCATGGTCCATCCTGCCCTCTGACGTCATCTGACCTTTATCGCGGCCACTGCCACCGGCCGCAGGCCATACTTGTCAAGGGCATATGGCGACCGCCTAAAGCGACTCAAACTCGTGCCGCCACGGATGGGGGAATCGGAATACCGGAGCTGAAACCAACTGAGTCATTAGGAAGGACATTTCATCGGGGCAGCCATCGAGATTTCCAGAACATGTTTTTGAAGTGTGCCAAAAGCTGGCACATCGCCTTCGCAGTCATTCCATTAATACACGCAGCGGTGTGCCTCTGAAAATTGTGCGTAGTGCAGGGGCGGGGCAGATCTCTCCTAGCCCCTAGTGTGCAGGGGCGGGGCAGATCTCTCGTAGTGCAGGGGCGGGGCAGATCTCTCCTAGCCCCTAGTGTGCAGGGGCGGGGCAGATCTCTCGTAGTGCAGGGGCGGGGCAGATCTCTCCTAACCCCTCTACCATGCCAAGTACCGTGAGAGGAAGCGTACAAAACCCACCGGCTAGGTGGATACATGCAAAAGCTGGTGTGAGAAGCGTGGTGTGAAAAACTATGGCTCTAGATAATTTCCTCCGAGGCGAAATGAGGCAAAATATCCCAAATTTTGAATGCTTTGTGTGGTTTCGGTTGTCATCTCTGATCATCGTTGCCAGTGGCGCAAGTGGGGGGGGGGGGGGGAGGGGGGCGGAGGAGGCACTGGGGCACATGCCGCTCCCTTAGGTCCCGACATGATTGTTTGCTCTGCTCAAATGAGGGAGGGGGGGGGGGGGCGGAAGAGGCACTGGGGCACATGCCGCTCCCTTAGGTCCCGACATGATTGTTTGCTCTGCTCAAATGCACTTTTTCAGATGCGTCACCAATTTTGTTCGCCAGCTGGCCGCATCTTAACCCACATCTGTATAAGGCGATGTACTAAAATAGTTGTCCTGAAGACCATTCGATGCAGTCCACAGTTCTGTCCTTCTTGAGGACCCAACCTTTTAGTTTCTGAGCCACATGCCCGCCAGGATGTGCAGACTTTTTTCGCGATGACTATTTCAAGGTCACCCAGACATCCATGATGTCATAATAACGTCATTCAAATCATGCAATTTCATCGGCAATGCAGGGATTAAAGCCAAGAAAGGTGTAATTGTTGAGCTGTTCATATTTGGTGTTTGTGAGCAAGATTTCCAGATCTGGCGGCAGCCAAATGGCTCTCAGCCAATGTTGTGCACGGTGGGATGACATAATCAAACAATGGTGCACTGATGAGCATATTTACTAAACAGGGATATTGCGTCGTCCGGAGAACACTTTTCCACCTATACACAAATATACCAAACGTATACCAATGAACGTACCGTACAAGCATGCCAATAGTTATAAGTGAGCTTATTTCATCATACCTGATGCTGGCTTCAGTATCTTCAAATGTGGACCATTTCCTTAAACCTCTACTTTTTGGCATAGAAGTACTTGTTCTGATAATAACCGACCATTAGTATGCCAGGAGGTACCGCCTAAACAGCATCATGAAACACACGCTGTCCATATTGTGCCAACGTGACGTTTCACGTTGTGGCGCACAGTTTGAAACGTCACGTTGGCGTCATATAACCGATGTTTGCTTTAAGATATCGTTGCACCAGTACCCACTGGTAAAAAGGGTCGATAATTATTTAAATGAGAGCCCCTACCTCGCAAAACGGTGCACTATGTATGCAGTGCATTGCATGAAGCAGAAAAGTGGCGGTCTCAGCGCCACCTACTGCGGGCTAACGTCACACTCACTACGCGGGGTGTACAAATCGTTGCAGCGTTGGGCTCACTGCGCAGCTCTGTGCTCCATGCCCTCCTTCGATACTTAACCGTATCGTACCCATGCCAAGCTGACCAAACCAGACCCGCGCGTTAATTGGGAGGCAAAGTCCGTGCGCCAACTGAACAAACCAGTGCGTCGGCTGACCAACTCAGAACCAATCTCAATCGTAACACGTCAGTCTGCTAACCAGCTAAAGGGAGTGTTCTACAATTGTATGGGGCTTTGCACTGAAATAGCCGTTTTGGAGCGCATTCGGTGCAGTTCACAACCCTGCCCATCTTAAGGCCTTAGACCGTCCAGTTTTTGAGCTACACGCCCGCGAAGATGTGCAGGCCATTTCGTGCACAATGTTTCAGGCCTATTCAGACATGCATGGGGCCATCGCAACTTCATTCAAGTCCTGCCACTCCACAAACAAGGCGGCGTTCAATACCAGGAAGAGTATTATCGTCATTTACATCTGTATGTAATACATTAATACTATCGTTCAGATCTGGCGCCCGTAAGTACGATTGCCAAATATAGTGGGTGTTAATTGACTCTCAATCAATGTTGAGCGAGTTAGGGAACTTCAATCACGAATTACGTGATGCGCCACGTAACAAAAGAAGTTGGACATGGCTTCTGCACTTGCTAGTTATTACGAAAATACGACTTATAACACAATAACTAAAGAACAACACCATAGGTGAGGACGTGAATACAAGTAAACACCTTGAAGTGAGCTCGCTTACGAGCCCACGACGACATTTGTCTCAGGCTGCACTTCCATCGCCAGTGCCATCTGCCGGCGAATTTGAAAAGCTACAGGCGGGGGATAAGGTGCAATTGGCACTGGTAGTTTGGGAGCACCTCAATGTCGTATGCACGTTCCATGATGCAATCTCACAATGACGCATTGCGGAACGTAAGTTCTTAACACATGCTCACACACACGCACACACGCATGCACGCACGCACGCACGCACGCACGCACGCACGCACGCACGCACACACACGCACGCACGCACGCACGCACGCACGCACGCACGCACACACACACACACACACACAATCTCTCTCTCTCTCTCTCTCTCTCTCTCTCTCTCTCTCTCTCTCTCTCTCTCTCTCTCTCTCTCTCTCTCTCTCTCTCTCTCTCTCTCTCTCTCTCTCTCTCTCTCTCTCTCTCTCTCTCTCTCCTCTCTCTCTCTCTCTCTCCTCTCTCTCTCTCCTCTCTCTCTCCTCTCTCTCTCTCTCTCTCTCTCTCTCTCTCTCTCTCTCTCCCTCTCTCTCTCTCTCTCTCTTGTCTACAGAAGTATTTTCCACTTAAAAGTACATTCCACAATAAGGTATTGATATACTTTTAAGTACATCAATAATTCCCCTTAAAGCAAAGCAGATCCGTACGCCATTGCAGTGGTGCAATAAGGTCACAAATTTTCGGGAAAACCATTTTACAGTCGATTCTTTCCATTCAGTATCAAAGGATAAACTCCAGTTCATCACGAAAAATAAAGAAAGCGGTGACACCCCGGCCTAGGCCAGCGCACCAGACCAGGCCTGTTCTAGCGCACCAGACCAGACCTGTCCTGTGTGCCGGCTCACTAAACCAGGCTCTCACACCAGCTGACCAGACCCGTGCACCAGCTGACCAGACCCATGCTCCGGCTGATCAGACCCATGCCCCAGCTGACCAGACCTGTACGCCAGCTGACCAGACCCGTGCCCTAGCTGACCAACCCTGTGCGCCAATTGCAGAAGCGGGCTGACCTGACACTGCACCGGCTGGCGCACGGCGTCAATGCCCTGGTGACGCAGCGAGGCACGGTGGTGCGCCACCCTCCGTCACACTTTCGACATCCCACCCAGGAGGTGAGGCTCGCACTCCGCCCATTAGGCGATGCTCACATCCCACCCAGGAGGTGAGGTACGCTCCCCACCTAGGAGGTGAGGCAGGCACTGCAACTAGGAGGTGAGACCCACAACCCAACCAGGAGGTGAGGCTTGCTCCCGATCTAGGGGATGAGGGTCGCACCCCATCTGGGAGGCAAGTGTTGGTTCTCATTTCGTTGCCTATATTGTTCTAACTACTACTTGGACTGGCACTGAGGCACGGACTGCCAAATTGGTTTCCACGGTGGTACTGCTTTCTGGCCAAAACTTGAGGGCTTTTTTCTGTGATACGCTCAGCCTCAGGCCTGGGCGCATCCAGCGGTGAACTATCTAGCTCGTCGACTGCTCTTCGTTTGTTGTGGAAATGGTCGTTGAAACCAGACCACGAGAATTATCTAATGAAAGCAAACTTTCCTCGCACAATAGCCCGCTGCTTATAGCTCAATCCACTGCTCCAGTGAAATCGATGTTGCAAATTTGCAACAGCGACTTGCAGCAGATGATATCTTGTCCCCTTGGCGATACACAAATCAGGGGTAAAGTCCACCACAAGAACACATGCCATTTTGAATGTGACCAGACTCTGATGTTAATAAAACACTAGATTAAGTCAGACAAGTTTCAAATCCATAAAACACACGTAGCACTCCCAGCCACCACCGTCATTTTGTAACAGTCAACAGTAGTGATGAGAATGTCGGCTTGGCCAGTTCTTACCCTGAGATCAACCGGTCCGCATTATATTAGGAGCTGCATCCAATACTCAGAGAACACTCTCAATCGCGTATAACAAGGAGCTTCAGGCTTTTGTTGTCAATGCCAGGCCGGTGGTCGTCAGATCACGTGAGCGCATCCACGTTGGTCTCGAGTGTAGCGAGAGCTGCACCGACCGGTCACTTGCAAGGGTGCTGTGAAACGAGCAAACAATTTGATAAACGACTTCACCCATTAAACCTCTGAAGAAGAGGAACTGTAGGTCCTCGTGCAAACATTCAAATGTTTGCTGCGCATTTCCAGGCACGAAGGGAAAAACACACACGTTTTCCGATGCCATGCCTAAAATACTGCCGGACTGTAGGATAAAGGCTGAACACTTTCATATCATGGGACCAGCCTGCATTCGAACCCGAGACGCTTCCACATTCCCTGAAAGCTTTTGTACAAGCTATGATGACAGAAATGTCAGAAAGTCTGGAATAGCCCATCTGGGGATAGAACGACACGTAAAGTTTGGTGTTGACTTGGTTGCTACTAACAGCATCCCCACGGGGGCTTTAACGCTAAAATTGCGCAATATGCTCAGTTGAAGTGGCTAGCGCGCGTGAACGTCACAGATAGCTATTATTACTTAACGAGTCGTTTATAAATTTGTTCAAGGGAGTGTTCCATATTTGTATTGGGGTTTTGAACCGAAAGAGCCATGTTGAAGACCTTTTGATGCAGCATGCGGCTGTGTCCAGGAACCTGAAACACTTTGGTTCCTGATCTAGAAGACTGTGAAGATGTGCGAAAACAATCGTAGGAGAATATTTCAAAGGCATCTTGGCACTCATGACGTCATAATAAGGTCGTTCAAATCCTGGCATTCCATAATGAGCATGATAGTCGAGTCGTCCATATCTGGCGTTCGTGAACACGATTTCCAGGTAAAAAGGCCGCTAATTGGCTCTCGACCAACATTGTGCAAGGTACGATGACGTAATAAAAAATGGCACATCGAGGAGCATGTTTACCAAACAGACAAACTGTGTTGCCTTAAGTAGTCTGCCCTAGTTAAAAGCATACCGATAGTTAAAGGTGAGCTTGTTTCATCATATCTGATGCTTGCTTCAATATCTTCAAATCTAAAACACTCTTTAAGCAGTGAGAAACCGCTCTACCGTTGGCTTTCCAAACAAGGATATTTTTGGCGGTGCGTTAGGTAGCATTGCACAGCTGCATGATTACATGAGCCTCCGGATCTGAAGCCTGACCCTCTGCTTGACAGCGGTTCCGGTACACCAATGGCGGAGACAGGGAGCTCCTCAACTGGCACTGTTTCTTCAACGCGGTCTCCTGCTTCCGCCGGCGCCGGGGCAGCAGCACGCAGGTGGCGCCGCGCGGCGGCAGAAGGCGGAACCGGCCGGTGTCTACCCGAGTGCCGATGGTGTGGGGCTCCGGTCGGTTGTGAAGTACCCCCCGAGTCCCGCGCCGGCCACAACCCCGCCGAAGGAGGATCGACCGCCGGACGGTTTGGAAATTTTGTTGAGCGCTGTTAGTCGGGGGTTCACAACGGTTAGACGAGCTTGACCTGACGCTCGGGACGTGGATGGTCAGCCGGCGCGGGACCTGGGCTAGCTGTGTGCTGCGATCCTGTGAGTTTAGAAAGCTAACGGCGGTAGGCTTGCGACGCGGGGTGAATGCCGGCATCATCATGAGGTCCCGAACTCATGCCGCGTAGAGCCGCTCTTCCATGTTGCGGTGGTCTGTGGCACGATACGGTTGGAGGCGAGCATACTCGACTCGGGAAGGTTGCGGCCAGCCGATCCGGCTTGAGACCATCTCGCGCAACCGAGGTGTAACGTAACAACCAGGGTGGGTGCGGTGCAGTGGGCAATCAACAACGATCAAATTGTCTAATCTGCCATCGGCATTGGGCTGCGATGTACGCCTGTCCGGACGAAAGCGCCGTTGCCTCTGCGATGCGAGCTAGGTCATTTTGTTTTCCCGCGTGCAAGACAATATTATCGGGCATTGATGTCTTTCTGTTCGATTGGGGTGTGAAAGCATGTCTACCCTTGTTACTTGCATCAATGCACTAGCAGCTGGCAATTGCATGCTATGCGAGACTACACGGACGGCACCATATTTCGTCACCGCAGACTTTCGTTGGGGGAGTCATATTCAAAGCAGCGCCTAGACTCAATTCGTGTTCCTGGTGAGTGAGCTCGATTTGCAGCAATAGTAGCAAACTGCGAAATAACAACACCAGCATCATACCTTTTCGCCAGTTGTTTGCTAGAATTTGCAACTGCATGTTGCCATACCGAGACCAAATGGTTGCCACCAGTTAATATTACGTATAGCAGATAAGTTATAGCTGACATTGTTGTGCGAGGGGAGACTCGTGCAGGCCTCATTTTTTTGGGTTGCTATTCCCAAATCGCTAAAAAGTCTTCAAGATCGGCGACCTTTCTTTAATATCTTTGCGTATAAGATTGTGATTTACGTTTATGGACCCGATTATTGGCAGTCATTGGTTACCCCAGATGCCAGGGTTATAAGAGATGTTCGGAAAGAACGGGCAGAAGTCTGCACTTCTCAATCCGTCAGTCAGTGGTTACCCCAGATGCCAGGGTTATAAGGGATGTTCAGAAAGAACGGGCAGAAGCCTGCACTTCTCAATCCGTCAGTCATTGGTTACCCCAGATGCCAGGGTTATAAGAGATGTTCAGAAAGAACGGGCAGAAGTCCGCACTTCTCAATCCGTCAGTCATTGGTTACCCCAGATGCCAGGGTTATAAGGGATGTTCGGAAAGAACGGGCAGAAGTCTGCACTTCTCAAACCGTCAGTCAAGGTGGAATAGCTGGCCCATGTGACGGGCCTGGGCGCACGCGTGCCGCCCGGACACCGACCGGGGCGCGGAAGTCCGGCAGCGTGGAGCACGTATCCCGGACACCGACTGGGGCGTGGCGGTCCTGCAGCAAAGGCCGCAACGCGTACACTGCCTCTTCCCCACCGCGACCCACTGCGGTCAGTGGCTGGGGCCACGTGCCGGCCGTCCTGGCGTCCGGCCGCCGCAGACGTCACAGCGCCCAAGCCGAGTGCACGCGCTGGGACTGTGCCTGAGGCTGCCGGTACAGGCCAGCAGACGCCACAGGGATGGTCTCACGCTGAGGAGAGAAGCGGTGAAGCCCCATGGCAGTCAGCGCCTGGGCGGCGGTCAGGACCTCCCCGCTCCCTCTCCTGCTCCGGATCTGGCTGCGGACTGGACTCGCATCTCGCCGTCGGTTCACAGTCCCTCCTTGCTTTGTGGTCTGGCCTGACGGAATAGAGCTGTCGACCCGACCCCAGCACCACCGCAGAGGAGAAGCGCGTACAGATCGGACGGAGCTATCGATCCGATCCCGACACCACCGCAAAGGAGAAGCGCATACGGATCAGTTTACGTGTCTCGTCAAGGACAGACACGCTTCCCGAATTACAGCGACTGAGCTCTAACCTCGAAAGATGAACGGTGGCTGATCACTCGTCATCCCCTGTATAAAAAAACATGTTCGAAAATTGATCGCTTGGTTATTAACGCGGGTTTAGTTTGTCTTTGGGTGTGTGTGTGGGGGGGTGGGGGGGGGAGAATGGAGCCCTTTCGACCAGAAATGATCATGTCAGGGCTATGGGATAGCGGAAAATGGACAACGGTGGAGCAGGACTACATGCGCCTGAGAAGCCAACCGCCGAGGATTAGGCCACGCAGGGGCCCCTCGAAGTGTGCGCTGGGCGCCCGGTCGGGATCACCCACCCAGGAGGCTTCTCGGTCCACTCGAAGCGGACGCATGCATCCTGCCCCGGATAAGGGAGGCGTCGCAAGGATTCAGGAAAGGAAGCAAGAAAGAGGATAAGAGGGTCGGATGATGCAGGTTTGTGCCGGCCCCAGCGATATACCTCCCTTGTTCCCTTCACCGCCGGCGCTATCCCCCCTCTCCCTCCCTGCTAACTCTGTGACTCATCCTCGCTCCAAGCGTTGACCTGTAGCTACCTGCCATGCCGACTCTCAAGCAGTGCGGAAACAGCTCCCCCCACCAAACCCCGAACCCATAGCGGGGTCCTTGGGCGCATGACATGCATAAGATACAGCTTGAATTTGCTGTCTTCCACATAAAGCACGGCGTATTAATATCATACCAAGAACGATATCTTTTATTATTATTCATACTTCTTCATGAGAAAAACAGAAAGTTCGCTAAATTCCAGCTGATGTTTCGACAGATTTCGGTCTGCGTATGAAAACCGCCCAGAATATCAGAACCCTTGGCACGTTGTTCACGAGTCCGCAAACCACGTGGTGATAATGTTTCAGAGCCGACCCAGACGCTGCATAATGTCGGCACCACCACCATCAGAACACAGGCCTACGAGCAAATCAGACCGCGAAGAGATTAGACCGCAGTAACCGAAGTAGGATACCCGCGGCATGATGCTCAGGGTACACGCCCGCATCGTAAACCAGTACGCCCGTGGAAGATCAGTAATGCACTTTGAAGCAGATTAGGAAGCTCTTCTGAGAATGCGACCAATAAACGCTAATATCGCACACTGACATGAGACATGAGACCAAGCAGCCCGGTCTCATTGCCAGGAGCAGGCGCAGTGCGCACTGACGCGCCAGCCTCCTGCAGCTGGGCACGTGCTGGCGCGCGGCGGGGCTCTGCGCGTACAGCGGACGTCAGCTGTCACACCGCCAGCCGGCAGCCGCCATCCGTCCGGCGGTGGTCGTCAGCCCCGCGTCCCGCCAGGGCTGACGCGAGACTGCGCCGCGGAACAGGGCGGGAGTCGCGGGGCAGGCGCATGCCTCGGAAGACAGCGAGGACCGCGGGACGGGAGCCCACCTCGGAAGACAGCGAGGACCGCGGGACGGGAGCCTACCTCGGAAGACAGCGAGGACCGCGGGACGGGAGCCCATCTCGGAAGACAGCGAGGACCGCGGGACGGGAGCCTACCTCGGAAGACAGCGAGGACCGCGGGACGGGAGCCTACCTCGGAAGATAGCGAGGGCCGCGGGACGGGAGCCTACCTCGGAAGACAGCGAGGACCGCGGGACAGGAGCCCATCTCAGAAGACAGCGAGGACCGCGGGACAGGAGCCTACCTCGGAAGACAGCGAGGACCGCGGGACGGGAGCCCATCTCGGAAGACAGCGAGGACCGCGGGACGGGAGCCCACCTCGGAAGACAGCGGGTGGCCGCGGGACGGGAGCCTACCTCGGAAGACAGCGAGGACCGCGGGACGGGAGCCCATCTCGGAAGACAGCGAGACCCGTCGGACGCGGGAGCTCATCTCGGAGACGCGAGGACCGCGGGACGGGAGCCCATCTCGGAAGACAGCGAGGACCGCGGGACGGGAGCCCATCTCGGAAGACAGCGAGGACCGCGGGACGGGAGCCCATCTCGAAGACAAGCGAGGACCGCGGGACGATGCCTTTGACGGGTCACGTCGGCATCAGGCTACTCAGCGGTCATCGCCTTGAGCCCAGCACCACACGGGCGATGCAAAGCGAACGCTGTGCTCTCTTAGCTGACATAATTAATGATATTTGTGATAGCATTTCGACGTTATATCGTGGACGTTTCAAGTTACAACTGAATGGTTGAGAGCTGACGCGACGAAGAGAAGCGATCTCAGTGTGGCAGTGCCAAATATGCGGGGGTGGAAACGGAACTTGAGTGTTGATTACGACCATTTAGTCACGACGATTAAATTTGATTAAATTTAATTCGATGGTTAGATTTGATTACGGCGAATACACAACTGATTATGTTGAACGTTAATTGGTTACTGCCTACAAGCTACACTCTTAGCCAGTTTATGACACCGCGGCACTCTGTTGCTTCCTGACTGTAGGAGACACCGCCTAACTGTAGCAGACATCATGGGAGCAAATATGACAGAGTGTCCCAAATATACAGCGAAATTAAAACAAAGCACGCCAAGGCCTAAGACGCCTCTCGACCCGACTGGGCAGACTTAATGCCCATGCATCATACATTATGTTTAAAAACCATGGAGGCAGCACAGTGGTGTTCTATACATAGTTTATGCATGCTATCTGATTCAATCCACTAAAAGACAACGTCTTTTAAAGGCTTGTTTCTCTTGTGTTCTGTAAGATTAATTGCGTCTTGTGGTTTGCTAAGCACAATCGACAGAACACTTGTTAAGACACGACGGCGTTCTTATTTATAATTTCCAGTTACTTAAAATTGCCCTAAAACATGAGCTTAGAGACCCTATTCTGACAATAACCTACCCGCAATATACCAGGCGGTAATGATGAAAGGAAGCTAGCCAACAAATCTTGGTTAAATTGTCAGAGCTGTGAGATTCAAGGTGAGTTTTAACAACATTACCAATGTTTGTCAGTTAGCATCTCTTTAGCAGTTTACCTCCCAGCACACTGAAAATTTAGTTTTTTTAAATAACACCTCCAAACCTCATAATGGACCTAACCCAGGAGCTCAAGACCTGCCTTTCTGAAATCAAGCTGTCCCTAGCCCACATGACTCATGGGCAGCTCGGAAATGCAATGACTGTCGTTTAGCGAATACATATTTAAAATACATGCAAATGTCACAAGCGTGCTGGAAAGCCTTGACAACGACGTGAATGAATGTATGAGGGTGTGCGTTGGCGGCATCATCGATATGTGCAGGTCTCGTGAAATTCGGTCACGGTGAATGAAGGGGAAGGCAATATCTTCGAAAACATACGCGGCATTCGCTAGTCTTAGTATCGAGCACCTGGATGCTGAGCAGCGTCCGAGATGTATGCGGAGACGATAACGAATGATATTTAAGCTATATTTGTTATATTCGACTGTGAAAAAGTGAATTCGGCCGAAATTAATTCACAATTCATGGCTGACGTAATGTTATATTGATCAAAATGCCGTCATAATACAAATAAACATAATTCAAATAGTCATATGCCATGATACATACTCAGTTCGTAATGCATACATTAACACTGCGACAGAATCTTGATGGCACAAGGGCGCTTCGAACCTGAATCGGTAAGCCTCTCCACCCAGGACGGTGGCAGACACACACCAGCCCAATCAGGCCCTCTGATGAGTCCTCCGGGGAGCCGCCGGCGGGTCAGGTGGCGAGCGGCTACTCAGTCTCCTCGGAAACTGGACGTGTTGAGAGACCGCCCCAACATGCTTCGTCTCCACCGGTCCAGGGCGAGGCCCGCGCAGAGGTGCGGAGCCCCAGCCATGCGACGTGCCGGCGAGGCCCGCGCAGAGGTGCAGAGCTCCAGCCATGCGACGTGTCACCGGTCCAGGGCGAGGCCTGTACAGAGGCACAGAGCTACAGCCATGCGTCGTGTCACCGGTCCAGGGCGAGGCTCGCGCAGAGGTACAGAGCTCCAGCCATGCGACGTGCCATGCGAAGATGGGACTGGGCTCGACGCGCCGTCAGCCTCTACAGAATACATCAGTCTGCCCGAGGACGGGGCAACTGACGAGGTTATCACGGTACAGCCTACCCGGGCAGGCGGCGGCGAAGACGATCGCCTTACTGGCGCCTCCTGCTGCGTCTGGCAGTGCTGCTCGCAAATGCGCCATTGTTCGGACTTTCGCACCCGTCTAGTGTGTAGTCGTACGCAACGGCTTTGAGTCGGCCGACGTAGAGCACCCACAGTGCGCATGCTAACGCACTAGACGAGAGCGATAGTCTTGAACCAGTATGCCATCTTCAAAGGGAGTGTTCCACGTTTGTATGGGGTTTTGGACTGAAAAAGCTACCTTTAATTTCATCATTCATTCGGCGCAGCTCACGGCCGTGCTCTTCTTAAGACCTAAATCCCTCCAGTTTCTGGACTGTACGTCCGCGAAGATGTGCGCTTTTCGGAAAGACTATTTTAAACTAACTCAGGTATCCATACACAATAATGAAATCATTTAAATTCTGCCATTCCGTTAGTCGTGCGGCGATCAAGTTTAAGCAAAATGCTGTTGTCGACTCGTTCATATCTGGCGTCCGTGAGCACGGTTTCCAGATAAAGCGTCCGTCAGAAAGCTCTCAATCAATGTTGTGCAAGGTACACTCACGTGATAAAAATGACGCATTGAGAAGCACATGTACTAAACAGAGAAACTGTGTTGTTTAGAGCAGTCTTTTTCTCTTCAAAGTATACTAACAATTATAAGTGAGCGTATTTCATCACATCTGATGCTTGCTTCAATATCTTCAAATGTGAAGCTTTTCCTTTTATACTAATGCCTCGTCTCACCCCTTCAAATAAGACAGCAGCTCAGCTGACTGGATGGGAGCGATGGCTGCAAGCAGACCGGCTGATCATGAGAGCTGCGCCGGTGACCCCAGGTCAAAGACAGAAAGGGAGCGATGGCTGCCAGCAGACCGCCTGATCATGAGAGCTGCGCCGGTGGCCCCAGGTCAAGGACGGGACGGCAGCGATGGCGAACCGCGAGGTGGAGCGACGCCGCTCCGTCCAGCAGAGGAGCGGCCGGCGGCCGGATGGTCTGCGCTGCCAGGGCGATGCCGGCACTGACAGCACCATTGTGCCTGGACAGCCTTAGTAACGATGTTTGTGTGCTGGCGGGCATCTTCTACCGCCTCCGACGGACACGCGGCGCGGCACAGGCCAGATTAACTGCGCCTGATTTGGCGATTGTGAGGAAGCAAGCATCGCTGAGCCTTGTTCGGTTGTCAAAGCTGGCTTACGAATTTCAGAATGCGCAGCCCACTCAGCGTAATGACGTTCAAGCAGTGACGGTTTGACGTTCACTTGCCCGGAGGCACACCGCCGTTCTCAATGTGCGGGCTATGGTCGGCCGAATCTACACTTCGCCTCGCCCCGGGTGCGGACGTGGCAAACAGACCGCAGGTGACACGAGCTCGCCAGCTGACATACAGCTGACCCCAGCCGCCAGGGGTCACCCGTCACACGTCAAGTGCAGGAGGCGGGGAAGGGGAGGGGCAGGGGAGGGCGTGACCCCATGCAATGGACGAATAGCGACGGCGAGCTGAGGGATATGGCAAAACACTGACAAGTGCGTCATTAGTGTGAGGCAACACGAGAGAGAGAGAGAGAGAGAGAGAGAGAGAGAGAGAGAGAGAGAGAGAGAGAGAGAGAGAGAGAGAGAGAGAGAGAGAGAGAGAGAGAGAGAGAGAGAGAGAGAGAGAGAGAGAGAGAGAGAGAGAGAGAGAGAGAGAGAGAGAGAGAGAGAGAGAGAGAGAGAGAGAGAGAGAGAGAGAGAGAGAGAGAGAGAGAGGGAGAGAGAGAGAGAGAGAGAGAGAGAGAGAGAGAGAGAGAGAGAGAGAGAGAGAGAGAGAGAGAGAGAGAGAGAGAGAGAGAGAGAGAGAGAGAGAGAGAGAGAGAGAGAGAGAGAGAGAGAGAGAGAGAGAGAGAGAGAGAGAGAGAGAGAGAGGAGAGAGAGAGAGAGAGAGAGAGAGAGAGAGAGGAGAGAGAGAGAGAGAGAGAGAGAGAGAGAGAGAGAGAGAGAGAGAGAGAGAGAGAGAGAGACCAGTGGGCACAAAGTTACGTTTGTCCATAAACAGTGTTAATCGCACACAACTATAAGCGGCATATGTCGCAAACTATACGGAGTACCGCGGCACGCGATCAGGGCGGGTGACATAGCAAAAGGAATAATATAGAAACACAATTGTTGAATTAGAACCAGCTTCCTACATGGTTGAGTGATGAACTGATAAACTGTAGCAGCCGGATTCATCTTTGCCTTGAGCTGGGTGATGACTTCATCAACATCATTAGGCGCATGAATAAAAATATATTAAACAAATTACTTTGAGCTGCTTAACATTAAAATACAGCTATCGATCAATGCAGGCCACCAGTGCAAGACGTTTTACTGCAGAGTTGAGGCGAGGTATTCATTGAGGCGAGGCAACATCGAATATTCGTGATGAATGTTAAAAAGGTCGCTGAAAGCGATGCTATTTCCAGGTAAATATATCATGGGGAATGCCTGCACACGAGATTCCAAAGGCCTACAACGCTCTATTACGCTGAAAAATACGGCATTGCATAAATACGGTCTAGAAATATGGAATTGAAGCTGTTCTGCATTTTGTTCGATTGGGGAGATTTGTTTGGCACCGGAAAATCTTGACTCTGTTTCGTTTTCAATATTTGAGAGCGTGTGGAGTCGAAGGTGATATTTTACTGAACACGCACAAAATCCTTTAAAAATTGGAACATGAGGCTCATGCGTACAGCGAGTGTGACATATTTTCCACATTTAAATATCAGCATCGTTTTACTCCGTTCCCGTATAGCCGTGTTGGCTCATCCGAATGACATGATTTTGCCTGGAAATCATATCCGTACCATTGAAAGCCACAGACATTACTCTACCAATCAAGCCTACAGGAACTCACGCCTGTCTCAATCTTGTTTGTCATATTCAACTAGTAATTATCACTACTGACTACATTGAAGAATCTATCGTGTTGCTCGTAATGACGAATATTTAGTACACTTTTTAAAAAGAATTTCGATACGTTACAGCTTGGACATTTTCAGTAAGGCCTTGCAGCTTTCAGAAGCCAGATCAGGCCCTGCACTGCTTGTCATCCACCGTTATACACTCGCGGCTTTGCCATTCCTGTTCGTCTATCTCGATCTTCTGCCAAGGCATGCAAGGGCTCCTTGTGAAAGCTATTTTGATACCAGTGGAAGAATTTCTGGAACATAATTCGCGTCGGCGAAGGGCACAACAGGCCCTTAATCAGTTCTTCGTACGCAACAAAAAGTACGGTAAGTCATGTTAAAGTGCCACGAAAGGGGTATGAGCTTAACCGCTACCAGATACGGTGATCTCCAGCTACTTGTCCTTCAATTTAACATTCTTCCTATGGTGACGCATGGATAGAATAACCTGAATATGACGTTTCTACTTTAATTCTGAAACCATCTGTGCCTCCACCGTTTCCGTAGAAGCATGAGCATCAACATTTGCGCATCCACTTATGCGTTTGACTCACACGCGGACAAATGCGTCAAACGCGGCGGTCAACGACTACGCCAAGTTCTCAGAATTGTGCTCGACTCCGTTCTAAAAACGACGCGCGTGATGCCCTTTAGCTGCAGTAAAAGCCCTCAACAGAGGTCACTGCGGGACTCTTCAGTCAGGTGCATGCTTCATTTTCAGACGCAAGCGCCTTCCATTCCGCAGTGATTTTACTTCTCCATAGGTACTCATCACCTGATATGACAATGGTAATGATAACGCATTGCATCGCTAGTCAAAGCTTGCGCAGGTTTTGCGCAAGTTGAGACACAGTTTTGTCGTTTGGTTGGGATCAGAGTACTTTTGACTATCAATGACAATGTCTGGCTGTGGGATTCCTGTGAGAAGTGGTTAGAAGAGCACGACTGCAGCCACCGTGGGAGACCTCCACTGCGAGCCTTACAGGGACCCTTTTCCGGTTTTCGCTCCGGGAAGGTGTGGCACTTTGATGATTCAGGATCAGACGATGAGCGACGAGAAGCAGAGCGAATCTGTGTGGCCGGATGGGACTCGAGTGAGCTATTTGAATGCACGGAGAAAAAACTCAGTCAATAGTCTCGTCGGAGAGGGGTTTTGCTAAAAGACGACTGCAGTGTAAGTGTCTAGTTGTGCGTTGCGGCCTAAGTAAAAGATAGGGACCTGCCATCTGTCGCACCAATCTGTGCAACCAATCGATGACCCGGACAAAACAAGCGTCGATAGCCAGCCCGACATTTATCATCCGCGTTATCTGCAAGCGGGTGGCAGCCTCTTCTAACGGAGAGCCGTGCCAGAAATGGGTTAGAAGGCAAACCATATGCGTAAGAACGAGTGGGGTGGGGGGGGGGGGGGGTAGGTGCCATGCCATCCTGTCCTTCAAAGATGCTGATTATTAATCCCATAGCGATGAATGGAAATATTTAGCGTCCAAATCGGTTTTGGCATCCCCATATTCCGAGAAGTTTCTTCGCCTGCGTACCACATAATGTTGCCTCCATGGTCCAGGAAAATACGCTGGACTTGTCATTCACCATCACTGAATACAGGTCACAGAGCGGGTGCATTGCTGGACCCGACTGACATGGCCTGATCAGCTAGCAACAGGCTAATGGAGGCTAACACAGAATGGGGCGGCCGTGTCGTGGCGCTGCGGGACGCTAAAGCCCTTCGCAGTCCATCTGGCGAAGTGGCGAACGAAACGTTGTTCGTTGGACTGGGAAGCGCAACTTGGATGGTGGGTTCAGGGTACGCGCAACGCGCTCTGCTTAGAAAGTATTCAAACCCCGAGGTCACCTGCAGCAACCAATTCGCATGCAGTTTTAAGTGAATCATCGGTATGCCGATTGACATGTTATGGCCAGTGTTGGCGCAGTGAAACTGCGCTGTCAGGTGAGCCTCCGTGGTCCATCACGCTTTGTGGTGAGGTCGTGCCCTCTGCCATATAAGCATGAAGCCGGGGCCGCGTCGCCCACACGACCAGTCATCAGTCGACGGGAATGTTCTCCAAAATCATCCTCATCTGCATCGTGGCCGGCATACTCAGCCACGTCACAACAGCTGGTCCAGCAGGTCAGGAATCAGACGATCCACACTCTGGTGTCCCCTTTACCATACTGTTGCTTGTTGCTTGTCATGATGGTTGTCATGAAAAGCAGCGACGAATTGGGTTGGTTTACTGTGTTCACGATCAAACGTGTAACCAACATGTGGCGCCGTGCCCGATTAGCAAACCCTAATGCAAGCGCCAAACATCTTTTCGGTGAATATCCTTATCGCAATATGGTTTTCTAGTATGGAGTCTTGTCTAAGGAATGCTACGCAGGGGTCTCGATATCGTTACAACGTCATGTTATTGTACTGTCATTCTCGGCAGATGTAAAGCCTACTAAATGTAAAACTGATGGCGACTGCAAAGACATCGATAAGCCGTACTGCGGAGATAAGAAATGTCGCGGTAAGTACACAACCATTGCTGATCTGTTATCCCACTGTTAATGCTATTGTTACTGCAACCGGAAAAACAGTTGTGGTCACCCCTGTCCCCTTCCCCTCACACACAAGAGGCAGTACAATGCTCGCGAAGTTGATTAGAATACTGCTAGAGAACGGACCGGCTAATCTGACTGTTTCAGTAAAGCGGAATAACATGTTGCAAAACGGCTGCACAGAAATGAACAGCTCGCCGCCAATAGCAGTGCTTCCCAGTTGTATTATTTGCCATCGGTGGGAACTATGCATCCTGCATGTTTCGCCCCAAACTGCAATTCGAGCGACCGTCTAGCTTCAGCTGCCAGAGAAACATATAAACTGGCTGACGTGTTGCAGTCGTGACGACGAAGTGTCGCTCTGGTGAGCTGGGAGTGGCTGGCTGCAACAAGTGCTTCTGTGTAACGAACGATTGGGGATGCGAAAAGAAGAACTGCGAACCAAAGTGTAAGTAAAGCGTCCAGATTCTAACCGTTTAAATGATTTTGGAAACAAAAACAGATCGTAGGTTGTAAAGAGTAATTGTTCGTTGCAACGACATGTGTGGACGAGGCTTAGATCTCTCTCATGGAATTTTGGGATGCAATGCCTAGATTGCAAGATGCGACCGTATTTCAATGTCAACTTCCTGGCGAATAGTTAAGAGGATATCGAAGCACCTTAAAGGGCATAATGTAAATAAGTGCCATTTGAAAATCAAAATTCTTGTACCTCTATGAAGTTACGGGATTGTCACATCAATATAGGACATTGTGTTTGATAGTAAATAAATGATGTTCATGCCGGGTAGTACTGACCGGTTTGCTCTTACAGACGAAAACTCGATCCCGAATATTCGGTGGTGTGTTAGACCTGGCTGTAGGAAGCCTAAAATCACGTTCGAGGTCAGAACACCGTAGTCTGTTAAGTCATCTGTTAGCTGTGCGTCGTCTGCCGCAATCAGCCATTATTGGCCACCGACTTGAGTCAGGAAAAAGATATGTAGCTTGAAACACAGCGTTTGGTTTTCGGTCAAATATCATCAGAATGTTAGAGGATATTCTTCCTCCGATCACGCGCTCCCTTTCACAGTTAACCATACGGGAGCTGTACCGTGCGAGGACGAGCCGGACTTCCCGCCTTGCAAGAAATTCTGGCAGGTATGCAGCTGTGGAATGGATCCCAAAGTTAGCCTGAATACACCCTTCATAACAATGAGTATAGTTCCCAGATATGCGCCCTTTTTAATATATGTGTTTAATGAGCATGTTCATTTCAGTTCAACTCATAATTATTATATGCAATGTTGGTTGCACCATGACACAATAATAGTATTTATTCTAGCCTAGCATGTTCCGGGATGACCTAGAACATAATCTATTTGTAGCAGCTACAGCAGCATGAGAGTATGATCACCTTTTTGAAGCATTTGCGTTTACTGACTTTTACTTGAAGCGATGGAAAATGAGTCGTGCGAGTCGTTTCTGTGGCATTCAACGTTGTAACAAAAGCACCAGAAAAAAACTGAGCTTATTGCCTCAAAAGAGATAGCATGTGATATTTTGCGTATTTCACGACTTAGTTTTCTTGTCCAGTGAATGTGTGCCTTGCGAAATTTCTCGTCTTGTCAAAGTTTGGTCGACACCCATACTGTGTCATGCCCAATCGAACCAAAACGTCGCATTAGCTCTGTTCTAGGTACCAGCTTTCGATTCTTATCCATGCTCTTGTTATTATGCGGTTACCCCCTATTGTCTGTGGCTTTAACGCATTACGTTGCATGACATCATTATCAGTTAAGTTGAGTCTTTCTAACCTCATGTTAGGTCGTCATAGGTCAATTACATTTTCGCCATGCTCTCAATATGTTATTGAATGCCATGATAAATGTGTCCATATAAATTTAAGATTTTGCCTACCACACGTCAAGCAGTAAAGGTACCATCTTCTATGGCCTGACACATCAGGTCATCCTTGGTCAACGCGGTGTTATGCGGTCCTTCCACTATGTGAGTGAATAATATAAGTCTCATATTTGTATATTTGACGCAACCCACTTAGTCATTAGTTTGGTTGTGATAGGCGGCCGATCGAAAGACACAGGGCCCTGACATTTCCTCAGCGGATTCTTATTTCACTGACGTCATTAACTCGTGTCTAATCAGGTGGTTCCTGCGTACCTCGCGATGTAGCCCTAATGCCAACATTATGGGCAAACAATGACGTCACGGGATTACGTGTCTCAGCGGCCAAGTTGCTGAATGATCGTACCTGGTATACATGGCCATGGAAAGACGGATTTGTGGCCAAAAAATTAACAAGCGTGCACAAAACGATTTTTTGCACTCCACACGAACCGCAAAGTACTTCCACTCATATATTTACTTTCTGTCCCATACACATCTCGCTACCTCTCCTACTTTTCCATGGAAAGACGGATTTCCTGCCAAAAAATGAACAAAAGTACGCAGACGATTTTTGTACTCCACGCGGGCCGCAAAGGACTTCCACTTGGTGGAAACGCGCAAAGGACTTCCACTTGGTGGAAACGCTGGGGCCAACATCTGTATTGTTCCCTCGATCATTGTGTCCCTGAGATTTGGCTTCACGGGGCTCGGCTTCGCTCTCCAAGTTCGCTTCAGAGAAACTTTACTTGGCGCGTGCCCTGTGGTGGAATGGGGAGCATTTTTCCCTGAAGCTAGAAATTGAGCCCCAATTTCCTCAACATCTCCATACTGAGATTTATTAAACTAGTTCGTTAGATTGTGCACCAAATTTTCTACTATTAGCGTGTGCAGGATTCCCTATCGTTTCATTATGCATTCAAACTCTGCAGAAGTGAATGGTATCTCATTTTCAGTGATCAAACTTTAGGGAAAGCCATGAGCGCTGAATATGCGGCGGAGGACTGATGCTGCTTTCTTTGCTCTGCGGCATATCTGACCCTGTTTCTACCTGAGTTCCAATTTCTCTACCGTTTGTTAGCACTGTCACTAAAATTCTAAGTTTGATCCTTTTGCTGGGGTACGCACCTACCTCATTAGCAGCAAGTTGTACGACATTCTCGTGGTCTATATGGCTTCTTGAATTTCTGCCAATATCACACCGAGCTTGCGGCCAGGCTCTTCAGTTGGTTTCCTTCCCCCGTCTATAATCAGGCCTTGCGTCAAACCACTCAATTATTCTGAGCGCTGCCGGCACACCCTGGACTTTTGTCCCCCACTCTGGCAGCCGCAGGAAGTTTCATTCCGAAACCGGCAACAACCTCTGGAGGGTTTGTGTCACCACATCGGAAGCACGGCTGTCGTTGTCGAGGACCAAAACTGGGGTCGGTGAGATGTAGGCCTAGTATCTCTGGGTTAGTCCGGGGCGAGCCACTTTAATTGGTTGAGTTGATTTTCGTATTTTCCCTACAAGAACAGCGCAAAAGTACATTTAAGCCCAGCAACGCTCAGCGTCTTATGACGCGAGGCTTGATGTCACTGGCCGCTGCTGTTTGATGCGACATGGAGTCAGCGAGGAGACTGGGAGGGGACTGGGTGCAACTGTCCCAACGAGTATAGGCAAAAAACTGGGAGAAGTACCGCATTTAACAGTTGGCACTATAACAGCGTATTAAAGAAAACTAGGTAGAAGCGTGGTCACGTTTGTCCCCTCCCCTATCTTTTAAGGGGCTCCTCAGCGACTGACCCGGCAAAACCGCGTCGTTCTTGTCGAGGGCGGCGCCACGAATTTTCAGCTTGGGGCAGGATTTTTAAGGGCCTCCTGAACGCATTGGGACCTCCTGACAGCGGGGCCTCCTGAGCGGTATCGTATTCAGGGAGATGGGCATCGAAGGTACGTGCACTGTTATCAAATGCTGCATGTATCACATCCTTATGAATATACGCCAACTAAAACATCCAGAATTGTGCCTTCTGATTATCCAGCACTTTTATGCTCAGGTACGCGACCTGAGCATAAACACCTCTGAGCATAACCTTGACATGCATTTTGGCAGCCCACGAGCGTGCACAATAGCATGAGTTTGGGAAAAATGGCCAAGAATTGGAGTGGGAATGAATTGTATTCTTGCCCCTCTGCTCGCCCATGCGGTGGCATCCATAGTGCATGTCCATACGTGATCGTTATGAAGGTATACTTCGCTCCTGGGCTGACATGGCTCTGGTTACCACACGGCACACCGGATTAACATTGTTCGCCCCTGCGGTGGCATCCATAGTGCGTGTTCATACGTGATCGTTATGAAGGTATGCTTCGCTCCTGGGCTGACATGGCTCTGGTCACCACACGGCACACCGGATTAACATCGTCCGCTTACACTTGCATGGTACTTGACAAAACGCTTGAGGAACTTCTCAACAATATATATCCAGAAGACGGCACCTACTGCAACCCCGAAGGTTAAGTGTGTATTGAATCTATCCCACACTGGGAACGCGAGGGTTATGACCGCAGTCCAGGTTCTTTTTAGCACGTTAAATGAGGGGAAAATGATTCCACGCTCGGCCGAATTGTTCTCACTGACCAGATACCTCTCCCTCCCCCACACACATTCACAGCTATCCCATTCCAGCTCCGTTTCGTGACGCCATTTATCAGTTCAGTTCACGTATGGTGTATGATATGTACCCGCAATTATTAAAGCAGCTCGCCAAATGCTTTATCATATGAACGCAAGATTGAAGTGGTCTGAATCCGAGGAGAAATCGGAATTCGTGGTAGGTTATTATAATCCATATTTGGTGACAATCATGCCATTAGGATGTCCCTTCCCCCCCCCCCCCTATACTGCAAAATCCTTAAAAAGGCCCTGCCGTAACTGGTTACACTTACCGAGTGAATGAAAAAATGAAGCAATTTCATAGATTGGTGTTAACATATCTCGACGCGTTGACGGTCTGTTCTAGCGTGTGGAAGATTTGAGTGATAATGCAGGATTTCTACTTCCAAAATGCAAACTCAAAGGAAGCAACCACCGAAAAATAGTGCTTCGAACATTACATTCCAGATCATTTCAAACGTTTTAAAACAGTGTGAATCATGTCGATGCAAAGATGTGTTAATCCCAAAAGAAGTCTACGCACGCTGCCTTCTAACATTCCGTCAGCACATTCATCAATCCATTAGAACAGCATCGGACAGACCAGAGGCGACATATACCGGTAATGTGCATTCATAATCCACACCCCACAACCATGCGACACACCATTGCCTTGGAAACGCGATTTATTTATTTGTTGTGCGCCAGACTATATGATAAGAAGCTCCAATTACTAGACCTTTGTCGGCAGTTTTTTCAATCGCAAACGTCAAAGTTGCACTCAACTTTGATATAGCTGAAACGGTTAATTTGTGTGCACCGACTCTAAAGCGATAAAGGGGTAAGGGGTAGGGGGGTATCACCTCCACCCGTGATACTGTTATTTTTATGGAATACGTAACCACAGGTATATCGTTTTGTACGCTATCTAGAGGCTTTCATGCATGGTAGGTGGGTCGAGGACGGAAGGCGACGGACGACCTAGCACGTTAGGTTATCGTAGGCTGTAATTACTAGATCATAACTGCCTTGTTAAGCCATCGGCGTCTTCGCTGTCGGCGTCCCACAGCCACAGACTTTGATACCCTTTTCCCGGAAGTGCTTTTTTCCTTGATTGAACTCAAGATTTGGCTCGACCTTGATCTAAGGTTTGGCAGGATGACACATGCCAATGCCATGTAGATATATCATGTCCTGGGCAATTTCTTTATCGCAAAAATGCGTAATTCTACTCGGATCAGTGATCACGACGTCGGATCAGTGATCCGACGTCGGCTCCTTCCAACAAACTCAACTTCTGTATCCCACCCAGTCAGCAAATTAGTGCGTGCATTTACCACTTTTTGCCCCGAAAATCGCAGTTTACGTGGCATGGCAGATCAGAGCAAAGTTATCGATGCATTGCTACTTGAATTTTGACGTCATTCGTGACCCTGTGGCGAGCTCAAGAGACGTCTGTCGGGTCGTGAAACCCAGGGCTATCGATTGTAGTTTGACTGAGAAAAATTTAGTTCGGCGATTCTTGCGGTAGGGTGAGGGGATGCAGCTAGTCACAGGGAGCTTAATGCCTCTGCCAGTGTCGTGATACAGCTCCTCCAGTGCTCTCTTAGCACATTATCTGTCGAACTAGCGGCAGCGTGCAATTTGGCGAGCTGAGATCGCATCCAATAGTAAGGTGAAAAACGACATTCAAGCCTCGCGAAGATTTACTCGTGTGCTTTGACTGGGGCTTTTTATGGGACGGGAGAGCGACTGTCCGGCGGTTATTGCAGAGGCTCAGCAACTTCATTTCCTTTGCAGTGAATGCGTCACAACCTGATAAACGCAAGCATTATGGGATGGTGGAGACAGAAGGAGCTGCATGGAGAGAATACCAACACGTCGGCAGCATACGTCGCAGTGCGTCATTTCCGAGCCAAAACGGTGTTTTATGTGCAAGTGCGTCGTCCTGATATGTTCGTTACGCTACCTAGGGTGATTTCAGTGACCTAGCTTCTGCATCAAGCTGTTTTTATGACAAGGGAAACCTGTTACGCGGGAAAGAATGCGAGTCCTAAAGCTGGACTTAGCGTATGAACACGCTGTGTGCTTGGAAGTCAGGGGTGTCCAGAATTTGTTCCCAAGAACCTGAGGAACTGGCTATTTTAGATGGTCACTACTCCAGCTAATATCAAACCACACCAATCAAGACTGTTCAATTTGCACGTTCGCTTGAAAGAGTTCGTACGCGCGATTGCCCTTTCAGTCGGCCGCTTGAGGGAATAAAAGCGTAGGTGGCCATCGGGGCATAGTTTAATGCTGTACTTGATTTGAATCCATGCCTAGAGCAAACACCTCGACTTGGGGGGGGGGACATGTCCACTCCCCCCTCCCGGTAGCGTCCCTGCGGTGGTACGACCAAGGAATCCACCTGTCAGCCAAGAACGCACGGTACCTTGCTGCTTTAACCTGCGCCCGGCCGGGGGTCTGGGACAAGCGCTCCCGGCCGGGGAAGTTGACTTCGCCCCTGGAATCTCAAACTTCCAGATGTCGTATGAGAAAAAAAGATACCGTTGTGAAGATTTTGCCAAACCATGGAAAATGCCTATCAACTTTGTGACCTTAGGTCAGATGTGAAATCACCAGAGTTCACGAAAGTAAAAAATGGTCGTTCTGATAGCTACAGTTAAAATCTATGTCAACACGTCAAGACGGATATTGAAGGCACTGAAATAAGCGTTAAGACGGCTAGGGGTTCATTCCGACCATTTCTGTTTACCCGCAAGGTTCATGTCACGAAAGGCCAAAATAGACTGACATTTATAAACGACATTGCTTCTATTGCATGCATGCCACGAGTGCCACTCGACAAAACGTATGCTTCAAAAACATATATTCGTCGTTGCTCTACTGCAAAAACTGATGCTAGTATTCACTCATGCATCACACTGATGTTCCTGCTGAAAACTCATACACGGTGTAGCATACTGATAAAGCATATACCCGACATTACTTCTACGGCAGACATTCACAGTCTTAACTTATGCGCGACGGTACTTCTACTGCAGAAACCCATACACGACATGAGTGGTACACAACAAAACTTAAGCTGCAAACAGATACCCCGTCGTTACGTCCACAGAAATGACTTACAGTCTTTGCTTATACACGGCATTTATCGTACTGCGGGAAGTAATGTGCGATATCAGAGCTCAGGGCAAAGCTTATACTTCAAAAACTTACATACGTTGATGTATCTCCGCAGAACCGTCTGGTCTTTTCTCATCAGCGATATCACATCTCCTGCCAATGCACATATACGACATCTGTGCTATGCTATACAGGCCATTATTCACAGCTTATACTCTTCAGCACTTCTACTCAAGAAAAGACAGTAGTAATAGCCTTATTCATAAAAGAAAAAACAAAAGAATGCAGATGATGCGTTGACATTTCGACAACATGCCCTTATTAACAGAAGATAATACACGAGTAGTAGAAGATAATAACTTCTGAATCCTGAGATTTAGAGGTTAACGTTTCTTGAATCCTGAGGACAAGAGATAATTGTAAACTAGTATACGCGTAGAACATTATATATTATTATATCAAGCGCCATTTGCGCATACACACTGCTGTTCGGGACAGATAGGTTCATGCCCTGGGTTCCTCAATTTTTTGACGGTCATTCTGACGCGACAAGACAGATCACCGCGACGTCAACAATATCTGTACATGGCACAAGGAGCATGGCGTGAAGAGTGTTCAGTAAGCAAGAACCCATGAATGAACAGGATTCTCGAATGAGGCAAATATGTTTGCAATGTCGCCTCACATATTCTAGCACATGTCTTACGAAGCACTAAGGCGTATGAGAATGATGATTTACAATCTCGACACCAAGTGCACGGGTTTAGTACGGGAGCGTAGATATGCGATCGCATAGCACGCAGGCATGCCGATGCAGTTAAAGCCCATATGCATGTTCTTAAAGCTGCTGGTGCATGTAAGAGGCAAGACATTGCAATGTTGCATTTACCATGCGGCGTTCTCTTAAAATTCAATTCAGTTGAGAACACTTGGCTCCGAAAAACATCGAATTACATATAGCTCAATTGTACCACAAATTCCTTCCGCTTTACCTGGTATCCGTATTTTTCCTAGCGGTGAGCCAATGCTGTCCGAATTCTGAAAAGTCTTGTGATCAGTCACGACGACTGGGCTGGAATCTCGACTGCAATACAAAATAGTGAGTCTAGTGGGTCGCTAACACCACACCAAAATCCATTACGGAAGTGTTTCCCCCGCAGCGTCTGGCTCCTGCATTCGCGCCCCAGCGTGTCATGACCTGACGGCGTGTCATGCGTGTCATTCCCAGCGTGTCATGACCTGACGGAACGAGACCGACAATAATAATCGACCTCGAAAAGGCGACTGAAGCACATGGTGAGGCAAAGCCTGACAGATCGAAACAAGGGAGAAAAACGAGGACCAAGTGTGGCAGGATCTCAAAAGGAGTGCTCCACATTGAAGTGGGGTTTTAAACTGGAATAGCTATCTCGAAGACCTTTCGGTGTTGTTCACAATCCTCCCCTTGTTAACACCTTAGCCTCTCCTGTTTCTGAGCTATACGCCCGAGAAAATTGTAAAAGGTATATCGGGGAGTATTTCAAAGTCACCCTCGCATTCATACTATGATAACGTCATTCAAATCCTGCCATTCTATAAGCCATGTAGTGATCAAGGCCAAGACAAATATAAATGTTCAGGCGTTCATATCTGGCGTTCGTGAGCGCGATTTACAAATGTAACGGCCGCCAATTGGCTCTCAATCCATGTTGTGCAGGGTACGATGACGTAATAAAACTCTAACATATTAAGGGGGTAGTTTACTTGACAGGGGATTTTGTTGTCTGGAGCGGTCTTTTCCACTTAATCAGAGCAGTCTTTTCCCCTTAAAAAGCATATCCATAGTTTAAAGTGAATTTGTTTTTCATCATACCTGATCCTTGTTTCAATGTCCTCAACGATGAAACATCCCATTCAAACCATTTATTAATTAGTACCACAGTTGTGCGGAAACTTCGTCGTATGTTTCTTCGTCAAGGGAAAGCAAAGCAGTCACTGGCCGCAACCAAACACTTATCGGTGGGTTAGTGACACTTGCCATTAGGTTATAGCACAACAGTCCTTGGTTTTAGGGCACGTTATCGCCGGCATCTTCCCATCCGCCTCTTTTTCTTAGCTTCATCACATTTTGTTAATTCGTGAGCATCTTAACGTTTACATTTCTACTTGTTTTTAAGTCGAACAACCACACAACGACACACACACACGCACCGTTCTGGGCCGCGACAACGTCACCTCCTGCCGCGGGCGCCGCACCGTGAGCCACCGTGACAACCCCCGCAGAGCAACATACGCCATCCGCCGGCCGCGCGAGCGCGCTAGCCGGCCGGCTGCAGACTCCGCCAGGCGGCAGGGCGGGAAGGTCGCCACCCCCAGCCGGCAGCCCAGCCCCACAGCTCCTCTGCAAGGCCGAGCCAGATGGCCACGACGGGGAGTCGACACCGGTAATGACGGCATGCAGAACGGTGACATGCACACTCACTAACGCACTTCCTCGTGCGCGTGCGCAATCGAACACCAATGGCAATGCGCCCGGTACTGACGGTAGTTTATCGCTAACTGCCTCATCCACGCGATGTAAGTGCCCCTTCGCTAACGTGCTGCTCGACCAGGTAAGAGCACAGCCAGTCTCTCCAAGATCACCGACCGCGGAAGTGTAGATTGTGTTGGTGCTCACAGCCACATGTCTGTCTAAATCAGAGTACCTTTGAATAAACCCAAAGAAACCTCGGCCATATGGCTCACACGATGCATTGCAACACTGTCATATGTACTGCTTGCCCAATGGCAAGCTCAGTCAAATAGCGGACTCAGTAAGTGTTCCGACCAAATCAACAGGATTGTAAAGGCTAGTGATAACGTTACATGTAGTGAATGTCTGTGGAGTCGCAAACGCGTGCTCAAGTCAGTCCAGAAAGTTAGCGACCCAGGGCAGAACCAGAACACATGTGGTATATCCTCGCTATGGCTCTGGCAGCGCGGACGCTGATTCGTCTCTTTTATCCGATAGAGGTGTGACATGCGGTTCGTCGCTAAGATCGTGTGGACGATTATAAATTGCAGCCACCTCAGTTTGAAGTCATCTTTTGTGTCGTACAGAACTTTGTATACTCTTGTCCACTGTTCTTGCCCCATAGGTCCAAGCCTAAGTTCCCATTTCATCTCAGCCTTGTCCGGTAGGGAAACATGAGCCGAGGATATGGGCGCACTATATCTCCAATTCGCTGCTCCCACGCACTTGCTTTTCCGCTCATAAGCACATGGAATGACTGCATTGGGGGCTTTTCCTGAGCAAGCACTTCCTTCCGAAGAACGGGGTATAATGTGCAGTAAAGACCGCCATGTTAGAAAATGCCCACATCCGAATTGCACTTGCCATTGGTCAGCGTTAGCGGGCTTTCGGTCCTGGTGCTTGTAAAGGTTATTTACTTGAACGACTGAACGGTGGATCAGATGGTGCTTGTGCGATGATACATTATATTCCAGGTTCATATCAATGTTATTCCATATGACTGTGGCCAGTATGTTTGCTTCTGAGAGTTTGTGCTGTAACGAGTGTACGATCTTTATTCGAGCATTCAATGCTTCTGACCAAAACTTACCTCCATCTAGAAGATTGAACATTTTATTCGGTTCGGCATTGCAGTGCAATAATGATTCTACGGCATTTATGTTTAGTTTGTGTTGCGATATTTTCTTCCATTTCGCGCTGTACTCTGGATAAAGCAACTTCTTTATTCAGGCCATTGTAAAACTGTCTGCCTGCGCTGATGGATCGGGCACCCTCAGTGCTCCCACGAAAAGACGGTTTTTCATCACCGACGTTTTAATCCTATGTCGAGATCGGTTCCAAATGAACTCCTATATTATTGTTTCTATCTTCCTTAAGGACTCATATTTTGGCTTTTCTAAGACTCATTAGATATATAAATACGAGAGAGCTTCTGACTTCATCACATGTACCTTTCCGTATGCAGTTAAGCCACGCCCGAACGATGGGTCAAGTCTGGCTTCCCATCTTTCTGTTTTTCCGGAGAGTTAATATTTCCCAGGTTTTCGCATGCTGGGGTAAATTTCACTGAAAGGTTATCTATTGAGCTGCGCTCCCACGATATTTCAATCCCTGGACAAGTGGCGTCTTCTCGGTTTCGGTGCTGACCTTTCCAGACCCCTCGCGTCTTTTGTCTGTTCAGGGATAGGCTTGACACATCTGGATAAGCATCCAGACAGTGAAATCATTCCCTAAAGGATTGATCGGAACCATTCATAATGATAACTGTATCATCGCCATAGGCTGAAATATTTATTTCTGCGTTCCCTCTGGTAAGCCCCTTGATGTCACTACAGCACCTGAGGTTATGGGCCAGAGGCTCAATTGAAATCAGGAGTAATAGGCAGCTGAGTGGACATCCTTAACAGAGGCCTTTGGCTATAATGCACGGTTCTGACAGATGGTCGTTTGTCTACACGCGAGCACTGCTCTGGAGGACTCCAGTCTGATCATATATCAAGTTGATCCACTTCTAGATAATAGGTCCGAAGCCTAAAACTTTGACGACACTTTTCAGCTAGCCCCAGTCCAGTAAATCGTACGCCTTACGCCAATCGCAGAACAGCTTCAGTCCAGGCGTATTGTGGATTCTTGCATACCCAATGATGTCGATAGTTGGCCTTATATTTTCGCCTATAAACCCACCCGGAAGAAAACCTGCCTGATTTTCGTTTATTATTTCATTCGTTACTGTATTCAGTCTTCGTGCCAAGGCTTTTGTTAATATTTGGTATGCAACGTTCAGTAGGCTGATGGGCCGAAGGCATTCCATTTGTCTTTTATCTTCGTTCCTTTTCGCTATAAATACGGTAAATACGGTTATGCTGCACTTAATGATATTCGGGATAGTTCCCACTTTATCCATCTCAATCATAGCAGAAGAAATGAGGCTTTTTAAGTCATGCCGAAGCATTGTATAAAACGGTACGGTGAATCCATCTGGACCCGGACTCGTTGAGGTTTTCATCGAGAGAAGCGCTGCTTCTAATTCGTCCACAGTCAGCTGATCCTCGCGAAGCGATGCTCTTTGGTCGTCCAAGTGTGTTAGGCCGTCTAAAAATTGTGCAGGTGCATTTAGGTTTTGGTCGGGGGCAAACAGCGTCTCGAGGTACGACTCTCCTCTAACATTTTCTGAACATCACCTGTTTCTTTTTCTTCCTCGGTAAGCTTTAATGTCCTAAATGTTGCCGGTGCATGGCTCCTTTTGTTAAGGGCATGTAAATATTTAAGGCTCTTCTCCGTGAACTGTCTCCAGTTGGTTCTTTAACGGAACATGTTACTTTTAGTCAGTGAGGAGGCCAAACTATCACGTTTCTCCTCTAGCTCAGTAACTATTTCGATCGGCAAGTCCGTGTTCACTGCGTTGTTTACTTGAACCCCTATTTCTTTGGGTCTTTGTTCAGCTTCCTTTTTTTCTATGGCTATCGTATTGTATCATCCAGTCCCTCAGAACACAGAGGACAGTTGCGAGAAGTGTGGTCATTGGTATTTCTTCGGATTTATTGTCACTTATTATTTCTGCAATTTTTAGCTTAGTTCGAGCCACGAACGTGTCGTCACTCAGCGGGGGACTATTGAATTTCCAGAATGATTTCCCGTCTGTCACGTGACCTATGCTGACAGTGAGACCACACATGCAGTGATCAAACAGGCATCTACAATCGATGCCAAAGCGGAGGGTCTTCTTTCATTGAGGGTTTTCTTGTTAAGAAAAAAGTCAATCATTGATATGCTGGCAGGGTTAAGTGTATGACACGTGAACTGTTTTAAGTCTAGTTAGAGTTCTCCATATGTCAATTAAATCATGTTCGACCATATACTGTGTGACCAATTGTTCGCACCAGCGATTATTTGCTTTACTTTGCCGTGCACTTTGCTTGTCTAACTTCGCATCGAAGCAATAGTTAGTCACCTCCTATAACAGCTTGTCCTATGTTCAGTTTGTCGCAGTGGTCCAGAAAGCTTTCGAATGGGACATTTGCATCATCATTTGGTCCGTGAGAGAGTACAGCCGAGAGTGAGCTCTATCCCGTTAGTAACGACCTGCAGTACAGTGGATCGACCATTGGCGCGCTTCCGAGTCTGTTAAACGTCCACCGTTAAACGGGGTCTAAAAAGAATGGCGACACCTCGGCTCCTGCTGTTATCGTGAGAAAAGTATCCATCACCTCCCTATTCGTTCAACTAGATCACTTCGTCAGGCTAAACTGAATGAGTGTGCTGCAGGAGGAGGATATCTACCTGCTGTTTTGAGCCACGAAAATATCTTCCGTCTTTTCGGCACACCGCTATTCACGACTAAGACCGTCAACGTTTGATGATACGAATTTAAGGGTCGCGCCTTTCACATGGTATGTCTGGTTCCGCTCCGTTCGCATCTGAGACTGGTTGACCCGGCAAGATGATTAGGATGTGGGACAAGTGTGACAGTATATGGAGAATGAAAGTTTGAGTGGCTGTGTGGCAAATTGTACGAAGCGATCTGGTCGATAAGACATCGTATCAAGTAGAAAATCTGATCCCCGCGAGTTGCCAGGTTCCCAGGTTCACTTAAATTGTAGATCCAGTACCCGTGCATTCACCGACGGGGCTTAAAAACCAAAGCAACGGGCGAAATGCACGCGGGAACTTCATGTACAGTCTCGTCAAGATGGCAGAAATGCTGGACATATTATTTAGCCAGCATTCGTTCAAAATTATTTAGGAATCAGTGGCTGCAGCGTAAGAAACAAACTACCGGCGGTGAGAGGAGAACTGCAGGAATGAGACATACAGATACAGATAGACATTTCATTCGGACCCTCCATTCCATGAGTTGCATGCAGTCTATGTCAATAAATAATGCGCACATATGGTTCAAAATATACATGGACTTGAAAGACTCTACACACGATAAGAGGCGTGTGAAGGGGTACGGAGTAAAAAAACACATATTGATGCCATCAAAAGGCAGTCAGATTTCATTAAACTGAGATACCAGCGTTTCTACGGCACCGCAAGCCCACTCGACAGCTGGGGCGGTGCGGGACGACTATTAAGTCTCTTACCTCAGACGGAAGGCCGTTGCAGGCGCGCGTGGCACGGTACAGAATGTCACGACGGACAAATTTAAGTTAGCGCTCTGGGAAGCGGCCACTGCTCGCCAGCTGCAGCACGCATGCGGCGGACGGACACTTCAGAACGACGGAGTACTCGCCCACGCAACCGTTAGATATCCTGGGACGGTGACGCGATGGCAATTTCGGCGATACTACGTTCGGTCAGCGGCTCAACAAACCGCCGCCGCAGTGGGTTAGCACATCCAAACTGCCACCGCGGCGGGGTCGCGTGATCCTGCCGGCCGAGGCCAGCCACGACACGGACGCCAAAGCTAATCGCCCTCTGCCCGTGCGATCTCTGCGTCGCTGGGGAGTTCCCGCGCGGTAAAGCAGCAGCGTATGTGAGAAAGGACAGGGGCTTTCACCAGCGCATACCTGGTACACTCAGGCAACTTGTAACGGATTCTCGCAAGGCCCACGATCACGCAGCAGCATCGCTGAAGAACAGACAAGGCATCTCCTAGTCCATTCCATGCTATGTGTAGGTCAAGAGTGATACACAGCACCTTGACGCTGTGTGAACGCAAAGTTTTGTCATTACCGAAACAAACTCGGATGTCGTCGTCAAAGTTCTGACGCCTAGCCTTCAAGATGGTCTGTTCAGTTTTGGTTGGGTAGCTGCAACGGTTTTAGGTAATCTGGGTAGCTTTCAGACGTTAGTCTGCGTAGTCCGGGTGACTTTCAGACGTTTCTGAGTGAACACTTCATTGTTGCATAGAGGGAGCTTTCAACTCGGGCTTTTAAGGCCTGATCATTGGAAAAAACATCAGCATCGAGGGACTGGGTGTCGTCAGCATACATGACAGTCTTCCCATGCGTAGGGTTTTCTGCAGGTCATTGGTGAAGAACTAACGCTGGCACCAAGGTGGATCCCGAGATCACTCCAACTCTCACATTTAACACCAGCCGCGCTTGCATGCACAGGACACGGCCATGATCAGCGTTGTCAAAGACCTTGAATGTGTCAGCTGTGACTAGTGACGTCATCGCGCCCCAGTCGATGCTTTCAGTGACGAGAATGACAGCGTAAAGCAGGGTCGCCTCCGTCGACAAACCCGGCCTGAACCCGTCATGCTGTAGGCACAGCGTTTGGTGGTTCGTCAGATAGAACATCAACTGCTTGCAAGCTTCACGTTCACAGACATTGACTGTAAGACACTCGGCGTCCCCCTCTAATGCAGAGGAGCCACAGTAGCGGCTTTCCACTGCTCGGACAGGTCGCCTTTAACGAAAGAAAGGTTGATGAGATTAAGCAGATACGTGGTCACTTCTAGAAACATCTTTACGGGGATTGCTCCACATTTGGAGATATTAAAACAAGCATGAAATGGGAGACATAAGCTCGTTTATACCCACTGGTATACTTTTAAGCGGAAAAGACTGCTTTTAACAACACAATCTTTATGTTCAGTAACTATACCCCTTATTGCGTCATTGTTTCATTTTTTAATGATACCTCGCAAGACATTGGCTTAGAGCCAGTTGACGGTAGCTATAGCGGCAAATTGTACTCACGAATGTCATATATGAGCGAATCGACAAACACATTTATATTGACTTTGATTGCTGTATGGCCTATAGAATGACAGGATTTTAATGGCATTATTATGGCGTCATGGATGCCTGGGTGACAATAAGATAGTCTCTCCAAAATAGTCTGCCCATCCTCCCGAGCGTGTGGCTCAGAAACTAGTAGGTTTTTAAAAGTTCTTAGTCCTAGTTCTAGATCTTGTTCTGGTTATTAGTTCTTAGTTCTCAGTTCTCAGTTCTAGTTCTCAAAAATGGCAGGACTGTCAACTGCATCGAATGATTTTCAAGATGACGTTTTCAGTTCAAAATCCCATACAAAGGTGAAACACTCCCTTTTACATATGGATGGTGATCCCATCAGGTCCATAGCCGCATAAAGTGCATATACGTCGCAACAGTGCTTATAGCTCATGGAAGAGTGTGTGGCGCATCGTAAGCACACCGGCGCTCACAAGTGAAGGGCGGGACACTGGAAGATCCCCAGGATCGCCCTCCGCCAGTGCGTCCTCCGCGTCGGAGTCGGCAGACACAAACAAACCATCTAGTCAGTTCGGTTCAAACAAGCGATTCAGACGCAAGCAAGCAGTTCAGTCGGAAATCCGGGATTTCCGGCTGCTACGCTGGCCGTCCTAGGCCCCGCCTTCTTAGATGACATGAGGATGTTGTTATTTATTGAGGATGTTGTTCTTTATTACATGTCGGATGTTATTTCACGTCTCGGGTTGTGAGTTCTTGAACCGATTCGTGTAATAAGAATGCACTCTGTCGATGGCCATCTTCACGGTGTCACGACGCTTCCAGACCTCTCGAGTGCCCTTACATGGGGTAAGGTTTCGTTTAGCACTTGCCTGGTTTCGACCTGCTACAGCCTTCCTAACTGCATTATCCTCCAGCCGGGGATGCGATCCATGTTTCAGCTGGATGGTTCGCAACGGCGTTAACTGTTTGATGTAACATATTTCTAACGGCCTGCGTGCTAAGTAGACTAGTGACGATCTCCCTCGTGCCATTCCTTCTTGCGAGTTAGGCGACATAGGCTTTCCCAGTCCAGAGCTGTTGTTCTGCCAGTAGCTCATACTAACTGACGCTCACTGCACACCACAATGTCCAAGCGAACAATCAACAGCCGTATTGCGTCTTCAAGTCAAATGAGTGTGATCATGCACGGTAACAAACGATTGGTCTTGCATGTTTCTCTCCGACAGAAAGAGCCCTGACCATGCAAAATGGAAGTTATGTGATCTAACGTCATTATTTACTAATCAGAAACACACACAATATTGTACAATGGGCGGGGCTACTAGGTTAAACCAATCACAAATAGCAGCTTGGCCTTGGAATCGCCGAAACCACCTGATAGAAACGTTGGCTGGCGAGGCGCTGAGGGTGACGTAAAAGGAAGTATCAAGTCAGTACAGTACAGTACAGAAGCATCAATGAAGAACAGATGGGTATGCATTGTTCTGGTCTCTGACGACACAGATGGTCTGAATGAATGATCCCAGTAGCTGCACATAACCCACTCAGGCGACGGGGCTGCTAGTTCAAAGTGCACGTAATTTTGGTGGCCATACTAATTTTCATCTCCGTTCCGCCATGCATCATCTTGCATCGCTTCGCAGGGAAAAGAGGCAGTGTGAGGCGGTCTTTAGGACGCAGGATGAGGCAGCCACTGCACGGATCTCAACCAACTCCATCCGCCAGACAGGCTGGATGGGCAGCCGCAGAAGAGGGCGCAGGCGCAGCTGCGGTGGCTGCGGTCGTGACCGGCCGACCGTGGGCGTCACAGGCGTCAGGTTTTACCGGCGGTGGCTCGATGTCGTCGATACACTGTCAACCATGTTGACACATGCCACAACGTTCCACATTCTACGGCATCTAGCAACAATTTTTGGTTCCCTCAATGTCTGGAGTAGTTTGATTATTACGAATATGTTGGACGTCCTGGCAAGCATTATGCCGGCCAATTTAGTCACATGACACAATTGCTGTGCTCTGTTCCTGAATACAGCTCTTTTTCGGTTCAACAATGACGAGATGACATGATTAATAGCCTAAATTCCACGAAAGTGGTGGGAATTTCGGACGGCTATGAAACGCAGACAACGATGCTGCCAGCCTCCTTCGTGGATTGCTCTTCCCGCCATGTCCAGGCACATGCCATCTTCGAAGCTCGTATCATCTGAATCTGTCTATAAATCACAAAATAGGTTCAGCTGTACGCAGTGTAAATGTTTGGAACTAGGGGACTTCGGGGTACAATTTTCTTCGCCAACTCCATCCGCTATCCCAGGGGGATGCACCCCCACTTACCCCCATCCTCATGCGTCCATGGTGCTTAAGGTGAGTACAAATAGCGCAAGCAGTAAAAGTAAATAGTATCTCTTAAAGCGCCTACCCAAACGCTTAAAAGCTCATATCAACAGTTCATCTACACCCGTACCCACACCCAAAATTCTTCAAAATATGTGCTTAACCCGACCTATAACCCATTTCATACGGCTACCCATGTGTTTAACAAACTTGTCAAGTCCCCTAGTTTAAACTCGTCCGTGGAATGAAGATTACATCAGCGAGCTGAAACGCCGGCTGCTGTCTCCAGACCCAATCACTATATTATCTATATGGAATTCAACGACATTCTTGAATGTTAGTCATAAATTTCCAGCGAATGAATCTCCAGTGGCCGTTTCAGCTGGCAAAACGAGGACCAACGGGGTGGTGGTGACCCTCACAGGCTTACTTGGCCGACCGAATGGTGGAGGCCCTCACAGACCCACTAAACCGACCGGATGTTGGGGCTGTCGCAGGCCTTTTTAAACTACCGGATGGTGAGAGCCCTTGTAGGCTCACACGACCGACCGGATGATGGAGGCCCTCACAGGCTCACTGGACCGACCGGGTGGTGGGGACCCTCACAGGCTTACTTGATCGACCGGATGGTAGGGGCGCTCACAGACCCACTGGACCGACCGGATGTTGGAAGCCCTCGCAGGTCCACTCGAGGATGCCTGTAGATGGCGCGCATGCTGCAGGGTGTCCTCAAACGTAGATCCGCGTAGACTACGGTGGAGAATCTGTCATTCTGCGGCTTGCGCAATATCAAGCTGAAAGGTCACTGTCTGTCACCAAATGACATTTGCAACGCGGGCTTAATTCAACGAACGTCCCACATAATGCTTTTGATGTCATCGACCGGTGTATGCATTCTAATATACACAGGCAAGGACATAGTGACCAAGTGTGTTCTTACGAAAAAGTTTTATCAGCAAACGCACATCTCGTGCAGCATTGCGTGTATCTCGTGTAGCACGCACATCCGCCCTTGAAAATGAAACCAGTGTTTAGAAAAAGGGCTTTCAGATTCCAATTGTGGCAACCTGACATACATTTCCTATGAGATCCTTTAGATAGCAAGCCATATAATTCATACTGTTCATTACATGTATTTGCGATTCAAGACGCGTATGCTCGTCTGACTTGCATTCCAGTGCGTTATGGACAAGGCGTGAAATCCGTTTTCGTTTGTACTGTTATGTTTCTGAACATTCCCATACAATGGCTCCCAAAGCTATTCTCAAAAGTGATGTTATGGGGATTTTTCATCGCACGAGAAGGAAATACCAATGTCATGTGCTTCGAACATAGCTTACGTTATTTCATGGCATCACTGTCCCGAAATAAAATGCGTGACGTGACTGTCATGCATCACGACCCTTTCATCCAAGCATAACTCCGGGCGATCTTGATAGGTGAGAACAGAACACCTAAATGATCGGACTGAGCGGAGCTGGGGGGTCCTCCATCATCACAACCAGTTTCCGCAGCTCATATGGTAGAGAGCCGGGTGTGTTAACATGGTAGTGGCAATATGTGAATCCACGGCCCGGGAGCACCGCGCCATCAGGCTTGGGTAATTAGTTGGCAACTGGTGTAGCGAATCCGTGGTCCGCGTTACATGATGTTTTAAAATCACGCGAGTTGTCGAGTGCGTTTGCGAGGAACATGATGTATCTGAAAAAATCAGTAGTAATAGCCTTATTCCTCGTAGGATAGCCAGGAGAATGGAGAGGTAGATCTGTTGATATTACGGCCACATGCGTTTGTCGGAACGAAAATCAACGATAAGTTCAAAGTTGCCTGCCGATCCTACTGAATTTTTCAGGCTTTCGACGATCAGCCACAGTTTTTACAGATCACCAACATTTAGGAGATTTAACAAGAAGCAGTTTCAATCCATTGCTATGACATAGAGCATATCTAACTAAGGACTAAAATATACGACATATACGTGTAGATTCAAATGAATTCAAATAAATAGGCGTCAAGCGTAACGCATTATTCACGTGCAACGATTTTATTTGCATTAACGGGTGCAGGCGATTTGAGGTAAACGATTCCAAGTAACCAGGCATTACGCATCACGAGTAACTCATGCATGTAAACTATTTCAATTAAACCGACATCGCTCATCACGTGTCAGGCATCACTGATACATGAAAGCGATTTTATGCCGGCACGCATTACCCATCAAGGCAATAATCACACTCGCATTTTCAGCTATGGTGGGCCTTGTCCGTTAAGATCTAGTCGCCGACTTTTTATAAGAATAGGTTCCCTATAATCTATATCTATATGATCTTCAAAGTCATTTACAAGGCACAGGACCATGCAGACAGAAAAAAATGGCTATCGTTTTAAGTAGTCGGCGACCAGACTTCCATGTACAGAGCTCATCATGGCCGATTATGCGAATTTGATAAGTGTCTTGATGGTTAATACGTGCTAGCCTAAAATCGTTTTCATGCATGAGTGATGCCTGCCACGTCATGCGCGATGCCTGCGGGTGTGAGAAAGCGTCTGTTCTGTCACCGTTGAACTTTGGAACGACTTTAACTGTCACCCGAAGCCGGATCTATTAGAAAACGTCACAGTATAGCTATAAATGCCTTAAACCACACAAAACAAAGATAAATAGAGTGAAGTGAGCCATAAAGACCATGAATATGTTGGTTTCGGAAAGGCCAATTCCACTAAAATATCATTCGCTAACCATGCCAAAAGTCCCGGTGGTTAGGGCACAGGGCGTAAGTGGCCGGCGTGGTAGGCTTAAGACCAATGAACGCGTCGGATCGCTTTAAACCTAAGGCGTCGCATGTACGAAAGAAAGGCGAAAATATATTTGATCAGCGGCCATATCACAACCATAAATGGCGCGTGAAAAACCCCATGCACTATCTCGCAACATACTGATGCAATACCAGTGCTGGAGAAATAGCGCTCTCAGGGTTCAATCCATCCATAACAACACGCTCCTCCACTTTGCCTTAAAAACTGGCCATTAGTCGTGTAGCTCAAGGCAGTGAGTTTGTCAAGACGCAAACACAGCCAACGGTGGCTTACAGCCTTGCAAAGAACTCGATTCACAGCCGAGTTACGAGCGTCCCGGAAGTCCTCGGTCTCAAATGACAAGATGATGTAGAACGCTGCGCAGCAGGCAGGTCACGTTCGTCGCAAGGTGCTGAGGCCAGCCACGATCCTTACGACTAGTAATAACGTTAGTTATTTGGTATTTTAAGTCGTTTAGTACAAGAAGTGAATCTTGGCTGAAAGATCAGTGAAAAGCATCGATCTGAGGGTCATTGGAAAAGCATTGCGTCACCAGTGATCTGTGACGTTAGCGCCGATGCCATACAGTTTGTAGCATATTTGTGTCACCTGCCAAAAACGATCTTAATTAAGCTTTTATGGCAACGTGGCAGCATGGCAACATGTTCTGGCTCAACTTTCTCATGCAGCGAAACCTAAATGCTTTGACTTGTGCTCTACACAAGCTTACGCTGCAAGCGTTGACCAGTACAGACCAAAGCTATGCTTTGAGTGTCGTCTTACTGGGATGGTCTGTTGTAATATGACTATGTAATATATGTAATTTGTCACCATTTCTGCACCTTTGTCACCAAATAGTTTTCAAAAACTTTCGTTGTTGTCACCGATCACATCCTGCAGATTGGCAGCTTTTAACACTGGGATGTCTTTTAATTAAAATCTCAATTTGTTGTTGAAAACTCAATTTGTTGTATTTTGTTGCCATTTCTGCACCTTTGTCATCAAATAGTTTTCAAAAACTTTCATTGTTGTCACCGATCACATCCTGCAGATTGGCAGCTTTTAACGCTTGGATGTCTTTTTAATTGAAATCGTCTGTGCGTTTAAGTGATGTGTGATGTGCGATGCCCGGTTACTTAATATCTTTTACTTGAAATCGCTTGCATGCATGAATGATGTGCTATGCGTGATGCCTGTTTACTTAAGTTCATTTGCATGTACAAATATATTTCGTGTATTTTAATTCTTGGTTACATATGCACCGTGTCATAGTAATGGCTGGCAATTGCCCCTCGTTTAATGCCGTGAATTTTGGTGACCTGTAAAAGCTGTGGTTCTCTGTTTAAACGAAACTGAAAAATTTAGTAGGATGGGCAGTAATTTGGAATTCACCACTGATATGCGTTTCAAAAAAGGCTTGTGCCAGAAATATCAATGCATCTGTCTATCTATTGTCTTACAAAGAATAAGGCCATTGGTGCCGTCTTTTTTATATACTCTTAAGTTTTACGATTTATTAAGTCATTATTAGTTGATGCGTTTCACCATGCCTCGAAATCTGACGTGAAACATAGATTGGAATTCCTGGGCACGTTCAGAGCAAATTGTTAAAATGGTTTTAAATGTTTCATCTGTTATTGTCACGTTAAAACAGCCATTTCATTTGCCGCCTTGGTCGCCAAACTGGAAAAATAGTCGTCAAACTGAAAAACAAGATATTCCCCACAGCGCATAAGCCTAGGCTTCCGGAGAGCTGAGTGTTGTCTGGTATGCATTGCATAATTTTTTATACAGTGCTTCGTATTATTTACTAGCATCCACTAAAATATCCACGTCTGGTCTTTGTCATTATATCGATTCCACTCTGTCGTACGTCAAACAATGCCAGAAAATGTCAAAGCCTCCTCCGAAAATCCACCGTCAATGTCAGCTTTCCTGTCCCATTAGGCGATAATTGTGCAGGTGGACCCATTCAACTAAAACGCCAACTGCACGTTGCTTTTTCATATGCCGAGGCCCAGAGCACACAGCCCGAGCCGTTTCTGGGAGCCGACGGCGGACGTGCTGCGCCACGTGTGACGAGGCCCAGAGCACACAGCCCGAGCCGTGTCTGGGAGCCGGCGGCGGACGTGCTGCGCCACGTGTGGCGAGGCCCAGATCGCACAGTCCGAGCCGTGTCTGGGAGCCGAAGGCGGACGTACTGCGCCACGTGTGGCGAGGCCCAGAGCGCACAGTCCGAGCCGTGTCTGGGAGCCGACGGCGGACGTGCTGCGCCACGTGTGGCGAGGCCCAGAGCACACAGCCCGAGCCGTGTCTGGGAGCCGACGGCGGACGTACTGCGCCACGTGTAGCAAGGCCCAGAGTACACAGCCCGAGCCTTGTCTGGGAGCCGACGGCGGACGTACTGCGCCACGTGTAGCAAGGCCCAGAGCACACAGCCCGAGCCGTGTCTGGGAGCCGACGGCGGACCTGCCACGCCACGGCCGCGTCAGAGAGTGGGCGGGTCCGGGGTCGTGTGTCCTCCACCGTGTCCATCAGGCGCCGTGACTTTTAGAGGCTGGCGCCCCGTCACCACAAAATGTGACGGTGGAGCCGTCGTGCAGACGTACCAGCCACAAACGCCGCAGCGTCGGGCAAGGGCACACCGCAGCCATGCTCTCCAAAATCAGCATCACTCGGTCTGCCGGCGTTTTGTCCAGGCTCGTCATCATTTCCGTGATCCTCAGCGCTCTGTGCGACTTAACCACCGCAGGAGGTAACGCTTTGGACGGCGCTGTGTTGCTGTGCGGGAGGGTTTCGCACGCGCCTCCAGTTAGCGTTGTCCTGTGGTCATGAAGCCAGCACGCATCAGCGGTTGGTTACGGTGGTCGTTGTTATTGGAATGCTGCAGCAGGCTACACCTGACTTGCAGTGGTTTCGCTCTGAAATCAGTTGCGATTCTTTCTTGATCTGTATGGTTCCCTATCGTAAAATCGTTCATGCTGTTGTATCTATTTTTGACAATTCCTGATGTATGTTAATTATAACCAATGTAACTACATGCGCCGGCGGGAACCTCCCACATCTGTAGGAAATCAAAATAAGTATGTGCGAATACATAACAGATGAAGTAGATTAATTTTGTGATACATTTTATATAGGCGGGCTCGTTGCTGTTGCTACTTGTTGCAGCGTTCAGGATCACTGTCATTGCAACCTATCGCTGTTGTGCTCTAACTTCGTAACTAGATGGCACACCTGCATGTGTGATGTACTGGACACCTCTATGGATGGATGTTGGTTGCCAACACCAGTACGAACGGCCATGTTCTATGTGTCAGAAATCGGCAGTTTCGATGTACCGTCTTTCCGTTTCGGATTTTTTGCCGGCTGACTGAACAGAGATTAGCTTAACAGTACAATAGTGTGGTATACGGTGCAACAGTGTTCTAACAGCATAACAGTGGAACATAATAATGCTATAACCGTTTAACAGTACAGTACAACAGTGTCATAACAACATAACAGGACAGTATTACAGCGTCATAACAGCAAAACAGTGCACGATGAGAATGTTATAACATTGTAACAGTGCAGTATAACGGTGTCTAACAGTACAATAACGCTTTCAGCATCAGGTGCGTCCGACCAATGGTTTTGTTCGTTCTCTTGCTTTGATGTGTTGTTCTCCCAGCATAGTTCAAGACCGGTGATATCCAAGCTTCGGGAATACATTGTAGCCTTTTACCAACGAATCGAGATAACCGTCCTGCCTCCGATCTGTTCACAGGCTGGAAATTAATAGTATGCTACAGTGATAAAGACTGCCCGAGGGCCGGACCGTACTGCGTGGCGAAGAAATGCCGACGTAAGTAATCAGTGATAATGCCAAGCTATTTTCGCGAGGTCTTGTCATTCAGTTCAGAATGAAACAAACATGCTAATGTCGGAATAGAGCACATATAAGACGAACATCTATGGCGTGTTGAATTTAGTTCAAAATTTGCGATTTACCTAGACACCTGCGACTTGTTTGCATGTGCCGCCTGGAATGCGATAAATATGCATCAATTTAAATGCGTTTTTTACGACTGACTGCAAAACATGCAAATCTAAAACTGATGGCAAGTAGCTCTTATATTTCACCGTGAGATTGTGTGGAGTTTGAATGCGCCGTTTTAGCGCGACTTGACCCCACCGGGCGCGATGTGAAGCACACACAAATCCCACAGCTCGGCGGTGTTATCCAGCGCGCCAAGGCTGGACAAAACTATTTCCCGTCCCTGGCCTTATACCAATGCGTCGTATGATGTCAAGGAAATGTATAAAACAGTTGAAATTAGCGACTCGGCAAACAGCTGCACAGCCCCACGATGGACAATTGTCATAAGCCGTTGAATGATAAAGTGCTTTGCAAACGCCAAAATTCGCCATGCTGTCCTCAAAGGATTTACCTAGATTTAAAACAGGCTGGTCATCAGCAAATCGGTGAAAGCTTCACTTTATGATAGTTATGCTAGTCTACAAATGTTCTGAACGCAGGAACCGAAAAATCGGTGTTTTTAGAAATTGAGATGGATTTAGCTCGTCATTGGCAAAATCCAGGCGATCAGAATGTGCATGGACCCTTCAGATCAGCAGTGCAAAAGGTTATTGAACTGGCAGCAACAGTAAAGGCGACAGGTGTGCTAGACGCGTGTTCTAGAAATATGCTGTTATTGGGGCCCAAGTCTTTTGAATCAAGCTGAAGAGGAAAACACACTCAATTTGGTAGTTGTTGGTTGGCATTCATAATGCAGAGATATTCAAGTGAGAACTACGAAGTTAGTTTATCTTGTCAGTTAGCAACGCTAGAAATCTAAGCTGTTTAAGCCTTTCAGCACATGGAAGGATATTAAATGCAGGGCAAGCATTTTACCTTCCTCTATGATGCTGGGACCTCGACAGCTAGCTGCTTTCCCAAACACAGAAATAGCGTCAGGCGACACCGCCGTTGAAGTGTAAATGTGCTTACATGTACTACACATGCGTGTTAACTACATGTAAGCCACATGTACTACATGTACATGTACCCTGATGTGCTTACATGTACCACACGAATTAATTGTGCTTAAACATTTGCAGGGAAATTTCTTTTGAAGTAATTTCAATATCAACTGGTCATCATTTGGCTATGAATTGGACATTCCTTATTGTGAACTGAAAAGGGCAAGATTGCGACATCAAAATATCCATTTCATTCTTGCTATGATTAAAGGGTGTTTTCTCAAACTATTCCCTCACTTACCGCACAGTTCTGAGTTCACTATGCGCTTGGAAGTACGGACCCTTGCCCAACCCACCCTGGCACGTGCGTGGCCGGGGCGCCTGCCCTCAAGTTCACCCATCTGCGGCGAGATGGCGTTATAAGGCGCTTGCCATTTGTCCTCGACTGGTTGGCCTGCAGCTCTTTGCAGCGGCCGCGCTAAAGGTCAGGCGACGTCGAGAGCAGGACGAACTCTGTGGATCGTTGCGGTACGTTAGCTGTTGCCGCAAAATTCTGCCCTTGGCCTCAAATCACCGATCGGAGTGAGGGGTCAGGCTTATCTAGCAGGCGCTGCTTAGCGCTGATTGCGGGAATCCACGCAAGGCAAATGCTCTCGTTAAATCCGTCGAAAGTAGAAAAGTTGTGATATGCGAGTGCTCAGGCTGTTTGCTATAACACCATAACACCCCAGCAATGATCAATATCATTTTTTAAATTTCTTGGCTGCATGATTTCTTACACCTCATAACGTAGGAATTATCAGCCAAGAAATATTATTTGGATACTATGTAGCCAATCTATAGGCTTTTTATCATGGTAACACAATTTTTTAAGCGGGGCATTTCGAGAGAAGTTTTGTTAACAGGCAGTACTTACAACACTGTCAAGGTGGCTACTGATGTTGTCTGGCTACCGATGTAGCTGTAGTCCGAAATTACATCACGCGGGCTGAAACGCTTACACGACGTGCGAACTGTTTGATGCATTGGTTTTTATATTTTGTACTTACCTTTGCGTGGCAAACGTAAATACAAGGTGGTCTTCTGTGGCACTGAAGGCTGCTTTATTGTCCTTATCCTGATCTTGTTGCTATGTAGCATTTAGGTTACACTGCTCTTTCATTTGAAACCCCTATGCAAACGACTGAAGGTGCAGAACGCCGTGTGATGGCGGGGCGGGAAGCGGTGACCACATGCAATAACTACGAGTCAAGCCAGGGGAAGCCAACTGAGAGGGACATTTGTACCGTCTAACCCGCCCACGGCCTTCTAGCACCCCCCTTCACCAACCTACCCTTCCCAACCAGAGGTGAGCCAAGCCAGAACAGTTAGATCTTCAGCCTTTTCATCCCGTCTCGCTTCGCCTCTAGGAGCAGCACGCTGGTATTTTGGTTAGGGTCTGCTAGTAATCGCATCCACATGCAGTCTGTGAGTATTATTTTGCTGTTCGCTAGGAACGGGGAGTATGACGTCACTCTGGTTTTCTCTAAGGCGTCGATGACATCATGCCGGTGGCGCCTCGCGACGTCACTCGAATCTACCATGCAGCAGGCATCGGATTACCATGGGAGAAAAACTGATCTGATCCACTGAACTGGAATGGTGCTAGAGGCATGCCCACCACCAAACGTGTGGTTATTATAAAGTTCACATACGAGTTCCGTCTAAATTTCGTAGTTTACATACGTTACGCATTTCAGATTCTCCTGTAATACGAACAAATGGTGTTAGTTTAAAAAAGCATGCATATGTTCGAGTAAAAAATGAAATGTTTTGGTTTACCCTCAGGATACAAGTTTCTGGCATGAAAGGTGTTGAATACACCACCATGAGATAACTGTGGTGCAACACACATAACCATTCAATACATTCTCCAAATTCCATGGTACCACTGCCTTCAATGAATCCACAATTCCGAGTAATGACAGGAAGGGAATCCGAGGATCTAAAAATTTCATATCCCGTTCGCACCAAACTGATAAACTGACACGCCCGATATACGCTTGGGGAGCGGTCAAACTTACTCATAAGAAAGGCAAAACTGGCCGCGTGCACCTTCTTAGCATACACCAGGAGATGAAACGAAACTCACTTAAACGCAATGTGGAAACTAATCCACCAGCCCCTGACATAGGAGCCACGATTAGTGCTGAGTATGCTACCTTGACAACACGGCAAACGGAATGCTTGCATGCACTCCATGGCGGGAGCGTGACATGGCTCGGTAACCCCATGGCGGGGCGTGACATGGCTCGGTGACCCCATGGCGGGAGCGTGTTATGGCCCGGTAACCCCAGTGATAAGATGCCTGTTGTTTCAGCCATCACGGCCTACTGCACTGGCAATGAGACCGGTGTGGCGTCGTGCAACAGCTGCGTCTGCTTAAATGGTGGCTGGGCGTGCACGAGGAAGGCGTGCGCCAGGAGCTGTGAGTAGCGGTAGCCCGACTGGTGTGTTTTTTTTATTATATATATATATATATATATATATATATATATATATATATATATATATATATGATTCTATAATCTTAACGCAATTACGCAGCATTTTTGTGAGGAATTTAGATATAAGTATATATATGCGTACATATATATATATATATATATATATATATATATATATATATATATATATATATATATATATTACTACACATATATTTATATAAAGTTATATCTACTTAATGCAATTGCGCAGTATTTGTGTGAGCAAGAAGCGTATGCGAGGACATGAGTGAGAAAAGAAGCTTTGCATCCCGAAAAGAGCACGCTGGATCAAGCTAGGCATGGGGCCAGTTACAATGTGACGTAGAAGGAGATGCTCCTCTACAAACTTCTGAGCTCCAGAATATTCAACCCTCCAGTTATCGTCTTGTCAACCACAGCGCATTCTCAGGCTCATTTATACCGATATATGTTGCTAGCGTCTAAGCCCGTGTTAATAGGACCCAGTTGTTCCCCAGATCACAGTGTTTCCATGTTTCCAGTCCCTTACAACGGAGCCGTGCCATGCCGCCTGGCGGAGGATTTGTGCCGGAGCCAAAGCTCGGTACGTTACTGGTGGTGCAGTCGCATAGAACGTTTACATTATGAAATGCTCGTTCAAATGGCGAATGAATTAAAAGAGAGATAAAAAAGAATTAAAATCAAGGAGAAAATGATGAAATGAATGAATGCTTAAAATTGAATAGTAATCTCCGTCATCGCCTTAAGCAGTGCGATGCACTAGCTGTTGATTAGCTTCAGCGCCTACTTGGCAGTAACACCTTCCTAACAACGTAGAATTAAACAAAGGTTTTTGACATTATCGGTGAGATAGCTCAATAAATCGTGCAAAGGCACAATGCAAGGACATTTACATTGCCACAGAACAAAAGAACAACATACCAAAACTACTACATGCAATTAACCACGAGAAGATGAAACGAATCCCGCTTGAGGTGGTATCCACCCAGTCTTCTCGATCATGCAAACGGGAAATGCACGAGCACTGCGGTGTGACTGCACCTGCAATGCATCACAGCTTTGGATTTAGGCTTGAAAGCATCTTCAATTCGGGGCTGTGAATGAAAATGTTAGACCTCAACGCTCGCATGTTCCAAATTCAAAATCCTACAACACCTACTCCCTCTTGTGTGGTCATGTATGGTCATCCGTATAAAAATGAGCAGCTCAATACATATCTATATGTAAGAAATAAATGTTAACAAAATTATACAAAGCAGCAGCAACGAACGGTTTCCAGGCATTTCTTCTTTAAACCAAACTATTTGCTTCAGAACTTCCAGTCAGAGACTCGGGGTGCTCAGGAATGACTCATGACGTCACCATATGGCATGGGGTGCTAAGCGATGACTGAATTACGTCAACCGACCGCGCGGGGAGCTGAGGGGGTGACCGAGTGACGTCACCAGGGTCGAGTGCCTGCCGCCGGGCCGGACACCTCATAAATGCAAAACCCTGACCGCGGCGGACGCGTGCCCGCCTCAGCTAGCAGATCGGATGGGGACGGTGGGGTGGGTCGTGGGGCTCCCTGACCGGCGGCGGACGCGTGGAACCCGTCGCAGCTAGCAGATCGGGGATGGGGTAGGGTGGTTGTGGGTCGTGGGGCTCCCTGAACCGTGCGGGTGGGACGGCTCGTGGACCCGTCGCAGCTAGCAGATCGGATGGGTAGGAGTGGGTGGGTCGTGGGCTCCCCTGACCCGGCTGGTGGAACGCGGGACCCGTCTCTAGCTAGCAGAGCGGATGGGTACGGTGGGTGGGTCGTGGGCTCCCCTGAAACGTGTCGGCGGACGCGTGAAACCCCGTCTTCAGCTAGCAGA